>NW_025963802.1:0-600000 GCF_023055435.1 Haliotis rufescens
TTCAAGACGATACTCCTTTTTTTAAATTTTGGCACCCCCTGCCCATGGTGACAAGTCATGCTTTTGACACTACGATCGCCCCTAAGGCCTGGAGAAAATAGTTAAAAATCTACAATTTGAACGTCAACGTGGTCGGGGGGACCAGTCCGACCCGCCTACCGAGTTTCAAGACGATACTCCTTTTTTTAAATTTTGGCACCCCTGCCCATGGTGACAAGTCATGCTTTTGACACTACGATCGCCCCTAAGGCCTGGAGAAAATAGTTAAAAATCTACAATTTGAACGTCAACGTGGTCGGGGGGACCAGTCCGACCCGCCTACCGAGTTTCAAGACGATACTCCTTTTTTTAAATTTTGGCACCCCTGCCCATGGTGACAAGTCATGCTTTTGACACTACGATCGCCCCTAAGGCCTGGAGAAAATAGTTAAAAATCTACAATTTGAACGTCAACGTGGTCGGGGGGACCAGTCCGACCCGCCTACCGAGTTTCAAGACGATACTCCTTTTTTTAAATTTTGGCACCCCTGCCCATGGTGACAAGTCATGCTTTTGACACTACGATCGCCCCTAAGGCCTGGAGAAAATAGTTAAAAATCTACAATTTGAACGTCAACGTGGTCGGGGGGACCAGTCCGACCCGCCTACCGAGTTTCAAGACGATACTCCTTTTTTAAATTTTGGCACCCCTGCCCATGGTGACAAGTCATGCTTTTGACACTACGATCGCCCCTAAGGCCTGGAGAAAATAGTTAAAAATCTACAATTTGAACGTCAACGTGGTCGGGGGGACCAGTCCGACCCGCCTACCGAGTTTCAAGACGATACTCCTTTTTTTAAATTTTGGCACCCCTGCCCATGGTGACAAGTCATGCTTTTGACACTACGATCGCCCCTAAGGCCTGGAGAAAATAGTTAAAAATCTACAATTTGAACGTCAACGTGGTCGGGGGGACCAGTCCGACCCGCCTACCGAGTTCAAGACGATACTCCTTTTTTTAAATTTTGGCACCCCTGCCCATGGTGACAAGTCATGCTTTTGACACTACGATCGCCCCTAAGGCCTGGAGAAAATAGTTAAAAATCTACAATTTGAACGTCAACGTGGTCGGGGGGACCAGTCCCGACCCGCCTACCGAGTTTCAAGACGATACTCCTTTTTTTAAATTTTGGCACCCCTGCCCATGGTGACAAGTCATGCTTTTGACACTACGATCGCCCCTAAGGCCTGGAGAAAATAGTTAAAAATCTACAATTTGAACGTCAACGTGGTCGGGGGGACCAGTCCGACCCGCCTACCGAGTTTCAAGACGATACTCCTTTTTTTAAATTTTGGCACCCCTGCCCATGGTGACAAGTCATGCTTTTGACACTACGATCGCCCCCTAAGGCCTGGAGAAAATAGTTAAAAATCTACAATTTGAACGTCAACGTGGTCGGGGGGACCAGTCCGACCCGCCTACCGAGTTTCAAGACGATACTCCTTTTTTTAAATTTTGGCACCCCTGCCCATGGTGACAAGTCATGCTTTTGACACTACGATCGCCCCTAAGGCCTGGAGAAAATAGTTAAAAATCTACAATTTGAACGTCAACGTGGTCGGGGGGACCAGTCCGACCCGCCTACCGAGTTTCAAGACGATACTCCTTTTTTTAAATTTTGGCACCCCTGCCCATGGTGACAAGTCATGCTTTTGACACTACGATCGCCCCTAAGGCCTGGAGAAAATAGTTAAAAATCTACAATTTGAACGTCAACGTGGTCGGGGGACCAGTCCGACCCGCCTACCGAGTTTCAAGACGATACTCCTTTTTTTAAATTTTGGCACCCCTGCCCATGGTGACAAGTCATGCTTTTGACACTACGATCGCCCCTAAGGCCTGGAGAAAATAGTTAAAAATCTACAATTTGAACGTCAACGTGGTCGGGGGGACCAGTCCGACCCGCCTACCGAGTTTCAAGACGATACTCCTTTTTTTAAATTTTGGCACCCCTGCCCATGGTGACAAGTCATGCTTTTGACACTACGATCGCCCCTAAGGCCTGGAGAAAATAGTTAAAAATCTACAATTTGAACGTCAACGTGGTCGGGGGGACCAGTCCGACCCGCCTACCGAGTTTCAAGACGATACTCCTTTTTTTAAATTTTGGCACCCCTGCCCATGGTGACAAGTCATGCTTTTGACACTACGATCGCCCCTAAGGCCTGGAGAAAATAGTTAAAAATCTACAATTTGAACGTCAACGTGGTCGGGGGGACCAGTCCGACCCGCCTACCGAGTTTCAAGACGATACTCCTTTTTTTAAATTTTGGCACCCCTGCCCATGGTGACAAGTCATGCTTTTGACACTACGATCGCCCTAAGGCCTGGAGAAAATAGTTAAAAATCTACAATTTGAACGTCAACGTGGTCGGGGGACCAGTCCGACCCGCCTACCGAGTTTCAAGACGATACTCCTTTTTTTAAATTTTGGCACCCCTGCCCATGGTTGACAAGTCATGCTTTTGACACTACGATCGCCCCTAAGGCCTGGAGAAAATAGTTAAAAATCTACAATTTGAACGTCAACGTGGTCGGGGGGACCAGTCCGACCCGCCTACCGAGTTTCAAGACGATACTCCTTTTTTTAAATTTTGGCACCCCTGCCCATGGTGACAAGTCATGCTTTTGACACTACGATCGCCCCTAAGGCCTGGAGAAAATAGTTAAAAATCTACAATTTGAACGTCAACGTGGTCGGGGGGACCAGTCCGACCCGCCTACCGAGTTTCAAGACGATACTCCTTTTTTTAAATTTTGGCACCCCTGCCCATGGTGACAAGTCATGCTTTTGACACTACGATCGCCCCTAAGGCCTGGAGAAAATAGTTAAAAATCTACAATTTGAACGTCAACGTGGTCGGGGGGACCAGTCCGACCCGCCTACCGAGTTTCAAGACGATACTCCTTTTTTTAAATTTTGGCACCCCTGCCCATGGTGACAAGTCATGCTTTTGACACTACGATCGCCCCTAAGGCCTGGAGAAAATAGTTAAAAATCTACAATTTGAACGTCAACGTGGTCGGGGGGACCAGTCCGACCCGCCTACCGAGTTTCAAGACGATACTCCTTTTTTTAAATTTTGGCACCCCTGCCCATGGTGACAAGTCATGCTTTTGACACTACGATCGCCCCTAAGGCCTGGAGAAAATAGTTAAAAATCTACAATTTGAACGTCAACGTGGTCGGGGGGACCAGTCCGACCCGCCTACCGAGTTTCAAGACGATACTCCTTTTTTAAATTTTGGCACCCCTGCCCATGGTGACAAGTCATGCTTTTGACACTACGATCGCCCCTAAGGCCTGGAGAAAATAGTTAAAAATCTACAATTTGAACGTCAACGTGGTCGGGGGGACCAGTCCGACCCGCCTACCGAGTTTCAAGACGATACTCCTTTTTTTAATTTTGGCACCCCTGCCCATGGTGACAAGTCATGCTTTTGACACTACGATCGCCCCTAAGGCCTGGAGAAAATAGTTAAAAATCTACAATTTGAACGTCAACGTGGTCGGGGGGACCAGTCCGACCCGCCTACCGAGTTTCAAGACGATACTCCTTTTTTTAAATTTTGGCACCCCTGCCCATGGTGACAAGTCATGCTTTTGACACTACGATCGCCCCTAAGGCCTGGAGAAAATAGTTAAAAATCTACAATTTGAACGTCAACGTGGTCGGGGGGACCAGTCCGACCCGCCTACCGAGTTTCAAGACGATACTCCTTTTTTAAATTTTGGCACCCCTGCCCATGGTGACAAGTCATGCTTTTGACACTACGATCGCCCCTAAGGCCTGGAGAAAATAGTTAAAAATCTACAATTTGAACGTCAACGTGGTCGGGGGACCAGTCCGACCCGCCTACCGAGTTTCAAGACGATACTCCTTTTTTTAAATTTTGGCACCCCTGCCCATGGTGACAAGTCATGCTTTTGACACTACGATCGCCCCTAAGGCCTGGAGAAAATAGTTAAAAATCTACAATTTGAACGTCAACGTGGTCGGGGGGACCAGTCCGACCCGCCTACCGAGTTTCAAGACGATACTCCTTTTTTTAAATTTTGGCACCCCTGCCCATGGTGACAAGTCATGCTTTTGACACTACGATCGCCCCTAAGGCCTGGAGAAAATAGTTAAAAATCTACAATTTGAACGTCAACGTGGTCGGGGGGACCAGTCCGACCCGCCTACCGAGTTTCAAGACGATACTCCTTTTTTTAAATTTTGGCACCCCTGCCCATGGTGACAAGTCATGCTTTTGACACTACGATCGCCCCTAAGGCCTGGAGAAAATAGTTAAAAATCTACAATTTGAACGTCAACGTGGTCGGGGGGACCAGTCCGACCCGCCTACCGAGTTTCAAGACGATACTCCTTTTTTTAAATTTTGGCACCCCTGCCCATGGTGACAAGTCATGCTTTTGACACTACGATCGCCCCTAAGGCCTGGAGAAAATAGTTAAAAATCTACAATTTGAACGTCAACGTGGTCGGGGGGACCAGTCCGACCCGCCTACCGAGTTTCAAGACGATACTCCTTTTTTTAAATTTTGGCACCCCTGCCCATGGTGACAAGTCATGCTTTTGACACTACGATCGCCCCTAAGGCCTGGAGAAAATAGTTAAAAATCTACAATTTGAACGTCAACGTGGTCGGGGGACCAGTCCGACCCGCCTACCGAGTTTCAAGACGATACTCCTTTTTTTAAATTTTGGCACCCCTGCCCATGGTGACAAGTCATGCTTTTGACACTACGATCGCCCCTAAGGCCTGGAGAAAATAGTTAAAAATCTACAATTTGAACGTCAACGTGGTCGGGGGGACCAGTCCGACCCGCCTACCGAGTTTCAAGACGATACTCCTTTTTTTAAATTTTGGCACCCCTGCCCATGGTGACAAGTCATGCTTTTGACACTACGATCGCCCCTAAGGCCTGGAGAAAATAGTTAAAAATCTACAATTTGAACGTCAACGTGGTCGGGGGGACCAGTCCGACCCGCCTACCGAGTTTCAAGACGATACTCCTTTTTTTAAATTTTGGCACCCCTGCCCATGGTGACAAGTCATGCTTTTGACACTACGATCGCCCCTAAGGCCTGGAGAAAATAGTTAAAAATCTACAATTTGAACGTCAACGTGGTCGGGGGGACCAGTCCGACCCGCCTACCGAGTTTCAAGACGATACTCCTTTTTTTAAATTTGGCACCCCTGCCCATGGTGACAAGTCATGCTTTTGACACTACGATCGCCCCTAAGGCCTGGAGAAAATAGTTAAAAATCTACAATTTGAACGTCAACGTGGTCGGGGGGACCAGTCCGACCCGCCTACCGAGTTTCAAGACGATACTCCTTTTTTTAAATTTTGGCACCCCTGCCCATGGTGACAAGTCATGCTTTTGACACTACGATCGCCCCTAAGGCCTGGAGAAAATAGTTAAAAATCTACAATTTGAACGTCAACGTGGTCGGGGGGACCAGTCCGACCCGCCTACCGAGTTTCAAGACGATACTCCTTTTTTTAAATTTTGGCACCCCTGCCCATGGTGACAAGTCATGCTTTTGACACTACGATCGCCCCTAAGGCCTGGAGAAAATAGTTAAAAATCTACAATTTGAACGTCAACGTGGTCGGGGGGACCAGTCCGACCCGCCTACCGAGTTTCAAGACGATACTCCTTTTTTTAAATTTTGGCACCCCTGCCCATGGTGACAAGTCATGCTTTTGACACTACGATCGCCCCTAAGGCCTGGAGAAAATAGTTAAAAATCTACAATTTGAACGTCAACGTGGTCGGGGGGACCAGTCCGACCCGCCTACCGAGTTTCAAGACGATACTCCTTTTTTAAATTTTGGCACCCCTGCCCATGGTGACAAGTCATGCTTTTGACACTACGATCGCCCCTAAGGCCTGGAGAAAATAGTTAAAAATCTACAATTTGAACGTCAACGTGGTCGGGGGGACCAGTCCGACCCGCCTACCGAGTTTCAAGACGATACTCCTTTTTTTAAATTTTGGCACCCCTGCCCATGGTGACAAGTCATGCTTTTGACACTACGATCGCCCCTAAGGCCTGGAGAAAATAGTTAAAAATCTACAATTTGAACGTCAACGTGGTCGGGGGGACCAGTCCGACCCGCCTACCGAGTTTCAAGACGATACTCCTTTTTTAAATTTTGGCACCCCTGCCCATGGTGACAAGTCATGCTTTTGACACTACGATCGCCCCTAAGGCCTGGAGAAAATAGTTAAAAATCTACAATTTGAACGTCAACGTGGTCGGGGGGACCAGTCCGACCCGCCTACCGAGTTTCAAGACGATACTCCTTTTTTTAAATTTTGGCACCCCTGCCCATGGTGACAAGTCATGCTTTTGACACTACGATCGCCCCTAAGGCCTGGAGAAAATAGTTAAAAATCTACAATTTGAACGTCAACGTGGTCGGGGGGACCAGTCCGACCCGCCTACCGAGTTTCAAGACGATACTCCTTTTTTAAATTTTGGCACCCCTGCCCATGGTGACAAGTCATGCTTTTGACACTACGATCGCCCCTAAGGCCTGGAGAAAATAGTTAAAAATCTACAATTTGAACGTCAACGTGGTCGGGGGGACCAGTCCGACCCGCCTACCGAGTTTCAAGACGATACTCCTTTTTTTAAATTTTGGCACCCCTGCCCATGGTGACAAGTCATGCTTTTGACACTACGATCGCCCCTAAGGCCTGGAGAAAATAGTTAAAAATCTACAATTTGAACGTCAACGTGGTCGGGGGGACCAGTCCGACCCGCCTACCGAGTTTCAAGACGATACTCCTTTTTTTAAATTTTGGCACCCCTGCCCATGGTGACAAGTCATGCTTTTGACACTACGATCGCCCCTAAGGCCTGGAGAAAATAGTTAAAAATCTACAATTTGAACGTCAACGTGGTCGGGGGGACCAGTCCGACCCGCCTACCGAGTTTCAAGACGATACTCCTTTTTTTAAATTTTGGCACCCCTGCCCATGGTGACAAGTCATGCTTTTGACACTACGATCGCCCCTAAGGCCTGGAGAAAATAGTTAAAAATCTACAATTTGAACGTCAACGTGGTCGGGGGGACCAGTCCGACCCGCCTACCGAGTTTCAAGACGATACTCCTTTTTTTAAATTTTGGCACCCCTGCCCATGGTGACAAGTCATGCTTTTGACACTACGATCGCCCCTAAGGCCTGGAGAAAATAGTTAAAAATCTACAATTTGAACGTCAACGTGGTCGGGGGGACCAGTCCGACCCGCCTACCGAGTTTCAAGACGATACTCCTTTTTTTAAATTTGGCACCCCTGCCCATGGTGACAAGTCATGCTTTTGACACTACGATCGCCCCTAAGGCCTGGAGAAAATAGTTAAAAATCTACAATTTGAACGTCAACGTGGTCGGGGGACCAGTCCGACCCGCCTACCGAGTTTCAAGACGATACTCCTTTTTTTAAATTTTGGCACCCCTGCCCATGGTGACAAGTCATGCTTTTGACACTACGATCGCCCCTAAGGCCTGGAGAAAATAGTTAAAAATCTACAATTTGAACGTCAACGTGGTCGGGGGGACCAGTCCGACCCGCCTACCGAGTTTCAAGACGATACTCCTTTTTTAAATTTTGGCACCCCTGCCCATGGTGACAAGTCATGCTTTTGACACTACGATCGCCCCTAAGGCCTGGAGAAAATAGTTAAAAATCTACAATTTGAACGTCAACGTGGTCGGGGGGACCAGTCCGACCCGCCTACCGAGTTTCAAGACGATACTCCTTTTTTTAAATTTTGGCACCCCTGCCCATGGTGACAAGTCATGCTTTTGACACTACGATCGCCCCTAAGGCCTGGAGAAAATAGTTAAAAATCTACAATTTGAACGTCAACGTGGTCGGGGGGACCAGTCCGACCCGCCTACCGAGTTTCAAGACGATACTCCTTTTTTTAAATTTGGCACCCCTGCCCATGGTGACAAGTCATGCTTTTGACACTACGATCGCCCCTAAGGCCTGGAGAAAATAGTTAAAAATCTACAATTTGAACGTCAACGTGGTCGGGGGACCAGTCCGACCCGCCTACCGAGTTTCAAGACGATACTCCTTTTTTTAAATTTTGGCACCCCTGCCCATGGTGACAAGTCATGCTTTTGACACTACGATCGCCCCTAAGGCCTGGAGAAAATAGTTAAAAATCTACAATTTGAACGTCAACGTGGTCGGGGGGACCAGTCCGACCCGCCTACCGAGTTTCAAGACGATACTCCTTTTTTAAATTTTGGCACCCCTGCCCATGGTGACAAGTCATGCTTTTGACACTACGATCGCCCCTAAGGCCTGGAGAAAATAGTTAAAAATCTACAATTTGAACGTCAACGTGGTCGGGGGACCAGTCCGACCCGCCTACCGAGTTTCAGACGATACTCCTTTTTTTAAATTTTGGCACCCCTGCCCATGGTGACAAGTCATGCTTTTGACACTACGATCGCCCCTAAGGCCTGGAGAAAATAGTTAAAAATCTACAATTTGAACGTCAACGTGGTCGGGGGGACCAGTCCGACCCGCCTACCGAGTTTCAAGACGATACTCCTTTTTTTAAATTTTGGCACCCCTGCCCATGGTGACAAGTCATGCTTTTGACACTACGATCGCCCCTAAGGCCTGGAGAAAATAGTTAAAAATCTACAATTTGAACGTCAACGTGGTCGGGGGGACCAGTCCCGACCCGCCTACCGAGTTTCAAGACGATACTCCTTTTTTTAAATTTTGGCACCCCTGCCCATGGTGACAAGTCATGCTTTTGACACTACGATCGCCCCTAAGGCCTGGAGAAAATAGTTAAAAATCTACAATTTGAACGTCAACGTGGTCGGGGGGACCAGTCCGACCCGCCTACCGAGTTTCAAGACGATACTCCTTTTTTTAAATTTTGGCACCCCTGCCCATGGTGACAAGTCATGCTTTTGACACTACGATCGCCCCTAAGGCCTGGAGAAAATAGTTAAAAATCTACAATTTGAACGTCAACGTGGTCGGGGGGACCAGTCCGACCCGCCTACCGAGTTTCAAGACGATACTCCTTTTTTAAATTTTGGCACCCCTGCCCATGGTGACAAGTCATGCTTTTGACACTACGATCGCCCCTAAGGCCTGGAGAAAATAGTTAAAAATCTACAATTTGAACGTCAACGTGGTCGGGGGGACCAGTCCGACCCGCCTACCGAGTTTCAAGACGATACTCCTTTTTTTAAATTTTGGCACCCCTGCCCATGGTGACAAGTCATGCTTTTGACACTACGATCGCCCCTAAGGCCTGGAGAAAATAGTTAAAAATCTACAATTTGAACGTCAACGTGGTCGGGGGGACCAGTCCGACCCGCCTACCGAGTTTCAAGACGATACTCCTTTTTTTAAATTTTGGCACCCCTGCCCATGGTGACAAGTCATGCTTTTGACACTACGATCGCCCCTAAGGCCTGGAGAAAATAGTTAAAAATCTACAATTTGAACGTCAACGTGGTCGGGGGGGACCAGTCCGACCCGCCTACCGAGTTTCAAGACGATACTCCTTTTTTTAAATTTTGGCACCCCTGCCCATGGTGACAAGTCATGCTTTTGACACTACGATCGCCCCTAAGGCCTGGAGAAAATAGTTAAAAATCTACAATTTGAACGTCAACGTGGTCGGGGGGACCAGTCCGACCCGCCTACCGAGTTTCAAGACGATACTCCTTTTTTAAATTTTGGCACCCCTGCCCATGGTGACAAGTCATGCTTTTGACACTACGATCGCCCCTAAGGCCTGGAGAAAATAGTTAAAAATCTACAATTTGAACGTCAACGTGGTCGGGGGGACCAGTCCGACCCGCCTACCGAGTTTCAAGACGATACTCCTTTTTTTAAATTTTGGCACCCCTGCCCATGGTGACAAGTCATGCTTTTGACACTACGATCGCCCCTAAGGCCTGGAGAAAATAGTTAAAAATCTACAATTTGAACGTCAACGTGGTCGGGGGGACCAGTCCGACCCGCCTACCGAGTTTCAAGACGATACTCCTTTTTTTAAATTTTGGCACCCCTGCCCATGGTGACAAGTCATGCTTTTGACACTACGATCGCCCCTAAGGCCTGGAGAAAATAGTTAAAAATCTACAATTTGAACGTCAACGTGGTCGGGGGGACCAGTCCGACCCGCCTACCGAGTTTCAAGACGATACTCCTTTTTTTAAATTTTGGCACCCCTGCCCATGGTGACAAGTCATGCTTTTGACACTACGATCGCCCCTAAGGCCTGGAGAAAATAGTTAAAAATCTACAATTTGAACGTCAACGTGGTCGGGGGGACCAGTCCGACCCGCCTACCGAGTTTCAAGACGATACTCCTTTTTTTAAATTTTGGCACCCCTGCCCATGGTGACAAGTCATGCTTTTGACACTACGATCGCCCCTAAGGCCTGGAGAAAATAGTTAAAAATCTACAATTTGAACGTCAACGTGGTCGGGGGGACCAGTCCGACCCGCCTACCGAGTTTCAAGACGATACTCCTTTTTTTAAATTTTGGCACCCCTGCCCATGGTGACAAGTCATGCTTTTGACACTACGATCGCCCCTAAGGCCTGGAGAAAATAGTTAAAAATCTACAATTTGAACGTCAACGTGGTCGGGGGGACCAGTCCGACCCGCCTACCGAGTTTCAAGACGATACTCCTTTTTTTAAATTTTGGCACCCCTGCCCATGGTGACAAGTCATGCTTTTGACACTACGATCGCCCCTAAGGCCTGGAGAAAATAGTTAAAAATCTACAATTTGAACGTCAACGTGGTCGGGGGGACCAGTCCGACCCGCCTACCGAGTTTCAAGACGATACTCCTTTTTTTAAATTTTGGCACCCCTGCCCATGGTGACAAGTCATGCTTTTGACACTACGATCGCCCCTAAGGCCTGGAGAAAATAGTTAAAAATCTACAATTTGAACGTCAACGTGGTCGGGGGGACCAGTCCGACCCGCCTACCGAGTTTCAAGACGATACTCCTTTTTTTAAATTTTGGCACCCCTGCCCATGGTGACAAGTCATGCTTTTGACACTACGATCGCCCCTAAGGCCTGGAGAAAATAGTTAAAAATCTACAATTTGAACGTCAACGTGGTCGGGGGGACCAGTCCGACCCGCCTACCGAGTTTCAAGACGATACTCCTTTTTTTAAATTTTGGCACCCCTGCCCATGGTGACAAGTCATGCTTTTGACACTACGATCGCCCCTAAGGCCTGGAGAAAATAGTTAAAAATCTACAATTTGAACGTCAACGTGGTCGGGGGGACCAGTCCGACCCGCCTACCGAGTTTCAAGACGATACTCCTTTTTTTAAATTTTGGCACCCCTGCCCATGGTGACAAGTCATGCTTTTGACACTACGATCGCCCCTAAGGCCTGGAGAAAATAGTTAAAAATCTACAATTTGAACGTCAACGTGGTCGGGGGGACCAGTCCGACCCGCCTACCGAGTTTCAAGACGATACTCCTTTTTTTAAATTTTGGCACCCCTGCCCATGGTGACAAGTCATGCTTTTGACACTACGATCGCCCCTAAGGCCTGGAGAAAATAGTTAAAAATCTACAATTTGAACGTCAACGTGGTCGGGGGGACCAGTCCGACCCGCCTACCGAGTTTCAAGACGATACTCCTTTTTTTAAATTTTGGCACCCCTGCCCATGGTGACAAGTCATGCTTTTGACACTACGATCGCCCCTAAGGCCTGGAGAAAATAGTTAAAAATCTACAATTTGAACGTCAACGTGGTCGGGGGGACCAGTCCGACCCGCCTACCGAGTTTCAAGACGATACTCCTTTTTTTAAATTTTGGCACCCCTGCCCATGGTGACAAGTCATGCTTTTGACACTACGATCGCCCCTAAGGCCTGGAGAAAATAGTTAAAAATCTACAATTTGAACGTCAACGTGGTCGGGGGGACCAGTCCGACCCGCCTACCGAGTTTCAAGACGATACTCCTTTTTTTAAATTTTGGCACCCCTGCCCATGGTGACAAGTCATGCTTTTGACACTACGATCGCCCCTAAGGCCTGGAGAAAATAGTTAAAAATCTACAATTTGAACGTCAACGTGGTCGGGGGGACCAGTCCGACCCGCCTACCGAGTTTCAAGACGATACTCCTTTTTTTAAATTTTGGCACCCCTGCCCATGGTGACAAGTCATGCTTTTGACACTACGATCGCCCCTAAGGCCTGGAGAAAATAGTTAAAAATCTACAATTTGAACGTCAACGTGGTCGGGGGGACCAGTCCGACCCGCCTACCGAGTTTCAAGACGATACTCCTTTTTTTAAATTTTGGCACCCCTGCCCATGGTGACAAGTCATGCTTTTGACACTACGATCGCCCCTAAGGCCTGG
Source organism: Haliotis rufescens (assembly GCF_023055435.1). Lineage (NCBI taxonomy): Eukaryota > Metazoa > Mollusca > Gastropoda > Lepetellida > Haliotidae > Haliotis > Haliotis rufescens. The sequence continues at coordinate 12,462 of NW_025963802.1, forward strand.
AGAAAATAGTTAAAAATCTACAATTTGAACGTCAACGTGGTCGGGGGGACCAGTCCGACCCGCCTACCGAGTTTCAAGACGATACTCCTTTTTTTAAATTTTGGCACCCCTGCCCATGGTGACAAGTCATGCTTTTGACACTACGATCGCCCCTAAGGCCTGGAGAAAATAGTTAAAAATCTACAATTTGAACGTCAACGTGGTCGGGGGGACCAGTCCGACCCGCCTACCGAGTTTCAAGACGATACTCCTTTTTTTAAATTTTGGCACCCCTGCCCATGGTGACAAGTCATGCTTTTGACACTACGATCGCCCCTAAGGCCTGGAGAAAATAGTTAAAAATCTACAATTTGAACGTCAACGTGGTCGGGGGGACCAGTCCGACCCGCCTACCGAGTTTCAAGACGATACTCCTTTTTTTAAATTTTGGCACCCCTGCCCATGGTGACAAGTCATGCTTTTGACACTACGATCGCCCCTAAGGCCTGGAGAAAATAGTTAAAAATCTACAATTTGAACGTCAACGTGGTCGGGGGGACCAGTCCGACCCGCCTACCGAGTTTCAAGACGATACTCCTTTTTTTAAATTTTGGCACCCCTGCCCATGGTGACAAGTCATGCTTTTGACACTACGATCGCCCCTAAGGCCTGGAGAAAATAGTTAAAAATCTACAATTTGAACGTCAACGTGGTCGGGGGGACCAGTCCGACCCGCCTACCGAGTTTCAAGACGATACTCCTTTTTTTAAATTTTGGCACCCCTGCCCATGGTGACAAGTCATGCTTTTGACACTACGATCGCCCCTAAGGCCTGGAGAAAATAGTTAAAAATCTACAATTTGAACGTCAACGTGGTCGGGGGGACCAGTCCGACCCGCCTACCGAGTTTCAAGACGATACTCCTTTTTTTAAATTTTGGCACCCCTGCCCATGGTGACAAGTCATGCTTTTGACACTACGATCGCCCCTAAGGCCTGGAGAAAATAGTTAAAAATCTACAATTTGAACGTCAACGTGGTCGGGGGGACCAGTCCGACCTGCCTACCGAGTTTCAAGACGATACTCCTTTTTTTAAATTTTGGCACCCCTGCCCATGGTGACAAGTCATGCTTTTGACACTACGATCGCCCCTAAGGCCTGGAGAAAATAGTTAAAAATCTACAATTTGAACGTCAACGTGGTCGGGGGGACCAGTCCGACCTGCCTACCGAGTTTCAAGACGATACTCCTTTTTTTAAATTTTGGCACCCCTGCCCATGGTGACAAGTCATGCTTTTGACACTACGATCGCCCCTAAGGCCTGGAGAAAATAGTTAAAAATCTACAATTTGAACGTCAACGTGGTCGGGGGGACCAGTCCGACCTGCCTACCGAGTTTCAAGACGATACTCCTTTTTTTAAATTTTGGCACCCCTGCCCATGGTGACAAGTCATGCTTTTGACACTACGATCGCCCCTAAGGCCTGGAGAAAATAGTTAAAAATCTACAATTTGAACGTCAACGTGGTCGGGGGGACCAGTCCGACCTGCCTACCGAGTTTCAAGACGATACTCCTTTTTTTAAATTTTGGCACCCCTGCCCATGGTGACAAGTCATGCTTTTGACACTACGATCGCCCCTAAGGCCTGGAGAAAATAGTTAAAAATCTACAATTTGAACGTCAACGTGGTCGGGGGGACCAGTCCGACCTGCCTACCGAGTTTCAAGACGATACTCCTTTTTTTAAATTTTGGCACCCCTGCCCATGGTGACAAGTCATGCTTTTGACACTACGATCGCCCCTAAGGCCTGGAGAAAATAGTTAAAAATCTACAATTTGAACGTCAACGTGGTCGGGGGGACCAGTCCGACCTGCCTACCGAGTTTCAAGACGATACTCCTTTTTTTAAATTTTGGCACCCCTGCCCATGGTGACAAGTCATGCTTTTGACACTACGATCGCCCCTAAGGCCTGGAGAAAATAGTTAAAAATCTACAATTTGAACGTCAACGTGGTCGGGGGGACCAGTCCGACCTGCCTACCGAGTTTCAAGACGATACTCCTTTTTTTAAATTTTGGCACCCCTGCCCATGGTGACAAGTCATGCTTTTGACACTACGATCGCCCCTAAGGCCTGGAGAAAATAGTTAAAAATCTACAATTTGAACGTCAACGTGGTCGGGGGGACCAGTCCGACCTGCCTACCGAGTTTCAAGACGATACTCCTTTTTTTAAATTTTGGCACCCCTGCCCATGGTGACAAGTCATGCTTTTGACACTACGATCGCCCCTAAGGCCTGGAGAAAATAGTTAAAAATCTACAATTTGAACGTCAACGTGGTCGGGGGGACCAGTCCGACCTGCCTACCGAGTTTCAAGACGATACTCCTTTTTTTAAATTTTGGCACCCCTGCCCATGGTGACAAGTCATGCTTTTGACACTACGATCGCCCCTAAGGCCTGGAGAAAATAGTTAAAAATCTACAATTTGAACGTCAACGTGGTCGGGGGGACCAGTCCGACCTGCCTACCGAGTTTCAAGACGATACTCCTTTTTTTAAATTTTGGCACCCCTGCCCATGGTGACAAGTCATGCTTTTGACACTACGATCGCCCCTAAGGCCTGGAGAAAATAGTTAAAAATCTACAATTTGAACGTCAACGTGGTCGGGGGGACCAGTCCGACCTGCCTACCGAGTTTCAAGACGATACTCCTTTTTTTAAATTTTGGCACCCCTGCCCATGGTGACAAGTCATGCTTTTGACACTACGATCGCCCCTAAGGCCTGGAGAAAATAGTTAAAAATCTACAATTTGAACGTCAACGTGGTCGGGGGGACCAGTCCGACCTGCCTACCGAGTTTCAAGACGATACTCCTTTTTTTAAATTTTGGCACCCCTGCCCATGGTGACAAGTCATGCTTTTGACACTACGATCGCCCCTAAGGCCTGGAGAAAATAGTTAAAAATCTACAATTTGAACGTCAACGTGGTCGGGGGGACCAGTCCGACCTGCCTACCGAGTTTCAAGACGATACTCCTTTTTTTAAATTTTGGCACCCCTGCCCATGGTGACAAGTCATGCTTTTGACACTACGATCGCCCCTAAGGCCTGGAGAAAATAGTTAAAAATCTACAATTTGAACGTCAACGTGGTCGGGGGGACCAGTCCGACCTGCCTACCGAGTTTCAAGACGATACTCCTTTTTTTAAATTTTGGCACCCCTGCCCATGGTGACAAGTCATGCTTTTGACACTACGATCGCCCCTAAGGCCTGGAGAAAATAGTTAAAAATCTACAATTTGAACGTCAACGTGGTCGGGGGGACCAGTCCGACCTGCCTACCGAGTTTCAAGACGATACTCCTTTTTTTAAATTTTGGCACCCCTGCCCATGGTGACAAGTCATGCTTTTGACACTACGATCGCCCCTAAGGCCTGGAGAAAATAGTTAAAAATCTACAATTTGAACGTCAACGTGGTCGGGGGGACCAGTCCGACCTGCCTACCGAGTTTCAAGACGATACTCCTTTTTTTAAATTTTGGCACCCCTGCCCATGGTGACAAGTCATGCTTTTGACACTACGATCGCCCCTAAGGCCTGGAGAAAATAGTTAAAAATCTACAATTTGAACGTCAACGTGGTCGGGGGGACCAGTCCGACCTGCCTACCGAGTTTCAAGACGATACTCCTTTTTTTAAATTTTGGCACCCCTGCCCATGGTGACAAGTCATGCTTTTGACACTACGATCGCCCCTAAGGCCTGGAGAAAATAGTTAAAAATCTACAATTTGAACGTCAACGTGGTCGGGGGGACCAGTCCGACCTGCCTACCGAGTTTCAAGACGATACTCCTTTTTTTAAATTTTGGCACCCCTGCCCATGGTGACAAGTCATGCTTTTGACACTACGATCGCCCCTAAGGCCTGGAGAAAATAGTTAAAAATCTACAATTTGAACGTCAACGTGGTCGGGGGGACCAGTCCGACCTGCCTACCGAGTTTCAAGACGATACTCCTTTTTTTAAATTTTGGCACCCCTGCCCATGGTGACAAGTCATGCTTTTGACACTACGATCGCCCCTAAGGCCTGGAGAAAATAGTTAAAAATCTACAATTTGAACGTCAACGTGGTCGGGGGGACCAGTCCGACCTGCCTACCGAGTTTCAAGACGATACTCCTTTTTTTAAATTTTGGCACCCCTGCCCATGGTGACAAGTCATGCTTTTGACACTACGATCGCCCCTAAGGCCTGGAGAAAATAGTTAAAAATCTACAATTTGAACGTCAACGTGGTCGGGGGGACCAGTCCGACCTGCCTACCGAGTTTCAAGACGATACTCCTTTTTTTAAATTTTGGCACCCCTGCCCATGGTGACAAGTCATGCTTTTGACACTACGATCGCCCCTAAGGCCTGGAGAAAATAGTTAAAAATCTACAATTTGAACGTCAACGTGGTCGGGGGGACCAGTCCGACCTGCCTACCGAGTTTCAAGACGATACTCCTTTTTTTAAATTTTGGCACCCCTGCCCATGGTGACAAGTCATGCTTTTGACACTACGATCGCCCCTAAGGCCTGGAGAAAATAGTTAAAAATCTACAATTTGAACGTCAACGTGGTCGGGGGGACCAGTCCGACCTGCCTACCGAGTTTCAAGACGATACTCCTTTTTTTAAATTTTGGCACCCCTGCCCATGGTGACAAGTCATGCTTTTGACACTACGATCGCCCCTAAGGCCTGGAGAAAATAGTTAAAAATCTACAATTTGAACGTCAACGTGGTCGGGGGGACCAGTCCGACCTGCCTACCGAGTTTCAAGACGATACTCCTTTTTTTAAATTTTGGCACCCCTGCCCATGGTGACAAGTCATGCTTTTGACACTACGATCGCCCCTAAGGCCTGGAGAAAATAGTTAAAAATCTACAATTTGAACGTCAACGTGGTCGGGGGGACCAGTCCGACCTGCCTACCGAGTTTCAAGACGATACTCCTTTTTTTAAATTTTGGCACCCCTGCCCATGGTGACAAGTCATGCTTTTGACACTACGATCGCCCCTAAGGCCTGGAGAAAATAGTTAAAAATCTACAATTTGAACGTCAACGTGGTCGGGGGGACCAGTCCGACCTGCCTACCGAGTTTCAAGACGATACTCCTTTTTTTAAATTTTGGCACCCCTGCCCATGGTGACAAGTCATGCTTTTGACACTACGATCGCCCCTAAGGCCTGGAGAAAATAGTTAAAAATCTACAATTTGAACGTCAACGTGGTCGGGGGGACCAGTCCGACCTGCCTACCGAGTTTCAAGACGATACTCCTTTTTTTAAATTTTGGCACCCCTGCCCATGGTGACAAGTCATGCTTTTGACACTACGATCGCCCCTAAGGCCTGGAGAAAATAGTTAAAAATCTACAATTTGAACGTCAACGTGGTCGGGGGGACCAGTCCGACCTGCCTACCGAGTTTCAAGACGATACTCCTTTTTTTAAATTTTGGCACCCCTGCCCATGGTGACAAGTCATGCTTTTGACACTACGATCGCCCCTAAGGCCTGGAGAAAATAGTTAAAAATCTACAATTTGAACGTCAACGTGGTCGGGGGGACCAGTCCGACCTGCCTACCGAGTTTCAAGACGATACTCCTTTTTTTAAATTTTGGCACCCCTGCCCATGGTGACAAGTCATGCTTTTGACACTACGATCGCCCCTAAGGCCTGGAGAAAATAGTTAAAAATCTACAATTTGAACGTCAACGTGGTCGGGGGGACCAGTCCGACCTGCCTACCGAGTTTCAAGACGATACTCCTTTTTTTAAATTTTGGCACCCCTGCCCATGGTGACAAGTCATGCTTTTGACACTACGATCGCCCCTAAGGCCTGGAGAAAATAGTTAAAAATCTACAATTTGAACGTCAACGTGGTCGGGGGGACCAGTCCGACCTGCCTACCGAGTTTCAAGACGATACTCCTTTTTTTAAATTTTGGCACCCCTGCCCATGGTGACAAGTCATGCTTTTGACACTACGATCGCCCCTAAGGCCTGGAGAAAATAGTTAAAAATCTACAATTTGAACGTCAACGTGGTCGGGGGGACCAGTCCGACCTGCCTACCGAGTTTCAAGACGATACTCCTTTTTTTAAATTTTGGCACCCCTGCCCATGGTGACAAGTCATGCTTTTGACACTACGATCGCCCCTAAGGCCTGGAGAAAATAGTTAAAAATCTACAATTTGAACGTCAACGTGGTCGGGGGGACCAGTCCGACCTGCCTACCGAGTTTCAAGACGATACTCCTTTTTTTAAATTTTGGCACCCCTGCCCATGGTGACAAGTCATGCTTTTGACACTACGATCGCCCCTAAGGCCTGGAGAAAATAGTTAAAAATCTACAATTTGAACGTCAACGTGGTCGGGGGGACCAGTCCGACCTGCCTACCGAGTTTCAAGACGATACTCCTTTTTTTAAATTTTGGCACCCCTGCCCATGGTGACAAGTCATGCTTTTGACACTACGATCGCCCCTAAGGCCTGGAGAAAATAGTTAAAAATCTACAATTTGAACGTCAACGTGGTCGGGGGGACCAGTCCGACCTGCCTACCGAGTTTCAAGACGATACTCCTTTTTTTAAATTTTGGCACCCCTGCCCATGGTGACAAGTCATGCTTTTGACACTACGATCGCCCCTAAGGCCTGGAGAAAATAGTTAAAAATCTACAATTTGAACGTCAACGTGGTCGGGGGGACCAGTCCGACCTGCCTACCGAGTTTCAAGACGATACTCCTTTTTTTAAATTTTGGCACCCCTGCCCATGGTGACAAGTCATGCTTTTGACACTACGATCGCCCCTAAGGCCTGGAGAAAATAGTTAAAAATCTACAATTTGAACGTCAACGTGGTCGGGGGGACCAGTCCGACCTGCCTACCGAGTTTCAAGACGATACTCCTTTTTTTAAATTTTGGCACCCCTGCCCATGGTGACAAGTCATGCTTTTGACACTACGATCGCCCCTAAGGCCTGGAGAAAATAGTTGGTGATGGTCCCCAGAAAAGAGAAAATAGTGCAAATTTTCGCACAGTGCCGCGTAGCGAATATAGACAGTTTGGGGAATAACAGCGGCTGAATAATTCAACAAAATGTTCCATACACTACTAACAATCCAAAAATGGGGAACGATCATTTTCATTTTTTCGGAACTCGTTTTTATCAACGACGGCCCACGGATACTCCATATCTGGGAGAATTCCTTTCACAAAATTTCACAAAACAGCTTTACTACTAGCTTGCGTGCTATTTAGATTGGTCTGGGTCCTTGTCGTTTTTCCTAAGATATATCTAGTTGTCTGTTTAGGGGTCATAATAACGCTGCCAACGTCCTATTGCGTTCATTTCCTTCCATTCAGAATTGTACTCCTTCCATGCAGCCATTGCTCCCTTGCGCCTGTCACGTCAAGTCGCCCATTGCTTATTATCCCAGAGAGGAATATGAAGAGTTCTTTTCACATTGTGTAGGTAGGTTATATTTAGGTAGCATTGAGCAGCACGTGTAAAGGTAAATTGTCTTTGCAGCAACAGAAAATCCATTAGTGCTCCGTCACACGAGAGAGCTTCAGTTTCTGTTAACTCTGTCTGCCACGCCTAATAAACAACGGTGTAGTCGGCATGTCACAATCATTTATTCAGATGTCGTCCACAGTGACGGAAAAGAAGTCGACTGCATTGGCACGTCATTACAAAGATATACAAAGATTCATATTTCACCATCAATCATCAAAAATAATATTGTGGATTTTTTAAATATTTAAAATACCATCATGGATCCAACTACTGTCATTTGTCCTCGTGTTCAATGTCAATGTCAATGTCATATTATGCCTGCATGTAAGATGCAATGATTTAAAGGAGGCAGCTCACCTGTGGGATTGGGGCCATTGTCAACGAGGTATTGAAGAGAGATAAATTATGCATGTTCTTTTCCTTCCCACATCAACCCCCACCTTCCCTCCCCTCCCCTCCCCTCCCCTCCTCTAGCCTCCTCCCTTGCCATTGGGGAAACAATGTTGCACTGTTAGTAAACCTGCCAGGGCTTTAACACAGTTATTCCACAGTTCATATTGAGACTAAAGTATCTATTTTGTGTTTGGGGGGTTTTGCTTTGGTTTGTTTTTTTGGTTTGTTGGTTGGTTTGTTTGTTTGTTTGTTTGTTTGTTTGTTTGTTGTTTAACGCCGTTCTCAGCAATATTCCAGCTATATGACAGTGGTCTGTGAATAAGAGCAATGACCAATAGATGTATCCAGCAGTATAGGTCAGCACTGTGTTCTGGGTAAAGTGACACACAGTGAGCCAGCTCACCCATCCCGACCACCTGGCTACAGTGGGCTGACAACATGGGTTCTATGGGCCTGATATACAGCAGGCACACTGGGATGATTGGATAGTCACAGAGAGCAAAGCTCGCCTTTCTGGGTACCTTTCATTTGGTTTTATTAAAACCCTGCAACTGTCATGGAGGACAACAATGCACTGGTGCTGCATTTGGTATATGATTTCATGTGCTCTCTTTGTTTTGTCCAACAGTTTATGTCACTGATAAAGTTACAAGTTGAACTTGGATCTGATGTGGTTGTCTTCATAATGTAAATAGTTGTAGTCAGCCTCAGTGTCTCCTGGTAGCCTCAGGGTTAAAGTGTCCACTTGTCATTCCAGGTACGGGTTCAATTCCCGAAATGAGTATGTGTGAAATGTGTGAAGCCCATTTCTGGTGTCTTCTGCCATAATGTTAATGTCAAAAGTCACATTAAACCATGCACTCACTCACTCACTCACTCACTCACTCACTCACTCCATGAAGCTTATGTTACCACTTAGGTTCTGGTGCATGTTACTTTAAGCAATGTTCACTCACTCCAATGACTTAAGGTAATTGTAGCTGAGGACATTGTTGGTGTATCTGGCACCTTCAGTAGGGTGAGAATACAGTTATACTTACACAAATACCACATCAATTTCACCTTGTCAAGGAAACTAATAATACATCTTTCTTTTATAACTTATGTCAATGGGTTTAGAGCTACTCAGATTAACATGTACGAGACAATGGTCACCAGTCACAGGGTCAAGAGCTCCTGAAGAGTATAATACTAGTTAAATGTTCGGGGGTGCTGAGTAAACCTTGTGGGTTCAATGATAATTTGTTGAAGACTAAAAGTTGCCTGCAAATATTCTAGTCATTTAAGGATACTAACGTAATGAATCTATATTGATATTACCTGCCACTATTGAATCAATATCTATGTCAATTGCGTTACCTATCAACATATCAATCAAGCCCCAGTATTGACAACTTTAAGTATGTTACAACTGTTGTAGCCATTAATATGTGTATATGTATCCCAAATAACATAATGACACAGGCTAGGGTGTGAGGTCTGATTATTTATTGTCTGTCGTGATAAACCAACACCCTGGAACAATGAATACAATAATAAACATACAATTATATCTAGTACATCAAAACCCAAGCAGATTAAATAATAATCTACTACACTTGTAGCTATACATGATATATCATTTATAACATTTCACAATTATAAGCTTAGATATGTAAGTTTAATTGATTTACATTCAATATAAATATGGTACATTAAATATAATGTTATGTTACAATGCAAGCAATATATAAATATATATATATATATACCCGCTGAATCCCACTGGGGTGTATTTGGGTGGTCACAATCCCTCGTAAATATGACAAAACCCTCGTGAAAACCTGTTCATGATATAAAATACATCATGAAGGTATGTTTATCTACACACTTGAATATCACATGTAAACTATTATCAAATTATTAATACAAAATACAAGTTACTGAAATCACAAATGTCCTAGATTAACACAGATACACATATAGTGAAATGAAATATATCTAGTATACATACTCACCATGCACACCCTAATACTAGTAAATGTGACATGTTTAAATATAATAAAGGATCTACATAGACATTTATTAAACTAAAGTGATTTGCATAATTATACTGGCATAAAATACAATTATAACTTGAACTACTAACCTTTATATAAGTATATCCTTTCTTCCAGTCCAGTGCACAGCGAAGTATCCATGCCAAGTGCACGGTGAAAACAAATGGGTTTGAAAGTGGGACACAGAGATTTAAAACTAGCCAATGCAGAGGACGCCTGGGCTTACACTCTGATTGACCACCAAGCAGTTGACTGACCCACTAAGTAAAACATGATACTCAGAGTATGCGAAGTAGGTGTCAAGTTTTTTTAATATAAGAATTATTGATCATTTATCATATCTGTATCAGAATGCATGAGCTGCTGGTATGTGGTCCTGTGCACAGTGCACAGGTCACAAATCATGTCAAGTTAAGCTATACCGGTTGTGGGGAGTAGTTGGATCGACTTTGTTCAGCAGCTAGGCTGTGAATGGGTACCCGGTAGGATGAGATGTCAATGTGACTGTTAACCTTCTAGTGCCTCAAAGCAGTTTGGGTTGTATACTCCCCAGGGAGCTGAGAATGATTGTTAAGTGCACACTGATCCATTGAACGGGGTAATAAGTGTACTTTGAACAACCACATAGTGGATGGAAAACAAATGCACTTGTGTAGCATGAAATGTTGAGGCAGTATAGATTTTCAAACGTTAAAAAAAATAATGCCAAACAGGCATAATAAAGAAAGTAAAATGAAAGGTTTTCACATCATCTGTATAAAATGGGCATGTTAACCTCTCACACAAGACATGTCAGCACAATAGAGGTGCCCCCACAAGGCATTTGTTCAGTGACCATGACAAAATAAAGTTCAGAATAAATAATCACAATAAATAAAGACATGCACTGAAAGTCAAGTCCCAGTTTAGATGATTGATGGCAGTAATGCCCTTCTGAGATCATAATCATGTTGACAAAATATAATATAATTGTTCATACAGAATATGCCTGTTTCGTGTGGTTGAACTGTTGAACAGTTTGTTAGACCATCTTTCTGCTTTTATTTTGATATGGTTTCTATTTTCTAACTGATACAAATTTGTCTGTTTAGAAATGGATGTAATTACTTTGGCTGCTCTGTAAAGATACGGTTGAGGAGCTGGCCATCTTTACAGATCAGTAGGAGTGTAGCTTTTTTTCCAATTTGAGTTTGAATTTTGTATTTTGTTTAGCCATCTGCAACCTTCACTTGCGTGCCATTGGGCTTGTCATTTCTGCTTTGATTTTGCATTTCCTCCAGTTTGCTGAAAGCAATAGGGTGTATCTCCGCCTTGTCCAGAGCTAGCTGTGCCAGTCTGTCTGCTGTTTCATTCCCATGAATATCTGTGGGAGACAAGGATAATTTACAGATTCAAACGTCTGGTATAGGCCCCACTAAACACAGATTAATAACTTTGTAGTTTAAACTTGTTTTAACAATTGCTGAGAGTCACTTTGCTGAACCATTGTGCAATGAAGTACCCCTCTTCTCACCGGTATTCGCCCACTTCACCTAATTTACCACATTCCATTCGTGACCAACTCGTGTTATTCTGGGACAAGCCGAATAGCGACTCGTGCCCCTCTCGTGGCCATTTTTGAGACCGGGTTCCGTCTTAGCGCAAACGGGCATACCTAAAACAATTGTCAACTCGTTGCGTAATGGTTCACACATTTTCCAAAGATTTCCCACATTATTTCAGATGCAGTTTAAAGCACATCGGGACGTGCGGAAATATACAGTATGATTGAACACATTTAACTGTGTCTTTGGTATATTTTTAGATGCAAGACATATGTAAATTCAAAAATTATTTCTGAGGGATTCTTTGACGAAGAACTTGAAATCATACGCTCATTCTGATTCGTTTGTCGTATTTTCGCACATAACATTCATCGATAGGGGGACGAGTCTTCTTGCAGGTTACGGAAAGGGGCGAGTGGTGACGAATGAATTTACCAGTTGGAGACATACAAGTAATTAGGTGCTCTGTGCTAGACTGGGTTCATCAATCAGGTGATGTGGGTATGGAAAGCCCCCTCCTGATTTCTCAAGGGGTTACCTGGGGGCCCAATAGTAGAACAAAACATGGGTGATAGTGATACTAGATTTACTCACAGCATTATTTGTTAGAAGTTAGAACAATAAAAAGGAATAGGATTGGTTGATACACAATGGAGTGTGCCCAATGATTAATGAATGGATAGACAGAGGGGAAAAACTTATCCTGTTAATCCTGTTTGACAGGCACTAATCTTGTTGACATATCTTCTGGGTGCTTGTCGATTGGCTAATCCTTTATGAAAAATTGAAGTATTTGTTGAATGTTATTCTAATATGCATGATATAGGTGATTTACTTAGTTCAAGGCAATCTATGTACACATATCTTTTGTCTTATTGGATATTATGTCTGGGAGATGTGTTCTCGTTACCTTAGGCATGTTAGGCTAGCATCTGTCTTAAAAGCTATAACTGAAACTGGGGGCACGGGTGGCCAAGTCGTTTAAGGCGCCGCGATTCGCTGTGCAGAGTTGCGTCCCTTGGGCACGCCAGAAACCTATGATTGTGGGTTCGAATCCCGGTTCGCCCCGATTATGTTTCTAGGTTTGTCAGCACCATACCCGTGCTCGTGGGTTTCACGGAGTGGTAAACGTCTGAGACCTGCATCACTTCGGGCTTTCCTCCCACATGAAGCTGACACGCCGCGATATAACTGGAATACTGTTAAAAGCGGCGTTAAACCCAACTCACTCACTCACTATAACTGAAACTACTAATATTTTGTATCTGCATTTTTCCTTGATAAATATGTACTACTTAATTATAATTGTATAAAATTTTGTGTCAATGTTTCAAAATGATAACTTATTAGAGCCCTTGCTGTGGATCTAATTATGATTTGAAAACTGAAAAATGTTATATCATGATACTACCGATCTTAATGTGTCCGTATTCATGTATTACACACGATTCGTCAATCTCTACCATCCATACACTTTGGTATATTAGTTACTTAGCAAGTTAATAAACATCATGACGAAGTGCATGTTTAATTATGTCTCCAAGCGCGCTCCAACATTGTAGAGGTGACGGGTTTCAATATAGAAGATATCACATATTCACTGAAGCCAACATACAAAGTACTACTTCTTTTAGAGGCATCTAGTTGGAGTACTAAGTAAGGATAAGATGGATGAACAACTTCTTTATTACAATCAGGAGCGACATTTCAGTGTAAATTCTAAGACCATTATCAAGCAAGTGTGTTTAGGGGTGTAGGCTAAAACAGCACCTCAGCAAAACCTCACTGATTTCTCGGGTGAAAACGACACTTCATTTGGTGAAATTGGCTGCTATTTCTCGGGCATAAACAACACCTTTATTTTCAAGAATCATTTATGTGGTAGTATATATGCTTCATGCACATTGTCTTGTCTTCCACAGTTGCTCATGGTAGAATATTGTCATCTTGAATCTTTCAAAGATCCACAGAGCATTGTGTCAGCAACCTTCATCTTTGGGTGCGTTGCAAAGCGCCAATCGCTTGCAAGCGATGTACAGCGATTCGCCTTACATCAGTGCGCTAACTTTACGCCGCTTGCAAGCGAAACAATCGCTGGCTGAGGTCGCTTCGTTGTCAAACCAAAATGGCGGCTGACTTTGACAGCGGAAGAAGAAATTCTTGACTGGATCAACGAGGAAATGAGTAAAGGCAGCTGACACCCCATCATCCTCGGTCGGATTCACATCTTCAAAGTAGTCATAAATCTGATCAGCTCGTCATCGAGCCTCTTCTATTACATTCTTCATTACGTCAAGGCAACCAAGCGGTGGTTGCGCCGCCATTTTGGAAGAGTGCGCAAGCGCTTCGAACTGTTGCAGACCCCTGGGTGAGCGAGTAAGTTGCTTTCTCTAAGCAATTGGTGGCTTGCAACGCGCCCTTTATGTCTCTGCCACACGTGGAAGATGTCATCCTGACGAGATGTGGAGGACTTCCTCACATCAGCCCTGAGTCAGCCCTCCTGAATCCACCTTGTCTCTAGTGGTTGACGGTTTGCCCCGATTACGTTTCTTGGTTTGTCAGCACCATACCCTTGCTCCTGGGTTTCACCGAAGTGGTAAACCTCTGAGACCTGCATCACTTCGGGCTTTCCTCCCACATTAAGCTGACACGTCACGATATAACTGGAATACTGCTAAATGCGGCATTAAACCCACTCACTGTAGTGGTCTTGTCTTATGTTAACATTTCACAATTATTTGTGTTTGCAAGTGACCATGTAAGTTTAATTTCATTTTTTAAGTAACAAGGTAAAAAAAATAAAATAAGATGCAATAAAGTAGCAGTTTTCGCTTGGTGAGGTTTTTCTGAGGTGCCGTTTTGACTGTAACCGTTACAGACAACATTCAAAGAGTGGCAGTATGTAATTTTAATTAATACAGAAGTGAAAGAGAATTAACCACAGACAGGGAGACTTTAACAATAATGTTACTTTACTCCTGTGAATAACGACGCTACATGCATAGAATCATTTTTTTCATTCAGTTGAATGTTACAGTTCATGTACATACCTTCATTAGATAATCTATATCAAGTTTTAGAAAGAGTAGTTGGGCATGCAGTTCTGTGGTGAGATACTCGACTGGCTGAATGAGACGGAAAAACTCTTCACTGCTCATGCCGCAATAGGAGGCGCCAAGAGCACTTGCCGGCACCGGAAGTAAAGTGGTCAGTGTCTGTTCACAGCTGTGGCTGCACAGTGACAGCAATGTCTACACTCAAGGTAAGTATTCCCATTAGTCAGCTGCCATTGAAAAAACTAATCAGATGTAGCAAATATATTGAAATAGGTAACATAAAGTTGGATTACTGTCTGCGATCACCATGCAGCTGGACAGCTCTTTCCAGAAGTACTTGAATGTCACACGTGTTCTTCCCACACACATTCGTATTTACTTTTATTTGAACGTATTTAGGGAATATTGCTACAATACCGACACAACATAAAATTTGAACTAACCATCTTCAACTGTCAATTTCAGGGCAACCAAGACGTTTCAGATCGAATTAACAAATTTCAACTGGTCCCGGTTTATATAAAATACTCATTGAATTACTGCAATTGTGTATTCATCATCATTCATAATAGTTTTTAATTAAAGCTAATCATGGCTGAATATTTATATCATCCTCTGCATTTGATATGAACTTCAATACTGTCCTCATTTAATAAGCTCACCTTGCCACCATCAGTGTAAATTTATGTCATAGGTATTGATACTTCCTCCACTAGTCGGGGGGCACGGGTAGCCCAGTTGTCTAAGGCACTGCGATTCGCTGTGCAGAGTTGCGTCCCTTGGGCCCGCAAAAAACCTATGATTGTGGGTTCGAATCCCAGTTCGCCCTGATTATGTTTCTAGGTTTGTCAGCACCATACCCGTGCTCGTGGGTTTCACCGTAGTGGTAAACGTCTGAGACCTGCATCACTTCGGGCTTTCCTCCCACATGAAGCTGACACGCCGTGATATAACTGGAATACTGTTAAAAGTGGCGTAAAACCCAACTCACTCACTCACTCACTCACTCCTCCACTAGTCATTTGTCAGTCAGTCAGTCAGGGAATTGTTCTTGTATCCAGAACAGGTGTGTGTTTCTCGTCTGTATGATACATCAGGCTTTTATTCACAGTGGGTGCCATGAGAGCAATCCCCAGAGTTAAAAATTCTGTGGCAAAGTTAAAATTGCACTGACACACTTGGAAATAACAGTTTTAAACAGCAATGTTTATGATTTAAAGCAAGGGGTGAATGTATTTTCACTCAGATAGACCTGACAAACACATGGAATATGATGGGCATATACTTGTTTCATGTACAGTGTGATTATCAAAATAGACAAGGGGATTCAGAAATATTGGAATGGTCTGTTTAGACTAATGACCAGACACATAGAGGCCTTTGTTTAGACTAATGACCAGACACATAGAGGCCTTTGTTCAGACTAATGACCAGACACATATAGGCCTTTGTTCAGACTAATGACCAGACACATATAGGCCTTTGTTTAGACTAATGACCAGACACATAGAGGCCTTTGTTTACACTAATGACCAGACACATAGAAGCCTTTGTTTACCCTTATGACCAGACACATAGAGGCCTTTGTTTAGACTAATGACCAGACACATAGAGGCCTTTGTTTAGACTAATGACCAGACACATAGAGGCCTTTGTTTAGACTAATGACCAGACACATAGAGGCCTTTGTTTACACTAATGACCAGACACATAGAGGCCTTTGTTTAGACTAATGACCAGACACATAGAGGCCTTTGTTTAGACTAATGACCAGACACATAGAGGCCTTTGTTTACCCTTATGACCAGACACATAGATGCCTTTGTTTACACTAATGACCAGACACATATAGGCCTTTGTTTAGACTAATGACCAGACACATAGAGGCCTTTGTTTACCCTTATGACCAGACACATAGAGGCCTTTGTTTACACTAATGACCAGACACATAGAGGCCTTTGTTTAGACTAATGACCAGACACATAGAGGCCTTTGTTTACCCTCATGACCAGACACATAGAGGCCTTTGTTTAGACTAATGACCAGACACAAAGAGGCCTTTGTTTCGACTAATGACCAGACACATATAGGCCTTTGTTTACACTAATGACCAGACACATAGAGGCCTTTGTTGACACTAATGACCAGACACATAGAGGACTTTGTTCAGACTAATGACCAGACACATATAGGCCTTTGTTCAGACTAATGACCAGACACATTGAGGCCTTTGTTTAGACTAATGACCAGACACATAGAGGCCTTTGTTTACCCTTATGACCAGACACATAGAGGCCTTTGTTTAGACTTATGACCAGACACATAGAGGCCTTTGTTTACACTAATGACCAGACACATAGAGGCCTTTGTTCAGACTTATGACCAGACACATATAGGCCTTTGTTCAGACTAATGACCAGACATATATAGGCCTTTGTTTAGACTAATGACCAGACACATAGAGGCCTTTGTTTACACTAATGACCAGACACATATAGGCCTTTGTTTACACTAATTACCAGACACATAGAGGCCTTTGTTCAGACTAATGACCAGACACATATAGGCCTTTGTTTAGACTAATGACCAGACACATAGAGGCCTTTGTTTAGACTAATGACCAGACACATATAGGCCTTTGTTTACACTTATTACCAGACACATAGAGGCCTTTGTTTACACTAATGACCAGACACATAGAGGCCTTTGTTTAGACTAATGACCAGACACATAGAGGCCTTTGTTTAGACTAATGACCAGACACATAGAGGCCTTTGTTTAGACTAATGACCAGACACATCTAGGCCTTTGTTTAGACTAATGACCAGACACATAGAGGCCTTTGTTTACACTAATGACCAGACACATAGAGGCCTTTGTTTACCCTTATGACCAGACACATAGAGGCCTTTGTTTAGACTAATGACCAGACACATAGAGGCCTTTGTTTAGACTAATGACCAGACACATAGAGGCCTTTGTTTACCCTCATGACCAGACACATAGAGGCCTTTGTTTAGACTAATGACCAGACACATAGAGGCCTTTGTTTACACTAATGACCAGACACATAGGGGCCTTTGTTTACCCTTATGACCAGACACATAGAGGCCTTTGTTTAGACTAATGACCAGACACATAGAGGCCTTTGTTTACCCTTATGACCAGACACATAGAGGCCTTTGTTTAGACTAATGACCAGACACATAGAGGCCTTTGTTTACACTAATGACCAGACACATAGAGGCCTCTGTTTAGACTAATGATCAGACACATAGAGGCCTTTGTATCGACTAATGACCAGACACATAGAGGCCTTTGTTTAGACTAATGACCAGACACATAGAGGCCTTTTTTTACCCTGATGACCAGACACATAGAGGCCTTTTTTTACCCTTATGACCAGACACATAGAGGTCTTTGTTTAGGCACGTTTCCACTAAGGATTGAAAGAAGAATGAGAAATGCATATGTAATGTGTAATATGGCGATGTGTAATATATGGGCCTTTGTAGCCCACAAACGTGATATATTTTACAAAAGTAGTTGGGGGCAGTAGTATAGGACCGCTCCTGGCTTCTGATTGGTCGAGAGGATCACGTGACCTCTGATGACGTCACTTCCAGTCACGTGACCTGCGCATGCGTGCAGGGCATGATGGGACCTGCGCGTGCATCCAAGATGGCGTTGCCTCCGTTTCCGGTGGCATGCGCCTCCAAGATGGCGTCGCATCCGTTTCCGGTGGTGTGCGTACCTCCATGAGGACTGCGCATCCGTTTCCGGTGGCATGCGCCTCCAAGATGGCGTCGCCTCCGTTTTCCGGTGGCGAAGGCACCTCCGAGAGGGCGTCGCCTCCGTGTCCGGTGGCGCTCACACCTTCAAGAGGACTTTGCTTCCGTTTCCAGAGGAGGAGGAGGAGGGAAGTAGGTAAAAATAAAACCCAGAGAAGCGGTCGTAAAAGGTAAACAAGATCGGCATTGTTGTTGTTGTTGTTCTAAACATAGCCGTAGAAAAGGCGGTGGTGGTGAAGGGAAGGAGGTGGTGAAGGGAGGGAGGGAGGAGGAGGAGGTGGGTTCTTTGTTTGGGTTTGAGGGTCGTCAAAGCAAAGGATGAAAGCGTTCTTTCGGGAGAGATGGGTGGCCCTGAAAAGGGACGTTTGACCGTGAGAGGCTAACTCTTCACCCACAAAGGGGATGTGCTGCAAAGGCACGGGTGGGCTTTCATCTTCCGTCTTTCAGGGCACCTACTTGTGTGCGTTAAACGCCGCATGTAGGTGTCCTTGAGGATGGTCTTACAATACACACATTCAAAAGTTCCATCCCGTGCCCTTGTGCCAAGGGCGTACACAGGTAGGCACCCTTGGCATCTACCACATTGCCATGGAGGTAGCGATGGCAATGGTGGTGATGTGGAAATCAGTTCCAGATCCCAGTTTTCAGACATGTTGTTGCTGCTGCTGATAATTTTCTTTTTTTTTTACAGGTGGCACTGATCCACTCAAATGGTGGTTCTCTTGTTTTATAGGAGAGCCACTGACACCCTGCTTCCTGGTTGGTTCCCCAGGCAGCAGCTCCGATTGGTTCGTTCCGGTGCCTGGCCAGCACCTCGGTTTTCCAAAACAGACCGACCCCTGTGTTTCTTTTCCATAGGAAATGAATTTTACCATGGGAGAGAAAGCACAACCCCGGTTCCGCCAATCAGAGCCCAGCATGGTCCGAGCGAGGCCTCTGATTGGTCGATAACCCAGGCTATTGATTGGTCAGATTTCGATCCGGTTTTTTTTGTGAACGTCGTGTTTCATCCGTGTCTTCATGCAAACGTAGTGTCATGTGTGTGTGTGTGTGTGTCTCTCAAACAGACGTTGATCCATATTATCATTATTATTATTATTATTATTATTATTATTATTATTATGTTTCATGACACCGAGGTGTTGACACCCGTGTATGTCTACAGACGTACTGCGACATGTGTTTTCATGCACACGTGATGTTTGACTCGTGTCTCCATGTACACGCAGTGTACTACGTGTCTCTATTTATATATTAATATTTATATATTTATATATTTATATATTTATATATTTATATATTTTATGTGGTGTCCAAGAACAATCATCATGTCCAAACTTATGACAGCGGTACTTGCTATCATCTGGGTATACCAGGAACACAGGAACACAGGAAACGGGAAACATCCTCCTAGGCATCCGACCGTGCTACGCCATTCGTGTTCCTCTGATTCACATTCTTCTTGTGTTTCACCAGGCCGGTTAGTCTGAGGTACAGTGCGGGGACCACTTGTGGTGTTCCACCCAAGGATCGTCGTGGGACCCCGAACGTCTCAGCCGCACGCCACATTGGAAACAGTACCCGCCATCGGCACCCCCTGTGTAGACAAAGCCTGCATTGGCCATCTCTTCAGCAGTCTGATTCATTTGCGTTGGCCATGTCTCAAACGAAGAGAGCCTTCTTTCAAACCGTAGATAATAGGGTGATGGCGTGCTACTGAGTGGTGACATCTCATCCTCAGCATCCATACTCTTACTCCAACATCCACAAGTATTTGAACTATCCGTCACCACATCTCCATCACGTGTCTTCGTAGAAATCTTCTTTGTCTCAGCCATTCTTGATATTTAAAATAAATTTTACAAGTGACACTGATCCACTCGAATGGTTGTTCTCTTGTTTTATAGGAGAAGAACCGGATCGAAAATCACTGCTTCCTGGTTGGTCCAAAACGCAGCCCACTGATTGGTCCATTCCAGTGCCTGGCCTGCACCTCAGTTTTCCAAAACGACCCGACCCTTGTGTTTCTTTTCCATAGGAAATGGATTTTACCATGGGAGGAAAAGCACAACTCGACTCGGGTGCTGTCTTCTGATTGGATTGGTCAGATTTCGATCCTGTTTTGAGGAAGGGTTTGTCCATAAATCAGACGTTCAGTTCATCTCGTAGTACAGACGTTCATCAGCCACGCACCGCTATCATGACGAGCAACCAAAGTACGCCCTATCGTTTGGAGAGGAAAGATACCACCCGCTCCAGACGGTTAAGAACTGCTAACCATACCTATCATTTGACTTTAAACCCAGACTACTTGGACACCATACCAGCGGGCCGCGTTCCCATGGAACTGCTGGCATTATTTGACAGAGTGATCGATGACTTTTATCAACAGATGTCATGCTGCTGCTGCTGCTGGTTTGCTTGTTTTTTCTTCTGGGTCTTCTTTATCGTCTTCTTCGGTGCTTCTTTCTGGGGTTCAGTCAGTGTACTGATTCATTTGCGTTGGCCAGGTCTCAAACGAAGAGAGCCTTCTTTCAAACCGTAGATAATAGGGTGATGGCGTGCTACTGAGTGGTGACATCTCATCCTCAGCAAGGGAGGAAGGGTTGTCCATAAATCAGGCGTTCAGTTCATCTAGTAGTACAGACGATCATCAGCCACACACCGCTATCATGACAAGCAACCAAAGTATGCCCTATCGTTTGGAGAGGAAAGATACCACCCGCTCCAGACGGTTAAGAACTGCTAACCACACCTATCGTTTGACTTTCAACCCAGACTACTTGGACACCATACCACTGGACCGCGTTCCCATGGAACTGCTGGCATTATTTGACAGAGTGATCGATGACTTTTATCAACAGATGTCAGGCCAGAAGGGAGATCCTATTGGTCTAGGTATCGATCATCCCGCTTTGAACACCCTCATACGGATTCCCTTTAGTCGCTTTGACGATCTCCATGGGTTAGATATTTTGCATGCCGTGGAAAAAGTCCAACAGTCCAACAAAGCCCTGAACATCGATGCCACCATGGTTGTGACTTTAGTACACGTCGCAGATCCCGACAGGCCTCCATCTGAAAAACGTCATTGGATTCGAAACCTTTTTAACACG
Organism: Haliotis rufescens; assembly: GCF_023055435.1. Lineage (NCBI taxonomy): Eukaryota > Metazoa > Mollusca > Gastropoda > Lepetellida > Haliotidae > Haliotis > Haliotis rufescens. The sequence continues at coordinate 33,946 of NW_025963802.1, forward strand.
CAAAAGGGGTATTGTACGGATCAAGAAGGAAGATCAATCCTGTTTGGCACGGGCCCTGGTGGTGGCAAAGCATTATGCCCAGAAGCCCCACCCTCTGACCCAAGAATGGGAAACCCAGCGAAAGAGACTGACGAGAACGGATCGCGTCGACGTTCAAGGCATACAGGCACGGGACATGTTTCGACGCCTTGGCCTGCCTGGAGGTCCCTGTCAGGGCCTGGACGACCTCGCACGCGTGGGACGCGCCTTGGCCCCCCTGAATTATGAACTGAAAGTACAGTCAAGAGGTGGACCAGAGACTGTTGTACAAGTGTGATGAGGCTCCACCCCACGCCACCGTGCTGCATTTATACCATTATGATCAGCACTACGATGTCATCACTTCAATGCCAGCTTTTTATGCGTCTAACCATTACTGCGAACGCTGCGACCAACGTTACGACCATCCCAAAAACATCCCTGCACCAAGCAATACCGCTGCCTCCACTCTAGCTATTGCGGACCCAAGGAAGAGCACGGGATCCCTTGCTTGACATGTCAACGTTGGTTCCCAAATCAACACTGTTACACCCAACATTTCCAGTCGCCGTCAGAGGGAAAACCCAGCGCCTGTCAATCGATTCACAGGTGTCGGACCTGTTTTCAGCTGGTCCACGTCTTGGAGACCCCAATGGTTCACCACGAGTGCTCAGATGAAAACATCCCTGCTTGGTGTCCCGAGAACCCATGACCCCAGACCATCGCTGTTACATGACGCCCTTCCGTGAAGAAAACGAGGAGGAGAAAGATGGGGAGGAGGAGGAAGAGGGGGAAGAGGAACAACATCACATACGAGACAACGTGCAATACGTGTTCTATGATTTTGAATGTATGCAAGACACAGGGGAACACATTCCAAATTTGTGCATGATGCAGCTAGGATGTGGACGGTGCATCAGTGAAGTGAGCAAGGACTTGTGCGAACACTGTCCATGGAGAGAGGAAGGGTATGGTCCCAGCCGTGAGATCGTGTTTCAAGGCCCCACCACGCGACATGATGTGTGTGTGTGGTTGACCACGCTGGCTGAAATACCCAAGAAGAAGAAGAACCAAGAAGAAGAGGAGGGCAGCACACGCAAGGGGACAACAGCACACCTGGGGAAAAGAAAACGGGATGGAACCCCTCAAGAAAGCACTCTTCTAAACGTCAACGACATTCATCACCCCAGCAGGAGGAGGTGGAAGAGGTGGAGGGGGAAGATGTCAAGACAAAAAAGCCAAAGAAGCCAAAGAACAAGAACACCACCACTACCACGACAGTGGAGAAGGAGGATCGCATTTATGTGATGGCCCACAATGCACGATCCTATGATTTACACTTGATCCTGAAGGGTCTGTCCCCTCTCATGGTGACACTCCCCACCAAGATTCAACATGGTCAACAAATTTTGCAGATGACCCTGGGACGGTTGTGTTTTGAAGACAGCTTAAATTTCATACCTTACCCCCTGAAAGAACTGAAGAAAGGGTACTTTCCACACTTTTTCAATACCGAATCCAACCAGACCTACAGAGGTCCCTATCCACCGGCCGTCATGTATGATACCGATGGCATGTCTCCCGCTGAACGCACAGCCTTCCTCCAGTGGCATACCCAAAAAGTGCAAGAAGGAGCCTTGTTCGACTTACAAGGAGAACTTTTAGCTTACTGCCAGAGCGATGTGGACATTTTGAGACGGGGATGCGCTTAATTCCGACAGAACGCCATCAACTCGGTTGGCATGGATCCCTTTGTAGAAGTGATGACAGCCGCTGCGTTCACCATGAAATCCTTCTGAAAACACAACCTGAAACCCAATACTATCGCCATTCTTCCACCTCAAGGCTACCAACCCAAGAGAAACGATTCCCAAGCCTGTATGCACTGGCTGAATTATATGATGGAAACGGACCCCCATCTGCACCTCCAGCACGCCAGGAATTGAGGTGAAAAAGAGGTCACGTGTGGAGAGGGTCAACATCGGTACAGTGTGGATGGCTACGATCCAGCGACAGGCACCATCTACGAATTCCTGGGCTGTTTCTGGCATGGGTGTCAGGCCTGTCACAAGACTGAGCGTGGAGAACCGCACCCCGTCCTGGCCACATCGTTGGGAGCCCATTATACCGACACCCGCTACCGCCTCAGTCTCTTGAGTCAACACCCTGAGGTGAAACGGATCATCACCCTGTGGGAGCATGAGTTTACAAAAATGCAACAGGAGGACTCTGCTCTGCGTGCTTTCTTGCAGGGGCCCCACTGTTTCCACGTCCCTGGGCCGCTCAACCCTCGCGACGCCTTCTATGGAGGACGCACCAATGCCACGCGATTATGCTACGAAGCCCAAGAAGGTGAAACCATCAAATACATCGATATTTGTTCCCTTTATCCATACATTTGTAAGACCGGAGCATTTCCCACGGGACACCCGACCCTTCTCCATCAACCCCCTGATGTCAAGTTGTTTGAACTGAAAGGACTGATCCAATGCCGTGTCCTACCCCTGAAACGACTCTACCATCCGCTGCTGCCTTATAGATCGGGAGGCAAACTGCTCTGTCCTTTGTGTCGTACGTGTGCCGATACCCGGTCAGACTCCCCCTGCAAGCACACGGACGAAGAGAGGTCATGGGTGGGTACGTACGCCACCATAGAACTCCAGGAAGCCGTGAAGAAGTATGACTACCAGGTGCTTCAGATCTACGACGTTTGGCATTTTGACACCTTTGCACAGCATGACTCCGATACCCAGCAAGTGGGACTATTTGACACTTATATCGATCGGCATTTCAAGGAGAAGCTCGAAGCCAGCGGATACCCTGAGGGATGTACGGATCACGACGCTTACATCCTGGTGGGTCGCAGGGTCTTGTACTTTGACACGGACAGCGTCATTTACATTCATCGACCCCACGACGTGAATCCAGAGCTGGGCCATTCGTTGGGTGAGTTTACAGATGAACTGGACGGAAACACCATCAAGACGTTTGTGTCAGGAGGTCCCAAAAACTATGGCTATGAGTTAATGAACCCAAGACCCGATGGAACGCGTACGACCTGCAAAGTGCGAGGGTTCACTTTGAATTACCGAAACCAACAACATCTCAACGTTGACACCATGAAAGGACTGATACTGGGACAACGGCCTGGGAAAGAGGGGGAGAAAATCAGTTTGGATTACCCTCATCAGATCATTCGAAAAGGACCTCGGCACAAAAATACTCTTGTGACCCGACCGACCCGAAAAGACTATCGTACCGTGTACGACAAGCGACCTTTGGGTACAGAGACGACTTTCTATAAAAAAAAATTCATGAAACTGAATCGACATGAACCCCTACAGAAAAAACGGATCGAAATCTTACCAATCAGAAGCCTGGATTGTCGACCAATCAGAGACCGCACTTGGACCATGCTGGTCTCTGATTGGTCGAACCGGGGTTGTGCTTTCTCTCTCACGCTACAAGCCTAACCCTATGGAAAAGAAACACAAGGGTCAGTCCAGTTTGGAAAACAACGGAACGGACCAATCAGAAAGCAGGACCTCAATGCCTTTTAATACGACCAACGCTCTCCGGTCATCACTTTTCACTGAACGGACCAAGGAACACACATCATCCCTCTGATTGATGTTCCTCACGTTGTGTTGGCTGTTGGCGTTTTATCTGGAAGAAACCCGTGTTTGGAGAGAGTACCATCAAGTGTTGACACACATCCGTGAAGACTTGGAAAGAAACAACAACAACAAACAGAAAATCCAGACAACATCATGTCGAAACGGTTGAATGCCAAGACACAGAGCCACATGAGTGGTAAAGGAAGCATCGGAGATGGGACCGGTGACATGACTGCTGAACTGTGGGGTGAAGTGTACGACATGTTGTGTGCAAAGATAAAGGCCGACGACGCGTACTCCAAGATACGTTCAAAGATGCGGAAACTGACTGAACCCCAGAAAGCACCGAAGAAGACGATAAAGAAGACCCAGAAGAAAAAAACAAGCAAACCAGCAGCAGCAGCAGTAGTAGCATCAACCACCACCACTACCACAGCAGCTGTTGTCACCACAGCAGCAGCAACACCCACCACCATCACCACCACAACAGCACCAGTCACCACCACAGCAGCAGCAACAGCAACAGCCGTAGTAGCAGCAGACACCGAAACGAAGGGGACATCCTTTTTGAAACCTGCAACACCTGCAATACCTGCAAAAAGACGACCACTGAAGAAATTGTCTCTGAAGATCTCTCATCAAGAACAGCTGTAAGTACCATGCTCTTCTTCTTTGTCTCAGTCATTCTGGATGTGATGATGATGTTGATGTTGATGATCATGACTATGACTATTCATAGGATTTATTATGTCCTATGATTGACAGGACCCCAGATGTCAGTTCAGCCCAGTCCGTGCTAGAACAGTGGTGGGAACAAACCACTCGGGAGCCCACCTATTCACCGAATGCCCCTGTGATGATGACGACCGGTGACAGTGATGATCATGAAGCGTTCAAGCTGGCAACTCTCCCTTCCATGGATCTGGATGCACTTCCCCTGCTTGATGCTTCTTGGTCACCAGCATCACCAGGAGATGTCTTCTCCTCAGATATGCCCATGGTTTGCAACGATGACAACGTTGACCTGGATCCTTATGGAGAAGCTCAACTCACACCCCTACAACGTGAATGTAGTGCTTGCCGACACAACAACATGTGAAGATACATCAGCTGCAACAGTGGCCAAGTGATGTGCCATGTCTGTTTAAGGGAGGCCCTAGACTGTACTTGTTTTACTGATGTGTCCCTCATAAGTGTGATGGAGGACCACATCTTAGGGTGACCCATCTTCACTCAAAGAGCTTGAAGATAGAAGAGCTTGAAGATAGAAGAGCTTGAAGATGAAAGAGGAAAACTCCCTCCTCCATTGTCTTTTTTCGTATTTCCAATGTATCTGGTTGTGATTGTTCATTATTAAACAGTGATTGATTGAACTGACTCTTTGTGTCTTGATTGATCTCAACTCCAATAGAGTGCCGAACCGAGGGTAGAGGTTGAGTTGAGATGTCGTCTACGTTGTCTGTCTGTCTGTGCGTCTGTCATGTCAGTGGACACCAAAGTGTAAAATTAAAATAAAAGAGAAAGGTCATGCTTGAAAGATCAGCTGCCTGGTGTCAGTCATTCCAGTACACACCACCACTACCACCGTGTGTCATGTGTCATGTAATGTGTCATGTCATGTATCATGCCGTGTGTCAGTCAGGCCAAACACAGGATGACGTCACGTGATGAGGTGGAGGAGGTGAATGAGAAGGGGTGAGGAGGAGGTCATGACCTTCCGTTGAAGGAGGGAGGGAGGAGAGTTTCATAAAAGCAGGCGAACCCTCAGACCTTCTTTCAGTGAAGTCACAGTCATCATGGAGCAAAGACGGTCTATGAATGCCATGTCATCCTCCCGAGATGTTGTCACCGATTCCAAGTGGGTGTCTGAAAAGGCCGGAGAACAAGAAGCGAGAAAACGTCCACTCTTTATGGATGACACACTCTTTATGGACAACACATGGCGACTCAGTGACATTCTGGAGGGACCTTTTCCTTCTTACACCTTGTGTCATCCTTCTCATCCTAACTATGATTCGTTTCAAGAACGTCTGAGGTCTTTTCAAACGTGGCCTAAACAGATGACCCAGACCCCTTATGACATGGCTATGGCTGTCTATTTCTATCCAGGATGAGGTGACCGTGTTATCTGTTATTGCTGCGGTGTGACACTCTGCCAATGGGAAGCCACAGATAAACTCTGGAAAGAACATCTGAAGCACGCCAAAGTCCCCTGCGAATACTTGTGTGTGTTTTTTTACTGATGGAGAAGTGAACGAAAAATACAGACGTTTGGTGTCCCAAGAAGCACGGACGAGAAGAGTCGAGTCAAGTGTCTTGTTCACCCCAAGTGACAAAGTTTCTTTTTTTTTCAAAGTGTACAGACATTCATACCCTCGTGGTCACCCTCGTGGTCACCTTCGTGTTCACAGAAATCACAGGGACGCCCCTAATCCTGTGACTTTTGTTTTGTGGTGTTGGTACATGTGACCTGGGGATTAAAAAAAAAGTTGAACCCATAGTAGTGTCATGTTGTCTGTAGGATGAAGAAAAAACAAAACAGGATCGAAATGCACACCCCGATAAAAAACAGGATCGAAATCTGACCAATCCACGGATTGGGTTGTCGACCAATCAGAGGCCGCGCTCGGGTCATGCTGGACTCTGAATGGTCGAACCGGGGTTGTGCTTTCTCTCCCATGGTAAAATCCATTTCCTATGGAAAAGAAACACAGGGGTCGGTCCGTTTTGGAAAACCGAGGTGCAAGTCAGGCACCGGAACGAACCAATCGGAGCTGCTGCCTGGGGAACCAATCAGGAAGCAGGGTGTCAGTGTCTCTCCTATAAAAACAAAAACAAGTGCGAAGTCACTCACACACTGCATTCTATGAAACCAACCATGTCACCTCCATACAGTTGTATGAAATGTCAGACCGACAGTCACAGTTACCTGTACTGCCCTGAAGTGACATGTACCCAGTGCCACACTCAAGGTCACCGTCACTATGTCTGTCCGAAGATAAGCAGTCAAGAGAAGCAGAACCAGGGCCCATGTTACAACTGTCAAGTCGTGGGTCATTTCGCTGCAGATAGCCCAGAACCCCCCCCCCCCCCCCCCGAGTTGAAAGAAGACACCCAATCGTCCCTGTTACAACTGCCAAGTCATGGGTCATTTCGCTGCAGATTGCCCAGAACCCAGTCGAAAGAAAACGTCTGCAACACCGTCCACGTCGACATCCGTGACACCCGTGACACAAGTGCTTCATCTCATAGAAGCCATGCATGTCAATGTCCTCGACCTAAAAGAATGCATCTCACAACTCCGTGTGGGCATCACACCTCGTCTAGAAAAAAGAAAACGGGACAGAAGCCTCTCAAGAAAACACTCTTCAAAGCGCCGACGACACCTTCAGTCTGAGGATGAGATGGAAGTAGAGGATGAAGAAGATAGATCATCTGAACAAAGTGACTAACGCATGGGAGGACATGCTGCTCCACTGTTTTTTCCAGTTTCCCATCGTTTCCAGTTTTTTCCAGTGTTACAGTGTTACAGTGTTCCAGTGTTTCAGTGTTCCTACCGTTTCCTGCCGTTTCCAGTTTCCAGTTTGTTTTCCAACGGCCCTTTTCAGGGCCACCCATCTCTTCCAAGAGAACGCTTTCATCCTTTGCTTTGACGAACCTCAAACCCAAACAAAGAACCCACCTCCTCCTCCTCCTCCCCCCCCTCCCTCCCTCCCTTCACCACCTCCCTCCCTTCACCATCACCACCTTTTCTACGTCTATGTTTAGAACAACAACAACAACAACCATGCCGATCTTGTTCACCTTTTTACGACCGCTTCTCTGGTTTGTTTTTTTACCCAATTCCCTCCTCCTCCTCCTCCCCTGGAAACGGAAGCAACGTCCTCTTAAAGGTGTGCGCGCCACTGGACACGGAGGCAAAGCCCTCTCGGAGGTGCGCACGCCACCGGAAAACGGAGGCGACGCCATCTTGGAGGTACGCACACCACCGGAAACGGATGCGGCGCCATCTTGGAGGTACGCACACCACCGGAAACGGATGCGCAGCCCTCTTGGAGGCGCACGCCACCGGAAACGGAGGCGACGCCATCTTGGATGCGCTAGCAGGTCCCATCATGCCCTGCGCGCATGCGCAGGTCACGTGACCGGAAGTGACGTCATCAGAGGTCACGTGATCCTCTCGACCAATCAGAAGCCAGGAGCGGTCCTGTACTACTGCCTCCCAACTACTAACAAAGGCCGACTACCACAGGCAGATGATATGAATGTAACGACAAGTGTTCATTTGATCAAAAGCATACAGCTTTTCCTTTCATCATGGGCATGTTTTTTTCTTCTTTCAACAGCATCTGATACAATGTGATCATGAAATGGAATGGGTTTTTTTTAAATTTAGCATGAGCGTAAGCTGATTTTCCTGTGATGTAGGTTAAGACAAAACAACAATTTTGTGAAAATTCATTGAAAGAGATTTGCTCGTAGTCCCGAGGTTAGTACAGAAAAATGCCTTCGGTGTTAAGTTTAGCAACCCGAAAACTTGAAAGCAATATAAGAGGAGATACCTTCGTTGTCAGCTATATCATGTTATGAAAATCGGCTTCATTTGAAACTTGTATATATTTATGCCCTATATACTGTAAATCTTGAAATTAACGTGAGCGTGAATTAAATGCGAAAAGAGAGAGTGAGAGGGGAGAGACAAACAAAGAGACAGAGAGTGAAAAAGTGTGAGAGAGAGACAGATAGTGAATGAGAGAGACACAGAGAGAGGGAGAGAGAGGTGTTCTCTTAAACCCCATTTCACAGCACCTCACCGACCACATATCAGAAAATAGGTCATGGCTGTCTAAAAATCAAACATTCATAACTAAACATAAAAGTATATGGAAATGCATATGTTATATATATATGTATGCCCTATATACTGTAAATCTTGAAATTGCGTGAGCGTGAAATAAATGCGAAAAATGCAAGTGGTCTATGTTCACATTAACTTCGCCTCCATGTCTCCCAAATGACTATCAACAATAAGACGGCCTCACTGCACACGTTGAATAGCGGAAATACCAACTTTGAATATAAACACAAACACGGTGCATTTAGCAGCAGCTTTAACAAGTATGTAACAATGTCATTCAAAGGATAGGAATTATACAATAGGCATGGGGTGGGGGTAGTCGCATTGATATTGAGGTCGTATTAATTTGGAGACGCGTTAATTTCCAGATATACGTACTGTCACGATTTGTTCCAAGTTCACATCTTCCAGGATAATGTCCATTTCACAGACTCAGACGCAGTCCATTCCTGTCAATGTTCCTTCATTCTAGATCACGAGTTTTAGACTTACCCGCATGAACTCGAGTGAGTATGTATGGTTTTACGTCGCTTTAAGCAATATTCCATCAATATCACGGCGGGGGACACAAGAAATGGGCTTCACACAATGTACCTATGTCGGGAATCGAACCCGGGTCTTCGGCGTGATGAGCGAACGCTTTAACCACTAGGCTACCCGACCGCCCCTATGAACTCAAGGTAACAGTGAGATGCATTTATAAATGGGAGGCTATCATGTCAGCGGGACGTCTTTAGAGTATCGTTCAAGTAAATCTGCATGACAGAATAATCGTCATTGTTTTTGTTTGTTTCAAAGATGTATTGATTTTTCCTGGAATCACATTATCACGTTATGGCAAAGTATTATATCTCCATTCTATAATGATGAATATCCTGAATCCAACTGATACAAAAGCCCTGTTGGAAGTCGAGTTCGAGTGACACGACACCAGCATTAGCCATACAATCAAAATACACATGCACTACTGGCTTGAACAACAATGAACACGGATTCAGGAATGTAACTGCGTATCTAAGTATCTGTATGACCCATCTTCCGGAGACAAGAGAGTTAACTGATTTTAAAAATCCAGTTTCTACCCTTGCCGAACTAGGCTGGAATTACTGGGCTCGTTCTTAGCATCACCAGTGGCTATTACCAGTTATGTCCCTTCAAAGCCTCTCATATGGACCAATCAGATTCACCTCTCGTAACACTTGCGTTTGCTTCACACAAAATGGTGGCTGTCAGTCAGGACGATCTGATCGATAGTCAAGATCTATATTGTGATAAAATGGGTCTTACATCGCTAAATGCATCAAATCACGTAAACACCTTGATTAAAAACATGAAAAGTTGGCAGTGCACATGCTTTGCAAATCCTGCAATCGACCGAAATCTGCTCGACAGTTTACGAACCGAATTTCAATTTCGGTACGCGCTTTTGATTGGACTATGCATAGACTCGTTAGTCCAGCCAAAACTCCATAATACCAGCCTAGTCCGGCAAGGGTGGAAACAGGACTTTTATAGTCTCAGTTAACTCTCTTGCCTTGGGAAGATGGTATGACCAGGAGAGTAACACACCAGTAAGCAGAGTTTCCTGTCCTGGATAACAATTACAGATATTACAGGTAATATAAGTCTATAGTGTCACGGGTGAGGTAATACAAAACAATAAATACTCTTACTGCAATTGTATTGTCACATGTTGCTTCTAACAGATTGACTCCCCCCACATCACTGTATATCGAGGCACTCGTGAAGAGCAACCTCCTCGTGGTGAGTGCTGGGTAGCGCAAATAGCTCTTCCCCCGTGTGGACTCGGGGTAGAATTTGTCCACAGCACCCCATTGCTGGTCGTAAAAGGCGACCGAATAGGGCGACCTGTTTGCCGTGGGTTGCGCCTGTGTCGGTGGAGGAAGGGAGTCTGGTGGTTGAGGGCACTGGAACCAGGAACTGGTGTTCCTTTCCCCAACACACCACTTTGACCCTAACTTCACCTAGACGGGTGGTAGAATGGGCCCGATTCTATCAATCGGCTGGTCACGCCAAGCCCTGTGCATAAAATTGTGTATGCACTCACGTGATTTTTATAAATGTATTATTTTGACTTATTTATACTTGTGTATAACATGCTTGAATTCTCACACCATTTATGTAACAATTTGCCTAGAGTCTTATGTCAGAAGGCGGTGGCTCATAGGCCAATCTGGTGATGTTGACCTCCAAATTCAGTATGTATCCAATTTCTTGTCATGGGCCGAACCAGCCAGGCATTTAATTTGGTATACAAATATTGCTATTTGCGTCATATTTGCTGGAGTATAACATCCCTGTATCCCTGTTGTTTGCATCTTGGATATGCGGTGCACCAAAACACCGTTCTTTGTAACACTCCGTCATGGGTGGGGAGCAGGGGTGCTGAATTACTTTATTTCATCATGTCTCACCAATACCCTGGTTCAAACCGATCAAAACGTAGACATTTGGATCTAGATGAATCTGATCAAACTGAAAAATTATCTTGTGAATTGGATTCCTGGGCCCGATTTATTGTGATTGAGGCAGCTGATAAGCAACCATTAAAGCTTAATCCTTTCGCCATTTCAAAAGCAGTTTCAGGAATTTGCGGAGAGGTTAAAAATGTGACTCGTCTTCGTAGTGGCTCTCTTCTCGTTGAATGTTCACGGAGACAGCAATCTCTCAATTTGCTATCTTTATCTACATTTGCAAATAGTGAGGTTGCTGTGTCCGTACACAAAACCTTAAATTCTTGCCGAGGCATTGTTCGTGACAGAGCTCGTTGCCTGTCCGACATGTCGGAGCAAGAAATTACAAATGAATTGACTAGTCAATGAAATCCAGAGATGTTGACATCATCCCGTCAAATACCTATATGCTTACATTTGCCTGTCGACCCTTCCTAAATCTGTTAAAGCTGGTTATCTAAACATCGAAGTGGAGGTGTATGTCCCCAATCCACTCTGATGTTTCAAGTGCCAAAAGTTTGGACATGGGTCTAAATCCTGTAATCACTCTGTAGTCTGCCAGCGCTGTGGTGACGGCCATGACAGCACTGAATGTACAGCTGACATTAAATGTTCAAACTGTAATGGCAAACATCTGGCTTCCTCGAAATTATGTCCAGTGTGGCAAAAACAATCAAAAATCATCAGGCTAAAACATGAACAAAATATCTCATTTTTCGAGGCAAAGAAGGTTATTGAAAGTCAGGCCCCGTCAACTCCACTTACCAGAACCTACTCTGCTGCTGCTATCTCTACTCCTCCAACTCCTCCAACAGTATCCATTTCTATTCAAACAGAAATGACATGGGTCACATCAGATTCTCCTATCAGCATTACTTCTGTGATCTCTTCAAACACATCCTTGACTCAAACTGTGAGTCAATCTGAACTCTTGGTTGCTAACTCTGATAATGTTGTGCCTATAACTGAAAAGCCAGAGGCCACAGTAGAGCCTGCAACTACTGAATCAGGTGTTGTTACTTTGACGAGAAAAGAAAGAAAAAAACAGACAAACAGGAACTCCTCTTCTTCAGAGATAGTTATCCATAACTCCTTTGATGCTCTGGACATGGATGTCACTCCATCGTCACAGAGCAGTAGTAGGAGTCCTTCCTCCTCACGTGTACGTGAGTGTTCACCGATTGAGCCACCATGACTCAATCTCCTTACGTAATTCAGTGGAATTGCAGAGGACTTAGGAATAATTTTAATGAAGTCCAATTATTAGCACAAGACTATAAACCATCAGCTTTTAGTTTACAAGAGACCTATCTTAAGCATACTGATAAATTTGAAATGCGTCAGTACAATTCCTATCATTCTTTTTCACCTACAGATGATAAAGCCACTGGGGGTGCTTCAATTTTGGTGAGGCAGGGCATCATCCACAGTCCTGTTCATCTCCACTGTAACCTTCAGGCTGTTGCTGTCCATCTTACTCTACAAATAACATTCACACTTTGTTCCCTATATATTTCTCCATTCTCAAATTTGCAGCAGTCTGACCTTCAGGGTGTGTTTGACCAGCTACCTAAGCCCTGTATCATTATGGGTGGTGATCTTAATGGGCATAACCCTCTATGGGGAAGTTCAAATACAAATAATAAAGGGAAAATCCTTGAAGATTTTATTGCTGACAATAATCTATGCATCTTCAACGACAGCTCGAACACATATTTACATCCTGCAACAGGTACGTACACTGCATTAGATCTGTCAATCACAGATTCCAACTTATATAATGAATTTGAATGGTCAGTCCATGATGACCTTTGTGGAAGTGATCATTTTCCAACTTACAGCTATAAACCCCACAGATGATCCACCTATAACAAGATGGAATTTTTCTAAGGCAAATTGGCCGTTATTTCAGGACATATGTACTAAGAAATTGCAACCCGACCTTTTTATGGATGTTCCTGACCCGATTCAGTTGCTTTCCGATCAACTGAAAGTTATAGCTGATGAAACTATTCCTAAGTCCTCTGTGAACCCACATATTCGTAAACCATGGTTTACTTATGAATGCAAACAAGCTAGGAAGCGTAGGAAGAAGGCTGAGAAATACTTTCGACGCCATCCTACTGTTCATAATTTAAATAATGTAAGAATTAATTATGCATAGGCTCGACGAACTTTTAAACTCAATAAACGACAGACCTGGAAGGATTATGTTTCCAAAATAAATTCTCGCACGCCTATGTCAAAGGTGTGGAACACGATCCAAAAAATCAAAGGCAAAGGTTCCAAATCAAGTATTCATCATCTCAAAGATGACAATAACTTATTGACAGAAAAATCAGATATTGCAAACAAACTGGGCGAAACTTTAGCCAAACATTCTTCTTCGTCAAACTATAATCCAAAGTTTCAGAAGTATCAACAACAAGAAGAAAGGAAAAAAGTAAATTTTATTTCTGACAATGGCAAAGATTATAATGAAGTATTTTCACTGCATGAGCTACACACTGCTTTAGCACAAGCTCATGATACTGCAACTGGTGCTGATGATATCCATTATCAGCTTCTAAAACACTTGCCTGAATCTTGTCTCACAATACTTTTGAATATTTTCGATGATATTTGGACAATAGGACATTTTCCTCCTTCGTGGAGAAATGCCATCGTTGTACCCATACCAAAGCCTGGCAGGGATCATACAGATCCATCCAATTACCGACCTATTTCATTAACTAGCTGTGTTTGTAAAACCATGGAGCGCATGGTGAATAATCGCTTAGTTTGGTTTTTAGAAACCAACCATTTAATCAGTGATATCTAGTGCGGTTTTCGTAAAAACCGAAGTACAATTGATCATTTGGTTCATTTAGAATCATTTATTAAAAATGCTTTTATAAACAAACAACATGCTGTATCTATCTTTTTCGATCTTGAAAAAGCTTATGATACCACTTGGAAGCATGGTATTTTGAAAGATTTACATGACTTTGGTTTAAGAGGCTGCTTGCCTCAATTTGTATCACAGTTTTTAAAGGACAGACAATTTCAAGTTCGTGTTGGATCAACCCTGTCTGATCATTATAATCGGGATCAGGGGGTTCAACAAGGCAGTATTTTGTCTGTTACCTTGTTTAGCATAAAAAAAAATAGTTTATCTAAAGTATTAAATGACTCAATCGATGGGTCATTGTTTGTGGATGATTTTAATATTTCATGTCGTGGTAAAAATATGCGTACAATTGAAAGACAGTTACAGTTGTGTCTTAATAAAATTCAAAAATGGTGTCTTGAGAATGGATTTAAGTTCTCACAGACAAAGACAAATTGTATACATTTCTGTCGGAAATATAAAGACCCAGAGCTCTCTATAGATGGTACTCCAATTAATGTTGTAAAAGAGGCCAAATTTCTGGGATTGATTTTCGACCACCTTTTGACGTTTTTGCCACATATTAAATATTTAAAGACTAAATGCCTGAAGGCCCTCGATTTGTTGAAAGTCGTCTCAAATTCTAAGTGGGGAGGGGATCAGACAACCCCCCTTCACTTATATAGATCATTAATCCGCTCTAAATTAGACTATGGCTCCATTGTGTATGCTGGAGCTTGCAAGAGTAATTTTAAAAAGCTGGATTCAATCCACCATCAAGGACTTAGACTGTGCCTTGGTGCTTTTAGAACTTCTCCTGTTGACAGTCTCTATGTTGAGGCTGATGAACCCTCTTTGAAACTACGCTGTATTAAATTATCTCTTCAATATATCACCAAATTGCACTCTAAACCTTCTAATCCTGCATATGACTCCGTTTTTCATCCTCAATATGAAGTACTGTTTCTGAGGAAACCAAAGCTGGTTCCCCCACTTGGAATTCGGATTAAATCAAATGTTATTGCTGCCCATATAGATTTAGATCTCATCTCTCCTTACCGCCTTTTGTCTTCTCCTCCCTGGCAGTTGGTGAGGCCAGAAGTAGACATTTCCCTCACACGTTTTATCAAATCTGAGACCAATCCACTCGTCTATCAACAAGCATATTTACAGTTAAGAACTAAATACGACACTCACCGTTCAATCTTTACTGATGGATCCAAGGATGGTGGCAAAGTAGCATCTGCCACCGTCATTGGATCAAAACATTTATCGTACAGAATACCAGATAATAGCTCTATATTCACTGCTGAGGCCAATGCTTTCCTTACAGCCTTGGGATACATTCAAAAACAGTCTGCATATAAACGATTTATAATCTTTTCTGATTCTTTATCTTGTCTTCAGGCACTAAAAAAAAGTCTCTTCTAGTCATCCAATCATTTTAAACATTTTAGAACTTTATAATGATCTTTCAACTGGCCAATACGACATCGTCTATAGTTGGTTGCCCAGTCATGTGGGCATTAAAGGCAACACAATGGCTGATGCTGCTGCTAAAGCAGCCCTCAACAAATCTATGACACCACTTCTACTTCCATACAGTGATTATAAACCTGTGATCAGATGTTACATCAGAGATCTTATGCAAATGAAGTGGGACACCCAAGTCGGTATCAATAAATTACATCAAATTAAGCCAACTATCGGTTACACCTACTTGGGGTGTCAGTCCAGATTTGAAGAGGTCATTTTACGACGATGTCGTATTGGCCATTCAAGATATACACACGAATATCTATTGAAAGGTGAGGATCCTCCGTTTTGTATCCCTTGTGATGAGAGAATCACAGTCAAGCATGTCCTGCTTGACTGTATTGATTTTTCCATTACAAGGGATAAGTATTTCAAAGTTTCGTCCATCAAGGATCTTTTTAGTATCAGTGCTCATTTACTCCTCGGTTTTTTAAAAGAAATAGACTTAATAGATAAATTTTGATTATAATATGTATAGTATATAGAAAGTGATTTTAATTTAGTAAATTGAATTCATAACTTAGATTGTTAGTGGCTGTATCTTCAAGGGGGTTGAAGTATCGTAAAACAATTGTCCCCCTGGGAAGGTACGTAAGTCCGGTATCATTCAAAGTATCTTTTCATTTTGCTGTGATTTTAATCGTAGCATTTTTGTTGATTTTAACTGTTTGGCTAATCTTTCTGATCATCGCCAGTAGCCCGAGGGATGGTGTAAATCCTGCTGGGCACCATGTAGGTAGCAGAAGTACCATAAGTCCCCATGGTCCCTAGTATGGTGGCCGAACTTTGGTTGCTGGCGATCTACAGCCCGTTTTTATACTGTGTCGTCTGATATAATTTGATCATTTTATTGCTCTAAAATTAGTTTTTAAAATTATAATCTGTGATATATTGCTAGTTGTTGTACTGTCCTTCAGCGACAGGTTTTTACATATAATATAAATGTTTAACTTGTTTCAGTCACGATATGGCTGTAATAGTGCAGATGTGACTTTAAATATTAACTCACTCACTCACTCACTCACTGTATATCGAACTGCTGATAATAATGATATCCATCTGTACATGATAAACTTTGTTTCTCGAAGTATTGTATTAAATTTGCAGTCATTTTAAAAAGCTGTCACGCAACGCAATAAAGAGCCATCAGTTAACAGCTTAACAGACTATTTTTGTCATTCTTTAAATGTTAATTCGTGAACATTCATTTGTTTCATGTATCTACCTAGACTGATAGCTTCGGAGTACAACGTTCAAAGTACATAATTTGCGTTATGAACTGATATAAAACTTATTATCATAGCAAATAGTCATCTGATAATCTTTATTTATATTACCATCAGGGCTTGTAATTCAACAATTTAAGCAATTGTTCCAAAGGTCTGCGACTATAGAATTATAACATTTTACGAATGACGTGTCAGCTTTATGTAATTCAGACATTATGCTAATCATGCACTAAACAAGTAAACTAAGC
Organism: Haliotis rufescens; assembly: GCF_023055435.1. Taxonomy (NCBI): domain Eukaryota; kingdom Metazoa; phylum Mollusca; class Gastropoda; order Lepetellida; family Haliotidae; genus Haliotis; species Haliotis rufescens. Next base: position 50,795 of record NW_025963802.1, read on the forward strand.
TTATGCAAGTTATTGTATGCACATAAATTTATTGTAGGGTTGCGGCTCTTGTGTCAGCAAACATTTGTCAGAAGTGCAATCAGTTGGAAGTTTTAGTTCACATTGCTTTTACTTCTTGTAAAACATCAGATCTAGAGTGAATCAATGTTAAATTTGGGAAATGGTTTATGTCTGAAACATTAAACGAAAGTTTGTACTGGCATTTATACATGCTTTAGCTGCAAAACACTAATGTTAATCATAACCATCAATAGGAATACGTGCCTCGTGGAAGGAGGCAACGAGTTACATTTGGTAGGATCATAAAACAGATGTATATTAGACTTTACTACAGGACTTCGTAGATTTCTTGTCGGAGATGTATATACAGATCAGCTGCTTCTTGAGCATTCGTTGCCGGTTGTAGGTTGTCTCTCCCCATGATTTTAGTACATATTTCATAAACGTCTTCATCACAGGGGATTGTTGAGCAAAGCAAGGCTTCCTCAAGGCAGGTAGAGACGTCTTCGTCGGACACAACACAGAGTTGATCTTCAGTTTCCCATAGAGCTGGAGCACTGTATTTGCTCTGGATGACCACTTGCAACATTGTTTCTTGATGGTCTTATGCAATGGTTGTCCCAAACGGCAGCCACGGAATCCAGATCATCCTAAAAATGTTAATGTTAAAGAATTGTTTCAAACCGATTTATCTGGTGTAGATTAGGACATGAAAACAGCAAAAACGTGTTTTATATTGTATTGATCATTGCAGGTAATAGTAACATATTTTATAGTAAAGAGAAATATAAAATATACGTCGAAGAAAGTTTACATGTATGAAATCGTTACTTTATGTATGAACAGTTCTACTTGCATGACATAATACAATAAAGTGTATCTGAACAATAGCCATGAAACAAAACTGGATAAGGTTTTTGTCCAAGAAATCTCCCCTGAAATCCCAATTTTTCCCCGAGACCTTTGAACGTTTCAATCCAAAACTGTGTACATTCCTTTCTTAGAAATGACCACCAGACTTTGAATCTTTGATTTGATGTACTGGAACCATCAATGAAGCATCTTCCGGCTTGTGAATCTGTATTGTTTAGTCGAAGATACTGTTGATACTCTCGGATGTGTACATTTTCGTGCGTGGACAACCTCTGTGGGTCCTAACGGCCTCTAAAAAGTATCCACCAATTACCTTTGGATTGTTGTTGGTATTGTAGACCTTGATCCATGTTATTTTTCTTGAAAATCCACAAACACAAGCGTGGATACAAAGTCCAAATGGTTTAAGTTTATCATATCCATCTACATGCCAAACAAAGTTTGGTCCTTTGGCATAATAGGAACGTCGACGTACTCGCCGAACTCTCCTTGATGCAACTCGCACTGGATCTAGATGATTATTATTCCAACACACCACTTCAACCCTAACTTTGCCTAGACGGGCGGTAGAATGGGCCCGATTCTATCAATCGGCTGGTCATGTCATGCCCTGTGCATAAAATATTTCACGCACACTTTTGATATTTAAAAATAAATCTATTCTACTTGTCTATATCATATCTATCAATGTATAAAACTTGCTTAGAGCCCTATGACCAGAAGGCGGTGGCTCATAGGCCAATCTGGTGATGCTGACGTCCGAATTCTGTACTTCTCCAATTCATTGTCAAGGGCCGAACCAGCCTGACCTTTAATTTGGTAGAATGCTATAGCTCTTCGTGTCAATTTTGCTGGAGTATACCACCCCTTTATCCCCGGTCTTTGCAGTTTGGAGATCCGCTGCAGCATAAGACTGTCCTTGTAGACACTCCATGGTGGGTGGGGAAAAGGGGTGCTGAATTATTTTCCTTTCGACATGGCTTCCCATCATCCTGGTTCAAAAAGACGACATATAGAGACTGTTGAAAATACTACGCCCACTCGATCCGACTATTGGCCAGGTTTCTTGGTTATAAAAGCTTTAGACAAAGAACCAATCAAACTGAATCCATTTGCTATCTCCAAAGGTATCATTGGTATCTGCGGAGAGGTTACAAATGTCACAAAGCTTCGTTCTGGCTCTCTCCTTGTAGAATGTGCACGGAGACAACAATCTATCAAACTTCTCGATTTAAATGAGTTTGTCAATATCAAAGTTGTTGTCGCAGTGCACAAGACACTGAACTCGTGTAAGGGCATTGTCCGTGACAGAGCTCGCTGCCTGTCCAATATGTCCGAAGACGATATAGCCAAAGAACTTGACCAACAGTCCGTCACAGCTGTCAAACGATTCATTGTAAAGAGGGATGGTGTCGTCCAACCGACCAACACCTACCTCTTCACTTTCGCCCGAACTACTATCCCTGAATCTATCAAAGCTGGTTATTGTAACATCGGAGTGGAGGTGTATATCCCCAATCTACTCCGGTGCTACACCTGCCAAGTGTTTGGACATGGATCCAAGTCCTGCCATGCATCCGCTGTTTGTTACCGCTGCTGTGACAAACACGAAGCCACTGACTGCAGGAAGGATGTGAAGTGTGCAAACTGCGGTGGGAACCATATGGCTTCCGCAAAATCCTGTCCTGTGTGGAAACGCGAGTCCCAAATTATTAAAGTCAAGACAGAACAAAATGTCTCGTAGCACGAAGCTAAGAAGAGGGTTGTGGGTATTCCCTCAACCACTTCCACTCTCTCTTAATCTGCTGCTGTCTCTTGTCCTCCTGTAACTGCTGCCTCTATCGACTGCCAGACTGATCTGACATGGGTCAAGTCCGTTCAGCCACTTCCTACTGCTTCACTCCCTAAACCAGCTGTGACACCCTCGTCTGTGACTCCTCCCAAAAACAAAACTGTTAAAAATGTTGATTCTCAGACTCCTAAACCAACACATGAACCAGAAACAGAACCAGAAACGGAACCAGAACCAGAAATTACTAAACTTACAAACAGGGAAAAGAAATTATTGAAAAAGAAGCAGCAAAAACAGCTGCAAACACCAAAGGCCACCTCTCCTTTAGAGGTCCCAGTAGAGGTCCATAACTCCTTTGATCCTCTGGACATTGAGGTAACTCCATCTCCACATAATATCGATAGGAGTACCACAAAGTCTTCCTCACGTTCGCGTGACATGAATTATATACTGCCCTAGGGCAATCTAATGACACTGCAGCAGGAGCCGACAACATCCACTATCAGCTCCTGAAACACTTGCCCGATTCATGTTAGGAGACGTTACTTAGTATATTTGATGAAATATGGACAACCGGAAATTTCCCTTCTTCGTGGCACAATGGTATTATTATTCCTATTCCATAGCCAGGACGGGATCATACAGATCCATCCAACTACCGTCCAATATCATTAACTAGCTGTGTTTGTAAAACCATGGAGCCCATGGTCAACAATCGATCAGTCTGGTACCTGGAGACCAATAACCTCCTGAGTGACATCCAGTGTGGTTTCCGAAAAAACAGAAGTACCATTGACCATTTGGTGTGTTTAGAATCGTTTATAAAAAATTCCATTGTCAACAAACAACATTCTATATCAATCTTTTTCGATCTAGAGAAAGCATATGATACAACGTGGAAACATGGTATTTTAAAAGATTTGCATGAATTTGGATTTAAGGGCAGATTACCTCAGTTTATATCTTAATTTTTAAACAACAGACAATTTCAAGTACCGTCTGATCATTTTGATAAAGATCAGGGGGTCCCTCAAGGCCGCATAGTATCAGTCACCCTTTTCAGCATCAAAATTAATAGTCTCACTAAAGTATGAAACAATAGCGTTGATGGTTCACTTTTTGCGGACGATTTGAACATTTCTTGTCATGGTAAGAATATGAATACAATAGAAAGACAGCTACAGCTCTGTCTTAACAAAATTCAAAAATGGGCCAACGAAAACTGCTTCAAATTTTCTAAATCCAAAACAAATTGTATTCACTTTTGTCGTAAATACAAACCTCACAAGGATCCAGATTTATTTGTAGATGGTACTCCTATCAAGGTGGTAGAGGAGGCCAAATTCCTGGGCCTCATATTTGACCGTCATCTCACATTCTTACCACACATAAAAATCTCAAGGCAAAGTGCCTAAAGGCTCTCGACTTGTTAAAAGTCGTTTCAAATTCCGAGGGGGGAGGGGATCAGATCACCCTCCTTCACTTGTACAGATCATTAATACGCTCCAAACTGGACTATGGTTTCATTGTCTATGGTGGAGCCTGCAAAAGCAATTTAGAAAAATTGGACACTATACACCATCAAGGCCTAAGACTCTGTCTTAGAGCTTTTTGGACCTCTCCCGTGGATAGTTTGTATGTGGAGGCAGATGAACCTTCAATGGAACTGCGCCGCATTAAACTTTCACTGCCATATATCCACCCTCAATATGAAAACCTGTTTCGAAATCTATCAAACCTGGTTCCACCAATTAGGATCAGAATTCAACCATGCATCACTGCAGCTAAAATAGATTTAAATATTATATCACCCCACTGTCTTCTGTCTTCTCCTCCCTGGCAGATGGTGAAGGCAGAAGTAGACCTCACTCTAACCAAACTAACAAAGTCGGATACCAATCCTTTGGTATATCAACAATCGTATAACCAATTACGCTCCAGATATAATTCTCACAGGTCCATTTTTACACAAGGGTCCAAGGATGGTCGCAAAGTTGCAAGTGCCACCATCGTTGGATCCAGAACAGTCTCCTCAAGAATCCCAGATTTTAGTTCAATTTGTACTGCTGAGGCCAAAGCTATCCTTACAGCTTTGACCTATATTAAACAACAAAACCAATCTAAAGATTTCATCATCTTCTCTGATTCGTTATCTTGCCTTCAGGCACTTAAAAGTGTCTCACCATATCACCCTATTATCCTTGATATTTTAGAACTCTATAATGATCTTTCCACTGGCCAATGTGACATCGTCTTTTGCTGGTTACCAAGTCATGTAGACATAACAGGTAACTCAAAAGCCGATGCTGCAGCTAAAGCAGCTCTTGACAAACCATTATCTCCACTTCGTATCCCGTACAGTGATTTCAAACCTACCATCAAATCGTATACTCGGGATCTTATGCAAAAGAGGTGGGACACCCAAGTAGGAAGCAATAAACTACACGAATTGAAACCAACAATCGGTCATACCTGCTTGGGTTGTCAGTCAAGACATGACGAGGTCGTTTTACGACGATGTCGTATTGGCCACAGTCGGTTTACACACGAATATCTGCTTAAGACAGATGAGGAAGAACATCCTAAGTGTATCCCTTGTGATGAAAGGTTCAGTCAAGCATATATTGCTTGACTGTGTGGACTTTGCAATCGCAAGGGATTCACATTATCAAAGTGTAAATCTACAAGATCTCTTTTCCTGTGTCAGTGGGCATCTCATCATAAATTACTTGAAAAAAATTGGTCTGTATAATAAATTTTAAATATGTATGTGAATAATTAAATGCTTGTTTTTAACTTTGGTGTGATGCTACTATTAACAGACATTATTAAAGGCTCTGTCCTGCGTGACACGTAATCCTATCATAATCAATGTAACTATCATCAACCAGTGTTTTTAAGCCAACTCATTTATGAGTATTTTTTAGTATTGGCTAGCATTGTGCACAACCACCAGTGGCTAAAGTGATGACGTAAATCCTGCTGGGGTATCATGCAGGAAGCATGATCCACAGTGAGGTGGGGGGCATGGGTGGCCTAGTCGTCTAAGGCGCCGCGATTCGCTATGCAGAGTTGCGTCCCTTGGGCATGCCAGAAACCTATGATTGGGGGTTCGAATCCCGGTTCGCCCCGATTATGTTTCTAGGTTTGTCAGCACCATACCCGTGCTCGTGGGTTTCACCGAAGTGGTAAACGTCTGAGACCTGCATCACTTGGGGCTTTCCTCCCACACTAAGCTGACACGCCGTGATATAACTGGAATACTGTTAAAAGCGGCGCTAAACCCAACTCACCCACCCACAGTGAGGTGGCCTAGCTGTGGTTACTGATGGCCTATAGCCCGTGTTTTAAAACTGTATATATAATATTGTTATGCTCAAATATGTTTCCTGAATTGTTTCTAAATATAGTATGGTCAAATATGTTTTACAACTTGTTTTTAAACAAAACTTTGCATTAATGACAAAATTGTAAATATATTAACTTGGTCTCGTCGCTATATGGCTGAAATAATGCCGATGCGACGTTAAATTTTAACTCACTCACTCACTCAGCAGACCCCTATCTGGTTCTATCTGGTGAGATATCACAATAACACTTTATGCAACCAGATATAACTATTAGCAGCCTATCTGGTTCTACCTGGTGAGATATCACTATGACACTAGATACAACCAGATATACCTCTCAGCAGACCCCTATCTGGTTCTTTCTGGTGAGATATCACTATGACACTATATGCAACCAGATATACCTCTCAGCAGACCCCTATCTGGTTCTTTCTGGTGAGATATCACTATGACACTATATGCAACCAGATATACCTCTCAGCAGACCCCTATCTGGTTCTTTCTGGTGAGATATCACTATGACACTATATGCAACCAGATATACCTCTCAGCAGACCCCTATCTGGTTCTATCTGGTGAGATATCACAATAACACTATATGCAACCAGATATAACTATTAGCAGCCTGTCTGGTTCTACCTGGTGAGATATCACTATGACACTAGATACAACCAGATATACCTCTCAGCAGACCCCTATCTGGTTCTTTCTGGTGAGATATCACTATGACACTATATGCAACCAGATATACCTCTCAGCAGACCCCTATCTGGTTCTTTCTGGTGAGATATCACTATGACACTATATGCAACCAGATATACCTCTCAGCAGACCCCTATCTGGTTCTACCTGGTGAGATATCACTATGACACTAGATACAACCAGATATACCTCTCAGCAGACCCCTATCTGGTTCTTTCTGGTGAGATATCACTATGACACTATATGCAACCAGATATACCTCTCAGCAGACCCCTATCTGGTTCTTTCTGGTGAGATATCACTATGACACTAGATACAACCAGATATAACTGTTAGCAGCCTATCTGATTCTACCTGGTGAGGGGGCGGTCGGGTAGCCTGGTGGTTAAAGCGTTCGCTCGTCACGCCGAAGACCCGGGTTCGATTCCCGACATGGGTACAATGTGTGAAGCCCATTTCTGGTGTCCCCCGCCGTGATATTGCTGGAATATTGCTAAAAGCGGCATAAAACCATACTCACTCACTCACTACCTGGTGAGATATCACTATGACACTAGATACAACCAGATATACCTCTCAGCAGACCCCTATCTGGTTCTTTCTGGTGAGATATCACTATGACACTAGATACGACCAGATATACCACTCAGCAGACCCCTATCTGGTTCTACCTGGTGAGATATCACTATGACACTATATGCAACCAGATATACCTCTCAGCAGACCCCTATCTGGTTCTACCTGGTGAGATATCACTATGACACTAGATACAACCAGATATACCTCTCAGCAGACCCCTATCTGGTTCTCCCTGGTGAGATATCACTATGACACTAGATACAACCAGATATACCTCTCAGCGGACCCCTATCTGGTTCTCCCTGGTGAGATATCACTATGACACTATATGCAACCAGATATACCTCTCAGCGGACCCCTATCTGGTTCTCCCTGGTGAGATATCACTATGACACTAGATACAACCAGATATACCTCTCAGCAGACCCCTATCTGGTTCTCCCTGGTGAGATATCACTATGACACTAGATACAACCAGATATACCTCTCAGCAGACCCCTATCTGGTTCTTTCTGGTGAGATATCACTATGACACTAGATACAACCAGATATACCTCTCAGCAGACCCCTATCTGGTTCTACCTGGTGAGATATCACTATGACACTAGATACAACCAGATATACCTCTCAGCAGACCCCTATCTGGTTCTTTCTGTGTATCACCATGACACTAGATACACACAAAAATGGATGACATTTTGTACACACATATACACATTAGAATGTTGTTCCACTGCTTGATACCATTTTTCTCAGGTGACTGTTAAGCCTCTTGTTTTTATTTGGCCCCAAGAGAAAGTCTTGTTAGTGTAACAGTTGAGGTTTATACGTCAATTACTGACCAGTTTAACTGGTCTAGATCTTTTGGCCTTGTGGTTTGTGCATTGGATTTGTATGCCAGCGGCCAGGGATCGATCCCCGACAGAGCCTGGAGATTTTTCTGTTATACACATATGTACTACTCGCTGCTGTTACATTAGTGAAACATTTCTAATTATTGTGTAATTAACACTTTTTTATGCTATCTAATTAAAATTTCATTTTATGCAGGGTGCTGATCTGAAAGCCCCCATTGATGAGCGAGTTGTGAAAAAGATCAGGTTTCTTGTTGATGAAGGGGTTTTCAATGCCAAGGAAATGCAAAGATATTTAAAGATCTTTTGTAAGAAGTGAACTGTCTTCTGGCAGAGAATCACCTCAAATCATCAACAGGAGGTACTTCCCTAGCAAGGAAGATATTCGGAAGCTCATTTACCACCAATGGAGGCAGACTATCCACAGCTTCATTGACCAGGTAAATCTTGAGTAAAAGGGTAAAACTTGTAAAATTGAGGCAATAAAATCTGTATTTTACAAGTTAAAAGGAAAACCTGAACAATAAAATGAACAATGATAGATGGTACTTTATGTCCTCATATACAATGTATATATGTTGATTGTTTTTTCAGAAAGCCATGTGTTTGACTAACGGCATAGCCATTACAAGGGTTTCCCACCATCATGCAATTGGTATGCGAAATTATGCTCTGTCCAAGCTCATGGAAACTTCATCAGAGCATCCATAACGAAGGAAATACTGTGACACGGGTGGATGTCAAGCGCCCGCCTCATCAGCACGTGTACAATGTGCTGTCTGACGTCGTTGGTCACATTATTTCTGTGTGCATATCACAGCAGCTCCAAAAAACACGACTTCGTGTGTCCAGTATGTAAGGCACAGTATTCTTGACATGGAAACGTGATGTATTGTGGTCGAGCTAGATTCTGCAATCAGTTCTGAACCACTTTGAGTTTGAGATCCATGCTGGTCTTGTTGTTGGGAATGATTTAGTTGTTCCAAAGCCATGAACTCACGATACAGGGTTGATATTAACAGTCACAGATATCAGTTAAAAGTAATTGGCAGAAATATATTTTATGTTATTTACGAGTAATTCACAGGAATATGTATGATGTCATAATACGATATCTGTAATATGAGGCCCATTTAATAACTTCATGAACAGTCGGAAATAATTTCTCAGATTCTGAGAGAAAAAAAATTCCATCAATAAATATGACACAGTGACTGCAAAAATCTGAAACCGCAGTTCAAAGAAGGTTTATAGTACAGCAACTCCTATTGATGTATCTTATACATGCAGATGTCATATATGAAGATCATAAATCAAAGCTAGTGGGTAAGACGTAGACCATGCAGGACATTAATTGCCTGTCAGTGACCAGGGTACGTGGAATAGGAAAATGCATAAACATAAAATAATAGGTAACCCATGGATGAATTGACATGTGTATAGTAATACAACTGAGAATGAAGGCGGTGGGATTTTGGAAAGGCAAGATGTACATTGCGCTTTGTAGTAAAATTGTGTGATTGGCATCTACATGCATACAATTTTTAAGCATCTTATGATATAAATTACAATTTCATAAGTTAGCGGAAGAAAAACCATCCAGGTACGTGTAGGATTCAAGATAGTCATGGACAGCTATATGATGAACGAGCAAACCAAGTTTACTGAAAATCTCATTTTTCATTCAAATCTCATAAAAATCAACTGTCATACTGCAGTGTACTAATTAATTAATTTAGCTGATTCGCTCACAGAAGACAACTGTTGAGAACAATTATGAAAGCAACAGTTATCTACAGTTACACGTCTGTATGGGATCGGACAATATGTTATTCCCAGGTATAGTCTGGATCAATTGCAAACTCAAGGCTATTTGTAAGTCAGTGATCTGTTAGTTTAAGCGGCCATATACAACATTTTTTAGCTAAGGAAGTTGACCAAGAACAAGAAATATATTAACATAGCTCACCAACATACATGTTGCAAGAAGGAAAGAACAATCAGTATTTTCATACACAATACATAAAACCAGAGTAACAACCGAAACTAAATATCATGTATATAGTACATGCAAAGCGTTTAATTTTACCAAATACCAAGAACTTAAAATTTAAACTTTTTGGACCAGTAAATCAGGTTGATAACATGTTGAATACGATACATGTAAATGCTGAGAAGAGGATGCATCTCGTGTAACATAACGGGACGAAATATGAACATAAACATTTTGTAATCATTTAAAAGCTCCTTATCGGTTATGCTGTTGTGGTGATATATAAATAGTTGACAGAATTTAACAGCTATACATGTATTAAAAAAATAATTTATATTGTAAATAAACACTAAAAATGAATAAGTATTTGCATTTTACATGACTGTATTTTTGTGTACATAGTGATAATATTATATTATCTTCAAATGATGGATTTAAATAGAGAAGAAATACAAGTGGCTGTCATACACATGTATTTACACATATAAAAGGGAACTTATGTTATACAGTCAAACCTTATATAAAGGACATCTAAGGGGAAAGGCAAAAGTGACCTTCATAGATGGATGTCTTTATACACAAATCACTCACTTGGTGAATATGTTTTATATTAATTCTTAATGTGTCATTATTAGATATATACCTATACCTATTGTTTTATTGCAAAGAGGTTATATTTGTATTATGTAGAACAACTTATGATGCTGATTATCAATCTTGACATAAATATATATATAGTTCATAGATTTTTCCTAAAAAACATTTCTTGAGTAATTGGAGGTCATTTTAACCCTTTTAAGGTGTCATTTAAGGTCAAAATGTCCTTTATATACTGTGTTCTTTATACAAAGGTCAATTATATATTGGGGATGCTTAAGGCTGTCCTTTATAGTATCATAGTGATATCTCACCAGGTAGAATGAGACAGTGGTTCGAAATTTGGTCTTTGTTATAAGTCGTTACGATCCAGTTCATTTGTATTTTTATATCGTTGTCCATATCGCAGAATGATACCATTGAAATATGAGTGAAAATAGTACATGCAAAGGGTTTAATTTTACCAAATACCAAGAACTTAAAATTTAAACGTTTTGGACCAATAAATACAGGTTGATAATATCTTGAATACTATACATGGTTGAATACTATCTGGTTGCATATAGTGTCATAGTGATATCTCGCCAGGTAGAATGAGACAGTGGTTCGAAATTTGATCTTTGTTATAAGTCGTTACAATCTAGTTCATTTGTATTTTTATATCGTTGTCCATATCGCAGAATGATACCATTGAAATATGAATTTAAATCTTTGAAATTAAAAAGAAATTGTATGAATATTATTGTTGTTGTTTTTAATGGTCAAACATTCATTTTACGGATTCTATCTCTTCAAAGCTAAAAAACACGATATTGAATATTGAAGTACATGTATTGACAATAAGGCCAACTTTGCCGTTTTCAGGACACTTTTCTAGAATATTCCGGCATTACTTGCCTTTGATATCACTGTTAAACCGTATATGAGGATGGGAAAAGACTGCTGCAGTAATAAGACGCATAATTCAGAAAGTTATTTAGAAAATTTATTGTAATACTTTATTCGTCATATTTAGTACATTTTCCTATCTATCAGGGTTGAGTTGTCCAAACGATGTTTAGCCTAATTTATAATTAGCGACCTTTACATCCAGATTGAGGGATGGCTTTTTGCTATGAAAAGTTTAAATTAAATGAATTGTTGCAGTTTCAAGATACAGAGAAAATAAAATTTGCATTAATTACTAATTAAGCTAACCATCGTTTGAACAGCTGGGTCCTGAAGATTCTTATACAGTTCAAATGATTACAAAATCAAGAAATGTTTTGGATACGGATACTGTTAAGGGCAAAGTGCAAAATCTGTAACGCATTTCTAGCTGCTTTTATATCATCGCAGATGAAATAGCATTGCAATCCCATCTAATTCAAGTGAAAACTCGACCGATAAGTATTCAATTATAGGCTTTGTTCTTAGAAGATATGGAAACCATATCAGTACGCTATGGAAGGACATTTAAAATTCATGGTAAAGCTTAATATGTATTATATATTTACTTATGTATCAATACACCTTCAGTTTCTTGAAATTACTTCGCCTCTGTATCACCATATTGGGAAAGTAACATCCCTAAGTGCACATAAACTAACAAAATACATGTTCTGCATCTTTATTTACACTTATCCACAGCTAATCAGGATCCCCAACTTATCAACAGTGAGTAACGAACAGATAGAATTCAAATAACAATTAAACAACAACGATTGTACCCCGTGAATATAAAGAAAACAAAATCGAAACATTTTACTTTAATTAAATCTCTACATAACACACTTTGCATGGTGGTTTACTCCTACACTATTTTTAGAATACATGTATGGTATTATTTTTAGCATTGTTATTTCGCGCATGCATGTACGGCTTTCTGGTAGGAAACGGTGAGGTTTGCTGTTTCCAGACAAGGGCAGATAACTCTGAAGACCCTAGAGTTGAGCTTTGACAGTTCGGCGGTTGAGTGACGGGAATTGGCATTTGCAATCATCTGTCAATTTCGATGTTGTTAGTTTTAAATTGTCAACTTACACCATGTTTGTTAAGCGCAATGTATATATTTTCGTTTACGGTTGATGGGGATTGCTTTGTTCTGAAGATCTTGGATAAATACAAACAATGCAAACCTACTCCTATAGCACCTACTACTGTTATAGCACCTACTACTGTTATAGCACCTACTACTGTTATAGCACCTACTACTGTTATAGCACCTACTACTGTTATAGCACCTACTACTGTTATAGCACCTACTACTGTTATAGCACCTACTATTGTTATAGCACCTACTACTGTTATAGCACCTACTACTGTTATAGCACCTACTACTGTTATAGCACCTACTACTGTTATAGCACCTACTACTGTTATAGCACCTACTACTACTACTACTACTACTACTACCACTACTACCACTACTACTACTACTACCACTACTACCACTACTACTACTACTACTACTACCACCACCACCACCACCACCACCACTACTACTACTACTACTACTATACTACCACCACCACCGCGGCTACTGCTAGTACTGCTGCCGCCACTGCAAATACTTTCCTGCAGCTACTACTTCAACTACAACTTGTACAGCACCTACTTCTACTACTACTACTACTACTACTACTACTATTTCTACAGCTACAGAACCTACTATGCAGTAATACATGTAACCCTGGCTATGCAGTACTACATGTTACCCTGGCTATGCAGTACTACATGTAACCCTGGCTATGCATTACTACATGTAACCCTGGCTATGCAGTACTACATGTAACCCTGGCTATGTAGTACTACATGTTAACCTGACTATGCAGTACTACATGTAACCCTGGCTATGCAGTACTACATGTAACCTGCCTATGCAGTACTACATGTAACCCTGGCTATGCAGTACTACATGTTACCTGCCTATGCAGTACTACCTGTTACCCTGGCTATGTAGTACTACATGTTACCCTGGCTATGCAGTACTAAATGTTACCTGGCTATGCAGTGCTACATGTAACCCTGGCTATGCATTACTACATGTTACCTGCCTATGCAGTACTACATGTAACCCTGGCTATGCAGTACTACATGTTACCCTGGCTATGCAGTACTACATGTTACCTGCCTATGCAGTACTACATGTAACCCTGGCTATGCAGTACTACATGTTACCCTGGCTATGCAGTACTACATGTAACCTGCCTATGCAGTACTACATGTTACCCTGCCTATGCAGTACTACATGTAACCCTGGCTATGCAGTGCTACATGTTACCCTGGCTATGTAGTACTACATGAAACCCTGGCTATGCAGTACTACATGTAACCCTGGCTATGCAGTACTACATGTTACCCTGGCTATGCAGTACTACATGTTACCTGCCTATGCAGTACTACATGTAACCCTGGCTATGCAGTACTACATGTAACCCTGGCTATGCAGTGCTACATGTAACCCTGGCTATGCAGTACTACATGTTACCTGCCTATGCAGTACTACATGTAACCCTGGCTATGCAGTACTACATGTTACCCTGGCTATGCAGTACTACATGTTACCCTGGCTATGCAGTTCTACATGTAACCCTGGCTGTGCAGTACTACATGTTACCCTGGCTATGCAGTACTACATGTTACCCTGGCTATGTAGTACTACATGTAACCCTGACTATGCAGTACTACATGTTACCCTGGCTATGCAGTACTACATGTTACCCTGGCTATGCAGTACTACATGTTAACCTGACTATGTAGTACTACATGTAACCCTGGCTATGCAGTACTACATGTTACCCTGGCTATGCAGTACTACATGTTACCCTGCCTATGCAGTACTACATGTTAACCTGACTATGTAGTACTACATATAACCCTGGCTATGCAGTACTACATGTTACCCTGGCTATGCAGTACTACATGTTACCCTGGCTATGTAATACTACATGTAACCCTGGCTATGCAGTACTACATGTTACCCTGGCTATGTAGTACTACATGTTACCCTGCCTATGTAGTACTACATGTAACCCTGGCTATGTAGTACTACATGTTACCCTGGCTATGCAGTACTACATGTAACCCTGGCTATGCAGTACTACATGTAACTCTCGCTATGCAGTACTACATGTAACCCTGCCTATGTAGTACTACATGTTACCCTGCCTATGTAGTACTACATGTTACCCTGCCTATGTAGTACTACATGTTACCCTGGCTATGTAGTACTACATGTTACCCTGCCTATGCAATTCTACATGTAACCCTGACTATGCAGTACTACATGTTACCCTGGCTATGCAGTACTACATGTTACCCTGGCTATGCAGTGCTACATGTTACCCTGGCTATGTAGTTCTACATGTTACCCTGGCTATGCAGTACTACATGTAACCCTGGCTATGCAGTACTACATGTAACCCTCGCTATGCAGTACTACATGTAACCCTGGCTATGCAGTACTACATATGTTACCTGCCTATGCAGTACTACATGTAACCCAGGCTATGCAGTACTACATGTAACCCTGGCTATGCAGTACTACATGTTACCCTGGCTATGTAGTACTACATGTTACCCTGGCTATGCAGTACTACATGTAACCCTGGCTATGCAGTACAACATGTACATGTTACCCTGGCTATGCAGTACTACATGTTACCCTGGCTATGCAGTACTACATGTAACCCTGGCTATGCAGTACTACATGTAACCCTGGCTATGCAGTACAACATGTACATGTTACCCTGGCTATGCAGTACTACATGTAACCCTGGCTATGCAGTACTACATGTAACCCTGGCTATGCAGTACGACATGTACATGTTACCCTGGCTATGCAGTACTACATGTTACCCTGGCTATGCAGTACTACATGTAACCCTGGCTATGCAGTACAACATGTACATGTTACCCTGGCTATGCAGTACTACATGTAACCCTGGCTATGCAGTACTACATGTAACCCTGGCTATGCAGTACAACATGTACATGTTACCCTGGCTATGCAGTACTACATGTTAACCTGGCTATGTAGTACTACATGTTACACAGGCTATGTAGTACTACATGTTGACCTGGGTATGCAGTACTACATGTTACCCTGGCTATGCAGTAATACATGTTGCCCTGGCTATGTAGTACTACATGTTACCCTGGCTCTGCAGTACTACATGTTACACAGGCTATGTAGTACTACATGTTACACAGGCTAGGTAGTACTACATGTTGACCTGGCTATGCAGTACTACATGTAACCCTGGATATAAAGTACTACATGCTACTCTGGTGATGTCTTGGCTTTAAAGTACAATATGTTACCCTTGCTGTGTAGTACTACATGTTACCTGGCTAAGCATTACTAGATGTTTCCCCACAGAAGTTACCATTTATTGCTGTGCTTTTTGGAGAACCGCACACAGCCCACCTTTCTAATTCTGAAAACAGGCCACTTTGTCACGCAACGGGGCTTTGTACTATCCACTTAACATCTGGATAACCAATATCCTGAATAACATTTTTGAAGCAAACCCATTTTAAACAAAAGCCAAGCTCCTTTCCCAAAAGAAATTAGCAGTTATTGCTGGGCTTTTTGGAACACCGCACACAGACCACTGGCACATTGCCTGAAAATAGGCCATTTTGGCTTGCAATGGGGTTTGGCACTATCCACTTCATATCTAGAAAACTAATATCCTAAATAATGTTTGTGAAGCAAACTAATTTTAAACAAATGTCAAGATCCTTTCCCAACAGAATTTATTACTAAATCGTGTGCTGTAGGGAAAACCCTTCTAATTCGGCACATTTTTTAGCTTGCAAGGTGGTTTTGCTCTATCCATTTCTTATTTTGATAACTGACATCCTAGATAATATTTTTCAAGCAAACCCATTCAAAACGAAAGCGAAGTTCCTTTCCCAAAATATGTTACCAGTTATAAATGTACTTTTTGGTGAACTGTACATAGCCCACCCTTCTAACCCGGCACATCATGACTGAAAAATAGGCCAATTTGGCTTGGAACGGGTTTTAGCAGTATCCACTTCACATCTTGAAAACTAATATCCTAAATAATATTTTTCAAGGAAACACATTTAAAACATAAGAGAAGTTCTTATCCAAACACATTGTACCAGTTATTGGTGTGATTTTTGGAAAACCGCACACAGCCCACCCTTCTAACCCAGCACACCATGACTGAAAAATTGGCCAGTTTGGCTTGAAACGGGTTGAAACGAAAGTCTAGGTACTTAGACTTACCTAGCGTATATTAAACTAGCGTGTACAATAGCCTGTACCTAACGTGTGACTAGCCTGGACCTAGCCCATACCTAGACTGTTCCAAGCATATATTAAACTAGCAAACTAAGCCTGTAACTAGCCTGTAATTAGCTTATACCTAGTCTACACCTAGACTGTACCTAACCTGTGACTAGCCTGTACCTAGCCTATACCTAGACTGTACCTAGCCTATTTAAACTAGCATGTATATAGCCTGTACCTAGCCTGTACCTAACCTACACCTAGGCTGTACGTGAGTGAGTCAGTGAGTGAGTATGGTTTTACGCCGCTTTTTGCAATATTCCAGCAATATCACGGCGGGGGACACCAGAAATGGTCGGGAATCGAACCCGGGTCTTCGGCGTGACGAGCGAACGCTTTAACCACTAGGCTACCCGACCGCCTCTTAGGCTGTACGTAGCGTATATTAAACTAGCATGTACATAGTCTGTACCTTGCCTGTACCTTGCCTGTACCTAGCTTGTAACTAGACTGTACCTAGCCTATACCTAGACTGTACCTCGAATATACTTTGTCCATACCTAGACTGTACCTAGCGTATGTTAAAGAAGCAATTTCATAGACTGTACCAAGCCTGTACCTGGCCTGTACCTAGACTGTACGTAGTGTATATTAAAGCAGCATGTACATAGCCTGTACCTAGCCTGTAACTATCCTGTAACTAGCCCGTATCTAGCCTATACCTAGACTGTACCTAGCGTATATTAAACTAGCATGTACATAGCCTGTACCTTGCCTATACCTAGTCTATACCTAGACTATACCTAGCGTATATTACAGTAGCAATTTCATAGACTGTACCAAGCCTGTACCTGGCCTGTACCTAGACTGCACCTAGCGTATATTAATATAGCATGTACCTAGCCTATACCTAGACTGTACCTCGAATATACCTTGTCTATACCTAGACTGTACCAAGCGTATATTAAAGTAGCAATTTCATAGACTGTATCTATCATTTACCTAACCTGTATTATAACTAGACTGCACCTCGCCTGTAACTAGCCTCTTCCTAGTCTGTAACTAGCCCGTACCTAGTCGGTACTGAGACTGTAACTAGCATTTACCTAACCTGTAACTAGCCAGCACCTAGCCTGTACCTAGCCTGTACCTAGCCTCTTCCTAGTCTGTAACTAGCATTTACCTAACCTGTAACTAGTCTGCACCTAGTCTGTACCTAGCCTGTAACTAGCCTCTTCCTATTCTGTAACCAGCTTGTATCTAGTCGGTACCCAGACTGCAACTAACATTTACCTAACCTGTAACTAGCCTGTAACTAGCCTCTTCCTAGTGTGTATCTAGCACTTACCTAACCTGTATCTAGCCTGCACCTAGCCTGTAACTAGTATTTACCTAACCTGTACCTATCCTATAACTAGCCTCTTCCTAGTGTGTATCTAGCCTGCACCTAGCCTGTAACTAGTATTTACCTAACCTGTACCTATCCTATAACTAGCCTCTTCCTAGTGTGTATCTAGCCTGCACCTAGCCTGTAACTAGTATTTACCTAACCTGTACCTATCCTATAACTAGCCTCTTCCTAGTGTGTATCTAGCACTTACCTAACCTGTATCTAGTCTGCACCTAGTCTGTACCTAGCCTATAACTAGCCTCTTCCTAGTGTGTATCTAGCCTGCACCTAGCCTGTAACTAGTATTTACCTAACCTGTACCTATCCTATAACTAGCCTCTTCCTAGTGTGTATCTAGCCTGCACCTAGCCTGTAACTAGTATTTACCTAACCTGTACCTATCCTATAACTAGCCTCTTCCTAGTGTGTATCTAGCACTTACCTAACCTGTATCTAGTCTGCACCTAGTCTGTACCTAGCCTATAACTAGCCTCTTCCTAGTGTGTATCTTGCATTTATCTAACCTGTAACTAGCCTGCACCTAGCCTTAACTAGCCTCTAACTAGCATTAATCTAACCTGTAACTAGCACTCACCTAGCCTCTACCTAGCCTGTAACCTCTACCTAGGCTAGAACTTTTGTTGTTGTTCAGTATATTAAACCTTCCAGTACCTAGCATGTACGTAAACTTATCTAGTCGTACCTAGCCTGTAACTAGCCTGTATTAAATTAGCCTGTATCTAGCATGTAACTAGCCAGTAACTAGTCTGTAACAAACCTGTAACTATAGTATGTAACTAGTCTGTGACTAGCCTGTACCTAGCCTCTAACTAACCTGTATCTAGCCTCTTACAAACCTGTATTAAACTAACCTGGGTACAATGTGTGAAGCCCATTTCTGGTGTCCCCCGCCGTGATATTGGCGGAATATTGCTAAAAGGTTGTAAAACCATACTCACGCACTCACGTAGATTTAGTTTAGGGATGTTAGCGTTTGTTTTTTATGTTTTAATACTATGCCTGTTGGTTTTTTTCGGCATTTAACGCGAAGACCCATTTATTGGCCCATGTTTTAACTCTGTTTAATGTTTGTTGCAGTAACTTTTGGCCCATGTTTATGCTTCTGGCGTGAACCTTGAGGGCTCCTCATCCGCATATTTTGAGCCAGCAATTCGTACCAAACTACAAGTCATTGAAGGGAGACAACTCCAACAGCCTTACAGTACATATTCCCACTGGTTGGCGTGGTATCAGCATTTATGCTAAAATGGGTCATAGGGAGCTTATATCACTGTTTCAGGGGTCACCAGAAATGGGCATTACACATTGCATCCATGTGGGGATTCAAACCCGGGGCTTGAGTGTGACGAACGAAAGCTTTATCCACCCAGCATCCCACCGCCTATCATAGAGTGAGTGAGTGAGTGAGTGAGTGAGTTGGGTTTAACGCCGCTTTTAACAGTATTCCAGGTCTCAGACGTTTACCACTTCGGTGAAACCCACGAGCACGGGTATGGTGCTGACAAACCTAGAAACATAATTGGGGCGAACCGGGATTCGAACCCACAACCATAGGTTTCTTGCGTGCCCAAGGGACGCAACTCTGCACAGCGAATCGCGGCGCCTTAGACGACTGGGCCACCCGTGCCCCCCTATCATAGAGAATGAACACCATCCAGGGTATCAAGAAGGGAAGGAATATACTGTGATTATTTGGAACAGGGTACACCAAAGTTGTGCAAAACTAAAGACAGCAAGGAGGTCTGACTCACCAGGTGTTACCCTGGGAAGGCGATGCTGTGGGGATTATAACTAGGTTAAGGTTGGCTCCAGCAACCTATGCTGGTATGAGGCAAATAAATGGATCTGGTGGTCAAGCTCGGTTAATTGATTCATTACATGTCACTCTAACAGACTGTAGTACATTGCTCACAATGTCATTACTGGTGTGTCTGGTCCAGACTGGATTTGCAGGTGTCCTATGAGTGGGTGCTACATTGCTCACAATGTCATTACTGGACCCGTGAAGATCCGGGTAAAGAAAAGGTCTTCAGCAACCCATGCTTGCCGTAAGAGGCGATTATGCTTGTCTTATAGGCAACTAATGGGATCGGGTGGTCAGGCTCGCTGACTTGGTTGATGCATGTCATCATATCCCAATTGCGTAGATCGATGCTCATGATGTCAATCACTGGAATGTCTGGTCCAGACTCGATTGTTTACAGACAGCTGTCATATGGCTGGAATATTGCTGAGTTTGGCGTTAAACAACAAACAAACATTACTGTATCTGGTCCAGTACTCACAGGCCCCTATCCTACAGCAGGAGTACTGCAGAGTACAGGACAAAACACAAGGTGTGATCATCATTCTGCCATGATCTGAATACATGTCAAAGACCTTCAGTCAGTTCTGGGGGCGGTCGGGTAGCCTGGTGGTTAAAGCGTTCGCTCGTCACGCCGAAGACCCGGGTTCGATTCCCGACATGGGTACAATGTGTGAAGCCCATTTCTGGTGTCCCCCGCCGTGATATTGCTGGAAAATTGCTAAAAGCGGCGTAAAACCATACTCCCTCAGTCAGTTCTATCTGCTATAATCCTATACAATCGACAGGTGATTACATCACCCCAATAAAAAATTATGTATTTTGATACATTTTTTTTATTTTTACGTTTGAGTTTTCCGAAACTAGTGATGATACTGTGAGGATACGATTCTAGAAAAGATGTCATTGAAATTAAGTATTTGGCGTTAAACACGAAAAATGTGCTTTGGTCACATCACTGAGACGTCTATTGATATATGTTGATATTTTAGAGCGAACATATCTCCTCCTAACTTCAAATTATCTAGAATACAATATAATATAAACCAGATTTGGCCTCCGTTGTATCAACGACAACAGTATCTTCATCTTATACATGTACCCATAACGCTTATCAATGAAACAAACGGTGGTCTCGTTTTTCGAGTATAATTATCACTGCAAAAAGATCACTGATTCGGAAACGTGAGTTTGCAGGATAAACGAGATTTCTAAACTAACGAGGGAGCTAAGTTGTAACCAAGACCACTGGTATATATCACAATGTAGCCTGTCATGTTGTGTTTCTAGTGTAAAAGTTACGCTCTTTGCGCTCGGGTGTCATTCAATGACCTCTCTGCTCACAGCAACAAATAAATATCACCACTTTATGCTCTCCGTGCCATTAAACACGAAACCAACAACCTCATTACCTTCGTACCTCTCCACATACCGGCGTTAAAATGTGACCGCGAACAATGGCTGAAGTGTAGGCAAGACTCGCTGCTTCGTCAGATGTACAGTTGCTCTCTGACCCCTGGGCTGCGCGGCAAGCCTTGAAGGAAGACATTCCATTAGCTGATTAGGGGCATTTTGTATTGCATTTATTGTCAGTTACACACTAATTATCTTCGCTTGAAAGTCGCTCGAAAGATTACACTGTTGATGCTGCACGTGCAAGGGTTTAGTAGGTCGCGTGATGTCGGAGGTCGCGCTGACCCAGGACAAAAGGTCAAATCAGTGATGGTTGTCCCGTTGGATGGTACGGGTGACTCCAAGGGTAAGGTCAGAGATCTACGTTAACGGTCAAACTGATATTTCCCCTTAAGAGTTTAGGCTGGGTTGGTAATATGACAGGTAAAACTGAAAAAGACAACGTTGGTGTACCGTGACCTAACCGCCATCATATAGTGAATTCTGACCAGCATCGACATACGACACATATGGGTTCGAACCCGCCACGTTGAGATCGGATGAGGGCCCGTTCCTCAAAGCGATCTTAGCGCTTCTAAAGGTGATCGTAAGTCCCATACATTAACATAGGCTTACGATCATCGATCATCGTAGCGACAAGATCTCTTCCTCAGATGAGGCACGGGGCCTAGCATAGAATCCCCAAGAACTCTTGCTTGTGTAGTGACCATAAAATTTCCGAGTCCCGTGATGAGATTCGAACCACGGGCCTTCTGATCCGAGGTCGGACGCCTTGTCCACATGACCAAGGGGGTTAACCCCGTCAGCAAGCTGACAAGATAAGGATGTCATCTGTGGGATGACTCCACGCCCTGCTACACTTGGAAGAGGCGACTCCATTGGATGGTCAAGATAGTGACGTGTTGATTGCGTGTGATCGTACACCAACGACGTGAGATGGTGCTCGTGATATCAAACACTGGTTTGTCTGACCCTGAGTTTTTACATGGTCGCTGAGATGTAGCTGAATGCGGCGTAGCAAAGAGTCGTACACTGACCACGCGGACTGATGACAATGCACCGGTTATAACATTCGCCTTCCCATTGCCTGAAGACTCGCGGGATATCGCTTTACATGACTGTGCGACCCCTGAAGATCAGGGAATAGGTCTTCTAGCAACCCATTCTTGCCGTAAAAGGCAACTATGCTTGTCGTAATAGCTAGGCGACTAACGGGATCGTGGTCAGGCTGTCTGACTTGGTTGATGCATGTCATGTATTCCAATTGCGTGGATCGATGCTCATGATGTCAAGCACTGGATTGTCTGGTCCAGACTCGATTATTTACTGACCGCCGTCGTATAGCTGGAATATTGCTGAGTGCGGCGTTAGTTCAAACATGACTATGCCTGTAACAGGCACATGCACGTTCCTTCTGACAGGACGAGAGTGTCAGTGTTTAAGTTACAATGTACACACATCTAACACTTGAAACTTCCAATGTGTGGACGCTCCATCTGACAAGCGTTAGATAGCATCAACGAATGCGATGTCATACGCCCTCGACAGAATTAAACCCAAAGGAAACTGTATGGTCGTATGACGATGCCACAACTGCCATCACTCACCCCTAATCTCTCTCAGGTGAAAAGATTATCTCAAATATTACTTTTCACAATCGTTCCGTGCTTGTTGGGGGCGACAAAAGAGCACTTGTCGGTCATACGCGATAATTTGTCACGTTGGCTTGGAGCGGTGCTCATGATTTTATCCACCTATTTGCCTGTTAAGCCTTGATTATTTGCAGTCCCCGTGTTACAACAGGAACAGTGCAAACTACCACGTTAAACTACAGTGTAATGGCGTGTCTTGCAATGATCACCTCTATTGTAGCCCTCAAAACATGGATATCTCAGTCTGTGACGGGGACACACATCTCCATGGTTACACAATACATGGATATCTCAGTCTGTGACGGGGACACACATCTCCATGGTTACACAATACATGGATATCTCAGTATGTGACGGAGATACACGTCTCCGTGGTTACACAATACATGGATATCTCAGTCTGTGACGGAGACACACATCTCCCTGGTTACACAATACATGGGTATCTCAGTCTGTGACGGAGACACACGTCTCCATGGTTACACAATACATGGATATCTCAGTCTGTGACGGGGACACACATCTCCATGGTTACACAATACATGGATATCTCAGTCTGTGACGGAGACAAGCATCTCCATGGTTACACAATACATGGATACCTCAGTCTGTGACGGGGACACACATCTCCATGGTTACACAATACATGGATACCTCAGTCTGTGACGGGGACACACATCTCCATGGTTACACAATACATGGATATCTCAGTCTGTGACGGGGACACACATCTCCATGGTTACACAATACATGGATCTCTCAGTCTGTGACGGGGACACACATCTCCATGGTGACACAAAACATGGATGGATCTCTCAGTCTGTGACGGAGACACTTCTCAATGTTCACACAATTCATCGATTTCTCAGTCTGTAGAGTTGCGTCCCTTGACCGAGCAAGGAGCTGATGAATCCTTTATTCTCTGCGATAATGAAACATTTTCTCTTGAGAAATATCCACAGCCTTGGGCATTCATCCCGTATGAAACCTGATAGGTCATATAACTGCTGAAAGCGGCGTTACAATCACTTTAGCCACTCCTCCCGTGAGTCGACGGCTACTATTGCATCTAACGATGACCATTTCAACAAGAGGCACTAGAATCCCGGGAATTTCAATGTACAAATATATCCAGCGACCAATGTATTGACTAAATGCTCCTCCTCATGCCACGCCACCCCGTGTCGCCTGGCAACACAGCGTCCGTGTCGGTCCTGTCGCAGTGGAGGACGTGGAACACTGGATCAATCAATTTGTATGGCTACTTGAACATGACTTACACTTTGTAATAAGACTTATTAACATGTGGGGTCAGTCCGCTGATAAATGACAACAAACTCTGAACGGAAATATTCACCCTATAAAGTATATACACAATAGAGACCTAGATCCACCGAGGCCGTTCACCTCCTTGTTGTGGAACACTTACCTGGAACGCGTACACTTTTAGTATTGATAAAGAAGCACCTATCCTTAATACTGGATGATAAGGACGTATTCTTAGTTGTGGTTTGTAGAAGCATGCATATTTCGTATGGGTTGGTAAGCATGTATTGTGGGAATTGGTTTAGTTTGTTTTATTTGTTGTTGTTTGTTTTGGTTTTGTTTAACGCCGCACACAGCAATATTCAAGCTCTATGACGGCGGTCTGTAAATAATCGAATCTGGACCAGACAATCCAGTGATTGACATCGTGAGCATCGATCTACGCAATTGGGATACAATAACATGCGTGAACTAAGTCAGTGAGGCTGACAACCCGATCCCGTTAGTCGCCTCTATTGAGAAGCATGGGTTGCTGAATACCTATTCTAACCCGGACGTTATGTTATGTTCACGGGACGTATTGGTTTAAATTTAAGTTTATTCTTCATTTTGCTTGAGAAGCACGTATTCATAGTCATTGTTTAAGCGCGTATTCTTAGTTGTGGTTTATAAGCACGTATTCTTAGTAGCGGTGTGAGGGGCGGTCGGGTGGCCTAGTGGTTAAAGCGTTCGCTCGTCACGCCGAAGACCCGGGTTCGATTCCCGACATGGGTACAATGTGTGAAGCCCATTTCTGGTGACCCCCGCCGTGATATCGCTGGAATATTGCTAAAAGCGGCGTAAAACCATACTCACTCACTAGTAGCGGTGTGTCGAAGCACAAACATTTGCTTATAGGATGATAAGCATGTATTTTAGTTATTGGTTTAGAATCAAGTATGTTGCTTTAGAAGTACGTGCTCATAGAATTGGTTGATAAGCATGTATTCTGAGTTCTGTTTGAAAAGCACGTATATCCATCGTACTTGACTATAAGCACGTATTCATGTTTCTGATTGAGAAACACGCATTTTTAGTATTGGTGTATAAGCACATATACTTATTATTGGTTTAGAAGCACGTGTTCTTAGAATTGGTTGATTATATTCACTGTGGGTGACATCATTTCAAAACCTGAATAGACTATAGACGTTGTCGACATAGTAATGGTGTTTTAATTTTATCAAATTACGATGACGCTACGCAAATACGACCAAGAACAAGTCTCTATGGAAAGGTGCATTGCAGTGTGTGATCTTATTTTTACATCCTTGTAGGGACCAAGGGACGTCATGAATGGTACTCCGCGTTATTGCGTACTTGTCATTCATAAAATACCAAAATTAATGCAAATTATATATTCCATAAAGAAATATGCTGATATTGCACCTTTGGCATTTCGTGCCGAGTGCCACCTACTCATAAATACCACAGAACGATCTAAGACAGATTAAATGTAAATGCGCTGCTTGAGAAACGCGTTATCCATCGAGCCACTTTTCGCGCTCCTTGTTAAGTTCAATAATTTGTCGTCTGTTTGAGCAGGGGTAATTCTCGCCCTAAGTTGGCGAACCTGGCCTGGCTGTCACGCAGGCGAGAGATCAGTCTCATTGGGCTCATTACGGCAACAGGTGAACAACAACAGGTTAAAGCCTGTCACACTCATTCATACAGGACATTCGGTGTGTGGAGAGGATTTTCTGCTTGGCAAGTTTGATCTTAAGAACTATAGCCCTTTCTCAGACTTCCATTTGAGCTCGCACTGGAATTCCTCTGCAATCGATCAGCCAACACCGCTTCGTTTATCGTCTTCAAGCCCTCGGTGACCCTCGCTCGGACCGAACCAACTGCTAGGTCACATTTACCTTCTGTGGGACTTTGGCAGACGATATGCGATAAGCAGCAGACGAATTGTAGCAGACGACATGTGACAGGCAGCAGACGACACATGCAGAATAAGAAGATAACGATCATGTACTATGATGATACGAGACAGCACGTCTGGACAATTTGACAGCTTGCTTCAAAAGATGATCGTCATCTTTTGAAAACTGTTGTACGCTAGAGTGAAATACTCCTTTCCGATCGTGGCCTTTCTTCAGTGTGTGTAAATTCAAAACCGCTCGGATTTGTTCACGTGATTATTTCGCAAAATTGGATTTATATCAATCTGCAGGTTTATTTACCTGCTTTTGTTGAAAGGGTAGAGATGCAGTAGAACTATTTATTTACACTCCTCAAGTTGCGAATATCCTTGAACTATTAGGAGGGGATGTTACGGGTGTCCCCGGTCAAACAGCCTGGATAGCTGTGAGTCCCCTAGTTCACCGACAGCTATCGGGATACGTTAGTGGGCTCGAAAGCACAATCCCTGTCGTCCCATCGCTCACTGGTCTGTACAATTCTGATTTATTGTGTTTCAAATGCTAAGAAATGCACGAGTGAACAAAATGCAAGCGTCTTATTGTCAAAGGACCTCTCGTGGCGTGACTTTTATTGGTATTTGATGCAGCAGCAATACGTTGGATACCAAGGTGATACTAGATTCATTTGATCCCATACCCAATCGATGGAAGACCAGTACGTGTAGTGTGATTAATACATCTGTGCACACAGCGTGCACAGCCCGTGGCAACTGCCACTGCATGGTGCACGGCAGCACTACCACCTGTCGTTGAGTTTATCGTTTTGACAGCGTGTTTTCGACAACTAGTGAAAGAGGTGTAAGTTATAATTTACTCTGCGTCACTAAATCGTTGCGCACTAAGACACTTGTCATTAAGGCTTCACTGGGCGATATTCAACTCGAGGAACAAGTGTATGTATGTAGGATCTGTCCGCACTATGAACGAGTGTGGCCGAGTCTCTCCCCGCATCGCCAACTGCATACAGAATTCAACAAACTTACTTCGAGAGAAACGTGACCCTCGCTGGCGGATAGGTGTTAACTGTCTTAATTATCAGGATCAGACACACTCGAAACTGTATCAACAAACTTCAAGAGGCCTATTTGTCAACAGTTTGTACTGAGAAAACACCATCACTCACAAGGAAGACATTGTATCGTCTGTTCTGATTCTTCAACATAACAATAGCTATTGAACTCCGGTAATCCACATTACAAATTGGGTATTATCTTGGACTGGATTTGTGACGGATCAACGCATGTCCAGGTTTGCGGACGACTTTGAGATCACTGTTTCAAACGACATGTGGACAAACAGATCAGCGTGGGTATATCATTTCATTGAACAGATCGCGGGATAAACATATATCGTCTGCTAGTGATCATCCTCTTGATGTTTTCGGTTCTCGCACCAGAAGAGGGGAATACCTTGAATATTTTCTTCTTTCAGAACCACTCTCTGTCCCCTCATCTCCATCAGATGAAGAGGCAATACACTGGCGCAACCATCGTGCATTGCATCAGCGTTCAACTTTTTCATTCAGTGGATTAAAAACAAACACATCACCTGTTGAAAATAATCACTATCGGCTTGACAGGATAACACCAGAAGACATATTGGATACATATATGCTTCTATACAACGTACTGCTTACTATTTCTCAAGTGGATTAAGAATAAACATATCATCTACTGAAAGTTACATCTATATAGCCTGCCCGGATAGGCATCTTCAAAGGAAGACACTATGGGGACAGGTATGTTTCATAAAGTACTTTATCATATCCTGGATTAGCTTTCTAAATAAACATATGGATGATATATCTCCTTCCAATTTGTCCGGCCATGCATTACTAGCAGCCCGGAATATATTATATGAAGGCTTTATCTGAATTATTTCACGGAGCAGATTCAGAAGTGAAACATATCGTGTGCTGAAGCTATCCTTCTGGAACCTGTCACACCCGAGTTAGCAATCCCGGACAATAGCCGTGCTGTGGCGGTTTGTCGTACACCGGGAGAACATTGTGAGGGAGCGAGCTCCACGTCTGTGTCACAGTGTCAGCACTGGATTAAACCCTGTCATCAAAGCAGCGCATCCAGTCTGAAGGGATCTCCCAGTGATGTCAGATGCTGAGTGGAAGTAAGTGAAGCGTTGACATCATCCATGCACCTATCCACCCGCCAGCTGATGATGTAGTAGTGGTAGTAGCTGCAGGCGACTATGATCGACAGGGTGGGATGTGTCGTCCTCTGAAGACGCGGTGATGACATACACAGCGGGAATCTGTGGTAACATCGCCACCTATGAGGTGGGTCTCCGTGGGAACTAGATCTGGAACCGCCCAGATGAGAGCATCGTCTTTGGAACAAGGATATTCAGAACTCGTGTGTTAGTGGTGTTCTGTTGGATGTGAAGTCTATGTGACTTTTGGTTCATCTTATTTTCCAACTATGGAGTTGAACAGCGTGTAGTATACTGTAATACCTTTGTTGTCGGAAGTTCAACGACTTGCGCACTTTGACTTGTTTTTATCTACAGGGATACTAACAGTGATAAGTGTTCCGTGTTGAAGGGAACACGTGGAGGTGTGTGTAGATCCAGTGTTGTGCATATTCAGTTAAATGTGGAAACAGCGTTCTTCTGGTTATCAGAATCAAACAAACCTGTTCAGATAATTCCCAGCAGTACAGAGGAATACCTGATAGTGATCGAAACTGGAGAAGTTTGTTGTTGATGAGGTGTCTGAATGACAAGCGTGGGAACTTGTAAATGTTACGATACCGCTATGTACCCAAGCGCTCAACCCGAAAGGAGGCAGTCGAGGAGGACTCGCAGGGGGGTCCCGGGCAGACGACAATCCGGCGCAGACGACAATCGTCCGGGACCAAAGTGCAAATGGCTGCAGAAGCTTTCCCTCTCCCTCCAGAGGTCGCAGCTGACCCCCTCTCAGACGACGCCGGGGAGACAGATAACAGCAAGGACTCCGGCAGAGAAGGTGAGATAATCACAGGTCTTTGATATGCTCAGGTAAAACGTTTAGATAAACTCAACGATTGTTCAGTACAAGTGAGAATGCTGACTTGAAGGGTAAGAAACAAGCAGCTGAGATTAACATATACCCAGATTATCATAAATAGAGAGTCCATAGTCAAGTTATATACCCCATGCATGGAAGTATTGTTTTCATAAGTACCTACTGTAGTGTCAATAAAGGCTTATTTACCTCCACCCCAACCACACACACACATATCCCTACACACACGCTCTCTCACACACACACATATACCAACACACTCCAACACACACATATCCCTAAACACACTCTCTCTTTCTCACACTCACACCTACACACACACACACATCCATACACACGCACCTACACACACACACACACACATCCCTACACACACGCACGCCTATACACACACACACACACACCTACATGCACACACACGCGCGCGCGCACGCCCTTCTCAGGACCCTCAAATATAGTATAGCCATTACGTTGACCTGTCTTGTGACATTACAGAATACAATACACAGGGTCTATTAAAGGTTATACACACTGTTTATGCCTACAGTCTGAAGGTACATTGGGCTATTAATGTGAAATGACCCATAACCAATTTCAGGGTCCACTTCCTACGATATCAGAGCATTAAAGAAACGTGACAAATCACCGAATCATAAACATTTTGACTTTTTACAGAAAATGGACTTCGGGTCCAATAAACGTTTTGAGAGAGTGAAGTGTGCTGACCCCCGCGTTTGCACACTGATCTGATGGGGGTGTTTGCTGAGAGACGGGCCGAGGTTAAGAGGTTCATATCGCCACTGTTATCATCTGTAGATAACTTGACAGTTGGGGGGATTAAAGGAAATGGGTTTAAGGGACCGCTGTCATATGCTGGAGTGTTTATATTTTCGAGCACTGTTGGTTGAGTAAATCTAAGTTCGTTGGTTTTAATGGCGATGTTTGCGGATCCGAGGAACTTGATCTGCCCTCGTCATTTCGCCATGTTGGACGGTCAGGGCTTATGTCAAAGTATACATTGTTTTCATGAGAACTGGGAATATGAGAACACTATGTCAATAATCTTTTTCTGTAAAACGCAAATAAACTGTTTGCTGTGGGGTTGGGTGAGAAAGTTGGCTTTGAAACTTAAGCCCGCCGTTCTATTATTGAGCAGAATGTTGATGTGCATGGGGCACACGGGGAACGATACTGAAACAACAGACGAAATAAGGAATGACATCTTCAAGCACTAAGCGCACAGTTGTGACGGTTCTGTCTGTACCAGATGAAGAAGGTTGGAACTCTCATATTGTTTGTTAAACAATGTTTGTTTATAACGTCGCTCAATCCAGTGATTGACATCATGAGCATCAATCCAGCAATTGGGATACGATGACATGTATCAACCAAGTCAGCGAGCCTGACAACCGATCCCCTTAATCGCCTCTTACGACAAGCATAGTCGCCTTTTACGGCAAGCATCGGTTGCTGAAGACCTATTGTACCCCGGATCTTCACGGGTCTGTTAAACAATAGAGTGAAGCTGATGAATAATGGATTACGGGTGATAACGTTGTAATGATGAACCACATCGACAGCGTCGATAGTTGGAATAACAGCAAACAGGAGTTAGTGTATCAGGTATTTAAGGCCGCTTTCAACAGGTATATCACTCACCGAGTATATCAGTCAACAGGTATATCACTCACCGAGTATATCAGTCAACAGGTATATCACTCAACGAGTATATCAGTCAACAGGTATATCACTCAACAGGTATATCAGTCAACAGGTATATCACTCAACGAGTATGCCAGTCAAAAAGTATATCACTCATCGAGTATGTCAGTCAACAGGTATATCAAAATATATCTGGTTTTCTATCTATAGCTGAAAACGTCCCTTGTCTCAATTTAGAATCCCAATACCATCCTATCCCATCCCATACCCGCAGAATATCAAATGGTCAGTCCCACAAATGCATATTCACTGACGTCGTGCCAACAGAACAGGGGCGGTCGGGTAGCCTAGTGGTTAAAGCGTTCGCTCGTCACGCCGAAGACCCGGGTTCGATTCCCGACTTGGGTACAATGAGTGAAGCCCATTTCTAGTGTCCCCCGCCGTGATATTGATGGAATATTGCTAAAAGCGGCGTAAAACCATACTCACTCACTCACCCACTCCATCAGGACATGACGAGAGTGAACACATGCTATCTGGGCGTGTAGGAACGTCACTCTAAATATAATCACTGAATACTGTAAGTACCACTTCCGAGTAAGAACTGCAAAAGTAATGCAAGCACTCATCAAGGAAATGTCAGTCGACGTTTTATTTCAAACGACCGATTTCCTTTAGGGAAAAACTTAAAGAAACCCCATGTAATCCACGTAGTTTTTTCTAACTTCATAGTATATGATTTCCGTTTCGTGTGTCCATACTTACTTAAATTGGGAGTTTAACGTACGCTGTCCGATATATGCGCATTTCGAGCACGGGCCCGCCAGGACATTTAGTGTTTGGTCGAAAAGGGTATGTCCGAAAAGATGGGGCAGCCTATGTGGGCTTTTAGGGTTGCTTACTTAATTTGGAGAACAAATTTGGAATTTTGAAATATGCTATGCACATGTCCTCCCTCAACTTAGAGTATATATAACACCTGTTAACACCTGTAATCAAGGGAGTGGTAACGCTAACACCTGTATATACCCCCAGGTGACACTATTTGAAAGCATTTATGCATGTAATTGATGTAAAAGTCTGTATAAGTACGACAACAATTACTGGAGGGATGTTGCCCTGGTGGGAGGACGAAATCGGTGGTCACAGATTTTCAAAGATTGTGCCACCTCGTTCTTGCACGGACCACGTGGTCGGTGGTCACAGATTGCCCTCTCCTGTGTGTCACAGATGATGTAGTCAGTGGTCACAGATTTTCAAAGATTATGCCACCTCGTTCTTGCACGGATCACGTTGTCAGTGGTCACAGATTGCCCTCCCTTGTGTGTCACAGATGATGTGGTCAGTGGGCACAGGTTGTCATCCTTCGTGTGTCACGGATCATGTGATCAGTGGTCACTAATTGTCCTTTCTCGTGCTGCACGGGCAAGAAGGTCAGCCTAGGGCGCTATGAATCATCTCTAATGGGATACTGATCTATATTGAATGATTGTCGCCCTTGGGACATGTTGGAGCATTTTTGAGAACGCGTTTGACCACTCTTGAGAATATGTAGGATTATTATCAAACGGTAATGACGATAGAGTTTCTCCATTGAGTTTCAATCATGGTGGCTTTACTGGTTTTATTGTGTCTGAAAAAGCACAATGAACAACACAATTAGGGTAGGTACAACACAATTCAGGCGGGTACAACACAAATAAGGAAGGAAAAACACAATTAGGGCAGGTACAACACAATTAGGGCAGGTAAAACACAATTAGGGCAGGTGGATAATAACAGGTTCTTCCATGTGCTTGGGGTGTTTACTCCAATGGAACACAATATGGTCGCAATCCTTGACGTCTGCTGTTTTCTCAATAAACACTTAGACGTCCTTGGTTCGTCCAGAACATCAGAGGCAATGTTTAGAGACTTGGCCTCTGCAGCCGTGAGGCTACTTCCCATGGCCACCCGGGGAAATAGAGGTCCCACTAGTTCGCTGCTCGCGGAATCGGACAATTCGATTTGTTTCCAGGACATCGAGCATTTACACCGAATCATTGTTAAGCGGGTAAAACATGAGAATAATTTATTTCCAGCCTTTGAAAGAATTTATGAATGTCAACTTTTTTATTATGAGGAACAACGTTTCGGAGTATATACTTACTCCTTCATCACGCCCCTAAAGTATTTCCATTTTTCCTTGGAACAAGTTGGTTTTTTTCAAATAAAAAACCCACTCCCCAAGAATATCAAAGGTTTTGAGATATTGAGTGACCACGTCGGCCACTGTAGTATTTACATGGGAGGTCATCTTGAGTGTCCAAGTCTTAGCTGCAGGTGCTGCATGTGTTGTATTCGGAGGGCTTCGTTGATGTCAACTATTACTCAAACACACACACTCACACTCACACACTCACACACTCACACACACACACACTCTCTCTCTCTCTCACACACACACTCACACTCACACACACACTCTCTCTCACACTCACACACTCTCTCTCACACACTCACACACACACTCTCTCTCTCACACACACCCACACACACACACTCACATTCACACACACACTCATACACACACACTCTCTCACACACACACACTCTCTCTCTCACACACACCCACACACACACACTCTCTCTCACACACACACACACACACACACTCTCACACACACATTCTCACTCACCCTGACTAGGCTACACGTGGAATAGAGACAATATTAACTAAAAACTCTAGGAGTCAACGATTAAGAAATACTAATGCAACGAAAACAATCTTTTTCAGATGGTGTTTGGGGGCCATGTGAATTAAGATATGTCTCCAATCATCAGATTATCT
Organism: Haliotis rufescens; assembly: GCF_023055435.1. NCBI lineage: Eukaryota > Metazoa > Mollusca > Gastropoda > Lepetellida > Haliotidae > Haliotis > Haliotis rufescens. The sequence goes on from NW_025963802.1 coordinate 84,803, forward strand.
GAATTTGCATAACAAATATTGAGAGGAGTACTTTTTGTCAGATTATTGACAACGTACCCGGAATTTCAAGCTATTTCGTACGTAATAGGTGTTTGACAGATAAATAACGAGTGTGACGAGAGAGTTAGATACAGTTACAACAAGAGGTGATGAAGGATCCGCCAAGGGGATGTTTGCCGAGCAGGTCATTGAGATGCGGGATCAGATGGTGAAGTCACTTTGAACACTGCTCACAATACAGGCCTAACCCAGGTTGTGTGTAAATGCCAAGCCGATATACCTGGTTTTAACACGGCGTCTATATTAGCATGATAAGCCTAGGGTTTAACCAGGAATGTCGTAGAAGTTTGTGATATGCATGTATGAAGGTAATCTATGCTGAAATAGGCGTCATACATCACACCCATGCTATAACAGAGCGTATATCACCCGTGTATACAACAAGTGACCAACAGTCTATTATCGGGGACAATATCACACAAATAGCCAAGTGATTAACATGGAACAGTTTAGCACTTCTAAACGTGTTCTCGACGCCGCTTGTAGGATTAAAGAAGTAGAGTTGGCAGGTGTGCGTAAAGTGTCGTCACGTGGTCTCCCTGGTGTGGCGGACACGGGCTAATTGTGTTGTCGCTGACCACGAGTTTATGTGGACCGACGACGCTGCCTTGTTGTGTTGGAATTGCTTACAGACATGGTCAACAGTACTTATTAGGAGGCGTAAATACAGTTATCGTAGCCCATGTACCCCGACACATTATTGAAGGGGACTGAGAGCTATTGAGCCAAGCACGTCTCCAGATCAGGGTTGTGTTTACTGAATGCGAGAGGCGATGATATATAGTTACTGACAATTAGGCTGCTCGGGATATTTGTAATACTCGTTGACACATAAGTGGAAATTGGTTCCTGTGCGCTAGCTTGAATAGTTGCTAAACTTGAACAAGGATACGGAGAGCAGAGCTCCAGATAAGATTTTGGTGTTGTTGGTATTTTACCCATGCATTTTAAAATCATTGGGTATCAGTAATTCTATCCGGGTATTCAAATTTCTGTTACCCACTAGTTTTTACACATGTGGGTATTTAAGTTAAATATTTAAAAACACTATTCATCTAGTTCCTGCACACTGGTGTCGTGTGGGTTCGAGAGCTTTATAGGACTCAAAAATTCCACGATACTTCCGCCAGAAAGTGTGATGGCAAATGATCATGATGTAACTGTCATCGTGGAGTTTGGCCAGGTTGACGGAATGCCCGTTTATAATTTCAAAATAAGTTGCTGATTTGCTAATCGAATACGCTGGGTTACTTCACAATATTTTGATGATACGCACAAGTTTTATTTTTGTAGCGTATCTGTAATGTTCGTTGCGTATTTGATACGCTTGGATTTTATTTTACTGCGTATTTCTGCATTTCTGATGCGTATTTCACGCAGATACGCAGCCTATCTGTAGCTCTGCGGAGAGCGAAGGGCGAGGTAGACAAGTTGTACAGGGGTGTCCATACTGTTATCATAAGGCTGAACAGTCAGGCTAGGACGTGTATAATGTTGCAACAGCTAAACTCCATTGTGTGTGTCGGGGGGGGGGGGGGGGGGGGGGGATTTTTTTTATTGAAAACAGTTTTTATTTGAATCATGAATATACAAGTTGGGGACAAGTGATGTAGAGAGGTACGAAGGTAATGAGGTTGTTTAATGGCGCGGATAGCACAAAGTGGTGATATTTATTTGTTGCTGTGAGCAGAGAGGTTATTGAATGACACACGAGCGCAAAGAGTGTAACTTTTACACTAGAAACACAACATGACAGGCTACATTGTGATATATACCAGTGGTCTTGGTTACAACTTAACTCCCTCGTTAGTTTAGAAGTCTCGTTTATCCTGCAAACTCACGTTTCCGAATCAGTGATCTTTTTGCAGTGATAATTATACTCGAAAAACGAGACCGCCGTTTCTTGTTTCATTGATATTTTGTTTGTATGTTGTTTAACGCCGCACTCAGCAATATTCCAGCTATATGACGGCGGTCTGTAAATAATCGAGCCTGGACCAAACAATCCAGCGACTGACATTATGAGCATCGATCCACGCAATTGCATGGGATACAATGACATGCATCAACCAAGTCAGCGAGCCTGACCAACCGATCCCGTTAGTCGTCTCTTATGACAAGCATAGTCGCCTTTTTACGTATTCTGACCCGGATCCACAGGGGGGTCTTTGAATCTGATTATGGTAAACTTACGGGTAGGGTGAAACTTTGCTCGACTGCTTGTCATCAAGAGTGAATGAGTAAGTTGGATTAAACGCTGCTTTAAACAGTATTTCAGTTACACCACAGCGTGTGTGATTAAAATGGGAGGACAGATCGAGCTGATACAGGTATCTGACGATTACTGCTTGGTGAACTCCACGTGTACGGAAATGGTACTAACAAACCATGGATCAGGACAAATCTGGGATTCAAACCCGCGATCATTCCACCCTGGCACGACTAAATCTGCTGGCCCCTCCCCCGGAAAATCTGGGACATCCGTTTGAGGCCCATGTGTACAAAAGGTCCGGTAATCTACACACTAACCTAGTCTAGTGGTTTAAGCGTTCGCTCATCACGCCGAAGACCCGGGTTCGATTCCCCACATGGGTACAATGTGTGAAGCCTATTTCTGGTGTCCCCCGACGTTATATTGCTGGAATTTTGCTGACAGCGGCGTAAAACAATATTCACTTACTCACTTCAGAGCTGGGACGTCGTTTTATGGAGACCCAGCCCTCGAAAACATTTTGCAAATTCAGTCCCTTATTATAGTTTAATCCTAGCTTAGCTTCCTACCAGGCTAATAACTAAACTATCTCAAGCCGTCTCTATGAAAGTATGGCGTTGTTTTCCTCAACAAAGCCCTTGAGATCCTGTTTAAAAGTCACGTGACCACATTCAACCATGTCCCAACTAATATGCACGCAAACATTTAACATTTCTACAAAAGTCATAGATGTGTTTTACAGATTTACGGACAGACAGTACGCATGATCACTTTACCTCTACTTGTCCTGACGAGATGAGCTAATACAGATACGTGCTTGGGGCTTCCATGCCACGGCACCGTATAAACCCAGACTGGTTCCACACAAAGACGGTGATTCATCGTTTACACTGAACGACTTTCATTTTGAGAACACCTTAACAAATTAGTAAACCATGTCCTCGTTTCTATAACGTAAAACCAGTACCATGAAACGTGTATGAATATAATATTCAACCACCCGGGGTTATCATATACTTTGCATCAGCTGAATGTATTCACATCTTCCCCGTGAGGATAAAGGTTTTCCAACAAAAAAGGGGTATTTAGAGCACCTTTGTACTCTGAAGTTATTGAGGCCATCATAGCTAATGTGGTACATAAAGTAGCTTTGGCAATTCGTTCCTTGGTTCCTCTATCGGGTGATCTGTGTGTCACCACGGGGGTTTGTTGGGAGTTCCTTTATGTAAGAAAAGTCTGCCAATGTCTATATTCCCGGGACCCGTGAAGATTCCGGGGTAGAATAGGTCTTGAGCAACCCATGCTTGCCGTAAAAGGTGACTATGCTTGTCGTAAAAGGCGACTAACGGGATCGGGTGGTCAGGCTCGCTGACTTGGTTGAAGCATGTCATCGATCCCAATTGCGTGGATCGATGCTCATGATATCAATCACTGGATTGTCTGGTCCAGACTCGATTATTTACAGACAGCCGTCATATAGCTGGAATATTGCTGAGTGCGGCGTTAAACAGCAAACCAACCAACAAACTATATTCCCGGTTGGTTGTTTGTTTTTGTTTCTTTATCACCGCAGTGAATAATACTGCAACTATATGACAGCGGTTTGTAAATAATCGAGTCTGGGCCTCACAAGCCAGTGATTGATATCATAAGCAATAAGCCACGCCGTCGGAGTACATGCTATCAACCGAGTTGGCGAGTCTGATCTCCTGCACATCTTGCTGGGGACCAGTAACAGCCCTCATCACTGATGGGGTACATTCCCGATTGGAGACCGGCCATACATAAATATCGTAAATATTATATGTACCAGCTCTGTCATTACCTCCGTATATGTATATGCATGGGTCGGCTTGGTAGAATTACTTACAGGTAGCCCCCGAAACATGTTGAACAGATAAAAGTGCGTGAGTTGGGTTTAACGCCGCTTTTAACAGTATTCCAGTTATATCATGGCGTGTCAGCTTAATGTGGGAGTGAAGCCCGAAGTGATGCAGGTCTCAGACCACTTCGGTGAAACCCACAAGCACGGGTTTGGTGCTGACAAAACCAGTAAACATAATCGGTGCGAACCGGGATTCGAACCCACAATCATAGGTTCCTGGCGTACCCAAGGGACACAACTCTGCACAGCGAATTGCGGCGCCTTAGACGACTGGGCTACCCGTGACCCCGAACAGATATTAGTCAACGTATCTATACAGAATCATGTTGAACAGCTAACAGTCAAGGTAGCTACAAAATTATATATGCCAGCTAACAGTCAACGTAGCTACAGAATTATATAGAAAAGCTAACAGTCAACGTAGCTACAGAATTATATAGAAAAGCTAACAGTCAACGTAGCTACAGAATTTTATAGATGGGGTAACGGTCAACGTATCTATACAAAAGTATATAGAAGAGGTAATAGTCAATATAGCCACAGAATTATATATTACAGCTAACAGTCAACGTAGCTACAAAATTATATAGAACAGCTAACAATCAACGTGGCTACAGAATTATATAGAACAGCTAACAATCAACGTAGCTACAGAATTATATAGAACAGCTAACAATCAACGTAGCCACAGCATTATTTAGAACAGCTAACAGTCATTATGAAGGGCTACACGGTAACCATGGCAAATATGCAACATTACGTATGCTTCATTAAATGAGGTGATTGACTTTCGTCGCAGCTAATGCTGTAGGTGTACTGTGATGTGCGATAAATAACTCTCTCTCTCTTTTGCCTGTGTGTGATGTGTCTAATCATCTAATGATAAAGGTTGGATAACATTACGTCTTTAGTAGATCATAATCGTTTATATCACAATGTAGTTTCAATGTCAGGGAAATGACCTATGAGCATCACTTCCTTTGCTAATATTTACGCAGAATTTCTGCTACACGTTTTAGAGATGAAATATTTAGTATTCTCATTTCTCTTGTCACACCAAGTCTGTGTAATACACGTCTTCCAAAGATTAACCCGGCCTGACATGAACTGTCAAAAGAACTCCTTTTGGGGAAAGTTCATGTATGTAAAGCATGACAACAAATAACGTTTCCAGTTAGAGAATTTCAAATTTGTGGAACATATGAGTCCTGAGCGGCAAATGTCGAGATTTCGTCATGTACACTGATGATGGGACTTACAGCTATAGGCCACTCCACCTCCAAACAGAATCATAGGGGCTTTCATTTGAGTGTTTTCTGAATATATTAATAGGGGCATTCATCTGATTTTTATATGGGAGCATTGTCTGGGACATTCATTTTGAATGTTACCCCTAATATTGTTTGGGCATTCTTTGAATGCTATTTCTGTATTGTTTGTCTTTGAGGGGGCTGGGCTTCATCTGAATGTTATATCTGAATGGTGTGGGGGCATTCATTTGAATGTTACAGTGGAGTATTGAATGGGACCTTCGTCTGAATGTTATATCTGAAAGGTGTGGGGGCATTCATTTGAATGTTACAGTGGAGTAATGAATGGGACCTTCGTCTGAATGTTATATCTGAAAGGTGTGGGGGAATTCATTTGAATGTTATATCTGAATGGTGTGGGGCATTCATTTGAATGTTATATCTGAATGGTGTGGGGGCATTCATGTGAATGTTTATCTGAATGGTGTGGGGGCATTCATTTGAATGTTATATCTTAATGGTGTGGGGCATTCATTTGAATGTTATATCTGAATGGAGTGGGGGCATTCATTTGAATGTTATATCTGAAAGGTGTGGGGCATTCATTTGAATGTTACAGTGGAGTATTGAATGGGATTTTCGTCTGAATGTTATATCTGAATGTTAGGGGGACATTCAATTGAATGTTAAAATGGAGCATCGAATGGGACCTTCGTCTGAATGTTATATCTGAATAGTGTTGTGGCATTCAATTAAATGCTTTATTGGAGTATTGAATGGGACCTTCGTCTAAGGCGCCGAAATTTTCAGTGCAGAGTTGCGTCCCTTGGGCACGCAAGAAACCTATGATTGTGTGTTCCAATCCCGTTTCGCCCCGATTAGGTTTCGAGGTTTGTCCGCACCATCCCCATGCTCTGTGGTTTCACCGAGGTGGTGGACGTCTGAGACCTGCATCACTTCGGGCTGTCCTCCGAAATTAATCTGACACGCCTTGACATAACTGGAACACTGTTCAAAGCGGCGTTAAACCCAACTCATTCACTTGCGATAATCGGACCATATTGGTCGAGGCGTTTGTTCATGTGTAGCCATTCGCCGCTCACGACCAGCTTGACCTGCAACACCTACTCCGGCCACAGCACTGGTAAAACTACTTGACTTAATAATTCCAAATCAAATCAAGTATAGGGGTTAGTAAACGTCCCAATATTTATAGCTCACGTTCTCATGGCGTCTTATCAAACACGGTTTGACTGAATTCCACGCAATCCATAAGCCCATGGAGGGTGCATTAAATGTGATATGTCTATATGGTCTAACACTCGGTGGTGAATACCTTGGATTTTCAGTTTTGTGTAACAAAAACAAGCAGTCCCTTGACGCGCGTCTAATTCACAAAGAAATAGAATAAAATCACACATTTACCCGCTAGACTAACATGTGTGTGCAACGTTGAAATGTTTTATCAACGACCTGTTAACATATAACTACAACACGGAGTATTTGTATCCACAAAACACAAATGCAAAAAGTTCCAAAACAGCAACATAAAAAGTGAAAAACCAAGAAATCAGCAATAAAGGTGACGACCGTGTTTGTAGCACGTCGTCGACAACGCTGTAAGGACGTAGACTCGCCAAAACGTTGTCCTGGTCGATGTCCCCTGTTTTCGGCAAATACCTGCGGTAAACATGCCGTGATGTTCGGAGGTGGTGACCCGCGGGTCGATAGGCCCCGGGCTCGTCGCCCAGAACAGGTGTACGAATATACTGGTATACTCCAATGCTCTTTAGCCTTTGGACACCTTGAAGAACGTCGGAATTATGTATGACGTTTGTTCTGGAGACAATGAACCGCCTCCGTGGTCTAGTGGTAAAGCTTTTACCGGGAGAGCGGAAGGTCGGAGGTTCATCGCAGGCTGCGTCATATCAAAAGACGTTAAAAGATGGTACCTATTGTCACCCTGCCTGGCGCTCGGCATTAAAGGGGATAAAATTAGGCCTGTTCAGCTCGGAGTCAGTATGCTGTATCTGAGTGGGGTATTCAAGTTATACTGCGGCATATCAAGACAGTGGGCTAGCACAATAAATCAGCATTAGTCCGGACTAGTACAAGCAGCCACACACTAGGGGTGATTATAGGTCTGGAAATCACTATTGCGATAACTATTGATATTGAAAGAAACTATTGCGATAACTATTTATATTGAAAGAAACTATTGCGATAAATATCGATAGTTTTCACTGTATCATTTTAGATGGATTTTAGAGTTGAATTAAACCTTGGAACTGAAGTTTCCTTTGAATGTGATAACCATAACAACAAAGAAAAAGTAAAGTTTACTCTAATAATTTAAGAAAAAGAAACTTCCACATTACCATTGGTAAATTACCACCACTCAAGATCAAAAGAAAATCAAATTTGAACAGCATTGCATGTACAATCGAAACTATCGATGTTCCTTACTAAAATGGATACTATTGATCGGAAACTGATTTAACAATCGATTTATTGACTTTATGTGCTTACCAAAAGCAATATATCGATATTTCGATTTATCGTGACACCCCTACCACACACACACACACACACACACACACACACACACACACACACACACGCGTGCATGAACGTCGCTATATAAGTGCAAAATCTTGAACGCGACGTTAAACCCCATTTCACCTCACCACCTCATATCTTGAGAAAGCATTCATATAAGGCAGTCTCCCGTCATCATCCGATGTGTTGTATAAGGTTTATACTCCTCGCCATGTTGCCAAGTGCTTGCATATAGGCCCACATGGGTACAATGTGTCAAGCCCATTTCTGGAGACCCCCGTCGTGATATTGCTGGAATGTTGCATAAAAGCGGCGTAAAACCATACTCACTCAATCATTTATATGGGTTTATGTTGTATTAAATGCCATGCGACACTGAAACGTTGACTCTGTGTAAGTAGATTAATCATTAGAGGTAGACATTGAGCGCTCATTCCAAGCGCTGGTTGATCCATCCGAAAACGAGGCTTACATTATCAAGACTTTTTTAGCCTCACTTGCACATTCTACACATTAGTCCTCTAAGTCACATAGGTACAACACCGATGCATCGTGAAGACAGGCAATTCCATTGTAAAGTATTACGGCCATGTATTAGTTCAGGGCTTCCAGTTTTTAGCTGTCGCTCGATGATTCACTTTAAAGATATGTATCATACAATTTGAGTTAAAGTACCAGTAAAGTGGGTCTTAAATTTCTTGAACCTAATTTACATAGGACTGCCATATACATGTATATATGTAGGGATTTATTGTAATTATATGACGAGCAAAATGTTAGAAACAAGGGGTTCAGAATATTTTCTTCTCCCATGAAGATCACTACACTCACGATAAATAATTACTGTAGTTAGTATTTACACTGATCTGTATTTCGTCCTTTGATGTTTTGAAGAAATACATTTTTAATTCCATCTATCACAGATCTAAAGATTTTAAATGACAATTTACAATGGTGGAAACAGACTGCAGGCTATTGATGTCGTGGTTATCGTTTCACAGGTTCCGCGTGTGCTCACACAATTAATAGCTAATTACCTGTTGTATAATCTCCAGGTAATCAATCTAGAGAAAGCGTTTCCCGATAATACGCTTACGGGTCACAATAGCCTGAACGGCTCAGGGTTATAGGTCATAAGTTAATGGATTACATGATAACGGTCGTGTGTTCCCTTGAGCGTGGTTGAGACAGTGAAACGTACAGTTGGATGTCTTCCCGAGTAGGTAATAACAAATATGTACTATATATATACGGCTTCTACAGTACATATCCTATACTATTTAGGGCTGTTTTACTGTTTCTTTTGCAGTTTGTTAAATTGTGTGAAATTTTCTTTATTTTATATAATTAGTTTTCAGGTGTGTGCGTGTGTGTGTGTGCGCGCGCGCCCGTGTGTGTGTGTGTGTGTGTGTGTGTGTGTAACAAGAAAGAACAAAAAGAAAACACGACAACCCCTAACCGAAACACACACACACACACACACACACACACACACACACACACACACACACACACACACACACACACACACACATCCTTTTTAGGATATATATGAAATTATGTTGAGAGAGGAAGTGAGGAATACGTTTATTTAGTGATGTATGGTATATGTGTAAAATATATGTTTTACACAGAGTAAACGAAACTACTGTGTGCATAGCGACAGCTAGTCATACACGTGCACCGTTCTAACATTAAAAATATTATGAAATAAATATTGACTGGCGACAATTGCAACAGTATCGGGTGTAAAAAGAGGAAGAAAACGACGATGTGGAAAAAGATGACACATTCCGACAAACTTTTTACCAAGAATTCCTGGTGTCTTCTACATATAGTGTATTGTTGGCGGGATGTTTTTTGAAAATGTCACCATCTCCAAACTTCCACCAAAAAAATTTCAAACATTGTCTTGATCCGCCAGTAAGTGTTATACATGCCCGATTACTCCCGCTCCGCTGTTTGGAGAGAACTGACCCTTTCTCCGTTCCAAGCAGGTCAATATTGACTGCTGATATTTCCTACACTCCCGCGTCAACAGTTTGTCCGAGCGGATGTTCTCGAAAGATGCAGTTAAAGAAAAGACAAGATATCTCCAAGCTTCTGTTTTGATGTTTGCTACTGTGTTTGTTTAGGTCTCGCGTTTCCTCGGTAACCCTGACGAGAGCAGTTCGAGTCAACAGATGCATGTCTAACTGTACAAGCATGTCGACATCAGTCGGGATAAACCACACACGACACTGTAGTGCATGATGCTAACCACGTTGTCTAACAGAGAAAGAGGGTTGTAACTAACTTAGATGTAGCATCAAATTGGTTATTTATATCCGTAGTTAGTAACGAACATTCAGGTTCCGTGAACATATGTTCGTTATATCCGTCGAAAGAAATATTCTTATGCCTTCAATCATATATAGTTATGACGAACACTGAAGTACCGTTGAAATATGTTCAGAATATGAGTAGTATAGAAAGTATTCAAGTATAGTTAAACATGGCTGACGTGTTGAAATAAATTCGTTATATCAGTTGTATATACACTATTCCTGTATTTAAACATGTATGTACTGTTGAAATAGGTTCGTCATATCCGTAGTATATAAAACATTCGTGTATAGTTAAACATGTATGTACTGTTGAAAAAGGTTCGTCATATCTGTAGTAAATGAAATATTCATGTATAGTTAAACATGTGTGTACTGTTGAAATAGGTTCGTCATATCCGTAATAAATGAAATATTCATGTATAGTTAAACGTGTATGTACTGTTGAAATAGGTTCGTCATATCCGTAGTATATGAAACATTCGTGTATAGTTAAACATGTATGAACTGTTGAAATAAGTTCGCCATATCCGTAGTAAATAGAATATTTATGTATAGTTAAAAGTGGCTGTACTGTTAAAATAGGTTCGTCATATCCGTAGTAAATGAAATATTCATGTATAGTTAAACGTGGCTGTACCGTTGAAATTAGGTCCTTGTTTACGTAGGTCGCTTCTCGTAGATCGTAAACTGTGTCCGAATATATTTCATAACCCATTCATGAGACATTATATTCATTCCTGTTACTGCAACATTTAACTGGGCAACTTACGTTCGTGTGTATGATATTTAAATGAGGTAGTTGTAATATGACACGTGACTCCTGATGTATATTACGGTATATAGGAATAGAAAACTCTGACTTCGAGATAAAGAATAGAATATTATGTTTAGTAAATAGTTTGAACCTGTGTTTATCCCGATATCACGAGTAATTCTGAGAGTTGACAGTTTCAGATATATTCTCACAAAAATAAACCATTATTTTGTATTTGTCAGTGTAACAAAACAAGTAATACTTACTGCAGCTAAAATTCTACTGCTGTTGCCATGTGAGATGCGTTCTGACAAGCACAACCATATGTAATGTCCACATGTGTAATAATGGAACCGAATCAATGGTTCCTGTTGCACGATTGGGCGAACATCTGCAAACGATATAGGGTCAAAGGGACATAACTCTCGATCTCAGAAATCGTACGTAAAATATTAGTTGCGTTGGCCCCAGCTGTTGGAATCTATATATAATCTTTTATAGCCTCTCTGGTTTCGTTAAGGAAGGACTTCTGTCTGGTATAACTTACACAGGACGAATGTTTTGTCCATAGGTCACCTTTCGGTTTTTGTTCCCTACTCCAGGATACCCTTGTAATATGAAATCTCAATTCACTTCCACAATTCATCAACTTTGTAAATTATAATTGTTTTATGCATGTGGTAACAGTTTCAATCTTACATTGTAACGGCAGTGATCAAAATATGGCAATGTTGTCATTGTTTATTCAGCAACTTAATTCGGGTTGTTTATGCATCCTAATGTATTCCGTTCTGCAGTGCACATGTGCAGTATCATACAAAAGTATTTATTTTCACTCGTTTATACTCATCTGAATATAGAATGCTAATACCACTATTAGCATATGCTGTTGACTGTATATCATTTATTCAATATCTAAGCACGGCAAATAGAATAAAGCATCAGGGAGTTGTCAGGTATGAATCTATATCCTTTGAAATAAAACGTACATAAATTATCCTAAATATGTATCTGTGCCTATTTATATCCACGACGTACATGTTTATCAGCATTTACCATTTGAAAGACAACGGGCACCTGCTATCTGAATTTGGTGCGTTATGACGTCACAGGAAATGAACCAATCAGATTGTCCGTACCATCACTGACATCAAACGGTCGTCCATCTTGAACCGCTGAAAACAAATAATACCTTGAGGGGTCTACCAATATTTTTCTGGGCATTATGAAGCATCTAACTGATATATCAGCCTGACATATGGTTGATATGTCGAGAAGCACCGGGCAATTACAAGTCTGAAATTAGATCGGTAAGAAAGTGTTTATTTGGGAGACAGGTGCGCGAAGCCATATCTACCTGTTTGTGAAATCAACACCGTATGTATACGTCACTTTCAGTTTCATGTTTTTATTTTAAAAATATTGTATGCATCTCAAATCGGTACCAGTGGTCGGATATACGGCGTGTTTGGGTCTCTCGTGGGATAGTTATTCTCCGTGCTGCTCTTAGAAGCATGTTGAAATCTGGAACGAGAGAGAGAAAGGGTGACCGAGTTTGGCACAGAAAGACAGGAAAAGATTGTACATGGCTGTACATGATCTCCACATGTGTACCATCAAATCCGTGAGGTCGCCCCCAGGGTCCAGAGTGTGTTAAAACTCACACCACCTATTCTGTGTTGAAATTTCATTGATATTTATTCATTTTTTTTGTGATTTAATCTTTTACCAGATCCTTCAAAATATCCAGAACAGTCTTGCCTTGTTTATGTTGGTGCCAAAGGTAAAACATTTTACCAGCTGGTTATGCAAATTCACTAAAGTTATAAAAAGAGACAGACACCTTCCATTATTAAGTAGATGGAAATACGTCAGTTCAGTATTCGTTTTAAATTCATTATTTATCATATGTTCAGTCCTGTAAGGCCACAACCAAGAAAACCTTTGTTTCAGGAACAACAACCCAAGATTTTCGCCTTCATTAATTATTTTTTTGTTATGCCCCCTTCAAATCAGCATGTCTGTCTTGTCATTTTATTTGTCATTCAATTATTTTTGTGGACATAAAAACACATGTTTATGGTGATGCTTTTAAAATTATTTTTTTCACAGTGCTCTGTCGTGTCTACTGTCTTGGGATATAACACAGTAGAGTACAAAGGATTTATATAACTACACATATCATTATTTATAATATTATATCATCATTTTACATATTATATCTTGATGTCAGATCAGTGTTTGGGTTAATGCAGTAAATTGTAGTTTTTTAATTTTTTTTATAAAAGTGAATCTTGTTGGCATTGTTATACATGTAAAATATTAGCTATAAAAATACTTCTTATGACATATACTCAAATACTTGACTACCTTTGATTTATTTCTTTATTGACTATATGCACGGGTATACAAGTGGTTAAGTTCATATCTGTTCATAAATTCAAATGAATATGGCCATCTACCTGAAATGGAGACTACAGTTTTGCTGATACTGTTACATTTCCATTGTCAGTGTAGGTCTGGATGCTATAATTGATGCTGTGAGTGAACTGAAAACATTTCCTCTTGCAGATGTTGCATTTAATGCAATGGACACTTCTTAAACTAGAGTTCACAGACATGCTGTTTAAATTGACATATATTCTCTTGCAAAGTACCTGACAATTGGTATGTGTCCAGGTACTCATCAATTTACTGTGCAAGAACAAGTTACAAGGCATGCCAAGGCCACAAATTATTATCAGGTTTACATATACATTTCAAAGATTGTTTTAATAGTGATTTTGTTTGATTGTAGATTCTTGGGAACAATAGTTATGAATAAGATGATGTGATTCACCATGTTGATCAGGCCATAATAATTTAATTATTATATATATTTACTGCGAAACACCTCGCCTCACATCTGTGTTTATTTATTCATGTTGTCCAGCACACTCACTGACACTAAAACACACAAGTAACAGTACGGCGATAAAATATTGATCCCAATACAAGGCCCTCAATATAATACATCTATGTACAACTCCGCCACCTCCAACACACACATAAAAGAGAGGGGGTGTTTGTGGGGAGTGTAGGGACAGGGGTCAAAATCTAATAGACTGCTAGAACTTTTACTTCTACTTTAAACATGTTGAAAAGTTTAGTACTAAAATGTTATCATATTTTAAGTATGATTAAAAGAAAAAAATCTTGTAATTTTTAAAATAGCATGATTTGCACTTTGTATGTGAAAAGTTTCAAAACAGTCATAAAGGACTCTGTATGAAAAGGATCCTTTATCATGTTTATGGCCCACTGGAAAGCTCAAATTTGCAATTGTGGAAGACTTGGAAATATTGGTATGTCTTTATGCCTCTGTCATTGTAAGAGCAAAATGCGCCAGTGATAAGTAACTTTACTGTGGTAATCTTCATTTTGTTTGTCTGCCAGGAATGAAATCCTGAATTGTATTGTTATCTGATCGACCAGGTCCTCTGCTATGCTAGTCATCTTTGTGAAGCCATTTGAAATAAGAACAGCTTTCTGATTGGATATGCATTTTCATCACAAGGGATACAACATGTTTTCTACACAGGGTGGCACTGCGATTGAGCCAAGAAAAGTAGGCTTGCAATGGCAAGGAAGGAAACAAGGCTTTGGTATAGGATAGTGGACACTCTTCCCTCAGAAAGATGCACTACCATACATCCTGCCTAAAAAAAGTGGCTTTATCACGTGTGTTCACGACTCCCTTTTCTTGATAAAATGACCCGTAAAAATGCTGGGTAGAATAGGTCTTCAGCAACCTATGCTTGCCCTAAAAGGCGACGATGCTTGTAAAAGGCTACTAACAGGATCGGGTGGTCAGGCTCGCTGACTTGGTTGATGCATGTCATGGATTCCAATTGCGTGGGTCGATGTTCATGATGTAAATCACCGGATTGTCTGGTCCAGACTCGATTATTTACAGACTGCCATCATATAACTGGAATATTGCTGAGTGTGGCGTAAAACAACAAACCAAACCAAATTTTGATGAAATACACCATACACATAGTCACACCATGCCTCTGGCGTCACTTGCAGTATCAGTTAATGTACAGTTCGTTAAACAATGTTTATATCAAATATGTGTGGAGAGACATCAGAGATAAAACACAATAACTGCCTCACGTTATTGCAAAATTTGTCTCATAATATATTTGTTATGGACATAGCTGAACTGCTAGACTGACCATATTTGTTCTTGACAGGTTCAAAACTAGATGCCTAAGTCACAAATAGCTTTGTGAGATTGTAAAGCATAATGGATATAATTTGTTTTGTTTCGTTGCAGGATTGGCCGGAATGCATCAGCCCCGCAGGAGGAAGAAACGCCCGATCCATGGTGTAAAGACGGTGGCGGTGACCCGGGGCAGGTCGGGCTATGGATTCACGATATCAGGCCAGCATCCCTGTGTCCTTAGTTGTATTGTGGCCGGCAGTCCCGCAGAACAGGCCGGACTCAAACCAGGGGACTATCTGGTGTCAGTGAACTGCGAGAATGTGTCCCGCTACAGCCATGATGATGTGGTTCGTATGGTCGGCTTGTCGACAGGGACTCTTGAGCTGCAGGTGGCGGAGAACTACAACAGCTCTGATTCCTCAGACGATGATTACCCACCACGTACAAAGTCCAGATATCCAAATCGTATTCGTCCCAGACAAGCTTTTGAAAGAAACACGAGAGATAAACATTCAAATTCTGATCTTAATAGCCGACCACACAGAGGGGCCGATGTAAGGGGAGATAACATGAAACTAAGACATAGGCAAGTGATAGGTGGTGAGTCTGAGACCTCCCAGAACTCGTCTCTCACTGATGGGGCGTCTCAAGATAGAATTTATTCTTCAGACCAATCTGCCTTTCACCAGTATGTGTCTGCTGATAAAAACTCCCATAGGCAGGAGTCCAGAGCCAGCTTGAAGCAACTAAGAGACTCAAAATCAAATCTTCAACAAGACCCAAGATCAAATGTACAATATGGACAGAGCTCACGCACAAGTTTGCATAAAAACTCAAAGCCGCCCCCACCCCAACGAGGCTCAAAATCGTCTTTAAATTCTTGCCAGCAAACATCAAAGTCAAGTTTGAATGGCATGGAAAATGCTACAATAACGTCAACAGGATCTGTCCAATTTCAAGAACTTCACTCTCAGAATATCTCAGGGTTCCAGGGTATGTTCCCGACATCTGGCATCGTGTCATCACATGGCCTGTCCAGCTCTGGGATGTCCGACCCAGGACAGTTGCCACGGGAACAGCAGGCAGAAGGAGCAGAAGCTGCTGCTGCTGTTCCTGCAAGTCCGGGGTACCCCGAGGATGACGATAGCTTTGATATGCAGCCCCCTGCTGGTGACATCAAGGCTATCGTGGGATATATTGGCTCAATCGAGATGCCAAGCAACTCAAGTAGACCCCACCAGAGAATTCAGTCTTTAAGAAATGCAGTGCGGAGACTTCGCATCGAGCAGAAGATTCACACTCTTGTTCTTATGGAAGTAGACCCTGATGGTGTCAAGTTGACAAATGCAATGGGAGCCGGTATAGCTCATTACCCAGTGGACAGGCTAGCGTTCAGTGGTGTCTGTCCAGACGATAAACGGTTCTTCGGAATTGTGACTCTTCATGCTCCAAGTGATGATATGAGCGAGATGAGTGTGCAGAGGGATGATGCACCGACTGCCAGCTCGTGTCATATCTTCATGGTGGACCCAGAGCTAAGATCTCATAACAGCCATACTCAAAAAGCCAAAGCCTTCAACATTCAGTGTACTGTCGATCCTGAAACACAAAGGTGTCTGGAGTTCCCTCGCTCTGCAACTCCAATAATATTATCTGTAGCCAATCTCTACAAGGACCGTCCTCGTGGTGTGTATGAGAATGATATTGTCCAGTCTCAAGCCCTCGCTGACCCAGTTCGGGCCATCCAGCGCAGCAGCAGCAACAGCAGCAATAGTGACAGTGGTCTGGGCTTTGGCCGTGAGGACAAAGTGAACGAGCGTGTGTTTGTTGTGGACATGCCAGTAGATGCTGCTCAGAATCAGGGAGTAGCAGAGGCTTCTGGGAACCCAACACGATCTAACCCTAACCATGCCCTTCAGCATTTGTCTCCTGAAGTGAACACTATGCCTACACCAAGACACAATTCCACACGACCACAGTCGGCCATGGAGATCCGACGTGGAATGAACACTTCAACAAGCAGCGAGGAATGTTGGCAGGGTAGCAAACTTAATCCACGTGCAATGCCTGATCCGATCTCACTCTGGAAAGCAAGGTCATCAGATGACCTTGAGAGACAGAATAATGCCGAGACATTGCGTATGAGCATGCATAAGTTACTCCAAGCAAGACAAAGACATGCCAGCGAACAGAATCTTAGCAGTGATACTGAGTCCCAAGACTCGCGGGATTGTTTCCTAGGCAGGAATGGGTTTACTGCCCCACGACCAGTGTCGGCTCCATTTGCTCAGTTAAACTTCATTAAGAGTGAGAAGGTTGAGGCTGTTGACCTGGCTGCAGGGAAACTGAGCCCGCGAGCCTTTAGTGCAGCGAGCCTTGCCAAGTACGCCGGCAGATCCCCTTCAGCACCTCCCATTCCGTACTTCCAAGGTGACGATGATGATGATGATGATGATTCTGAGGAGGAAGACGATCCATTCGTCCGTGGAATCATTTCACGACTTAACAGAGACAAAGCTCTCGGTCTAGCAGATGAGGATCCTAGACGATATTCCGAAGGATTCGCATTGGCTAGAAAGGTAAGTTGTCATATAACAAATTCTTGCTGCATATTTTTCTCACGACACCATTTAAAAAAAGACAGAATGGACTTTGGTGTATCATTAGTCAATAGGACCGCCTCTGTGGTCTAGAGGTAGAGCATCCATCTGGAGAGCGGAAAGTCCGGGATTCTATTCACAGCCGCATCATACCAAAAGACATTAAAAGATGGTACTTGTTGTTACTCTGTCTAGCGCCCACCATTAACGGGGTAAAACAAGGACTGGTCAGTTCTGAGTCAGTATACTGTGCCCTTTATTTAAACGTTTTAGCGGTAAAGCCCAGTTACAGTTTGTTGTGGCAGTATCACATTGCAGAGTCACACAAGGTCCCTGAATAGTCATTGTTTCATTTTGCAAAATCTATGTTGCAGTCATCGTTGTAAGAAGCCAGATTTTATGTTACTCTTCTGTTGCCTATCAAACCAAACTGTTTGAATGTGAAAACCATGGAAAAGAAGTTGTGATAACCTTTGATTCAACACCTTGCAATTTCATTTAGCTTATAGTCATTACAGAAGGGAAAGCGATGTCCTCATTCGGTTCACTCCATAGAGACTCGTCTTGTGCTTGTTGTCAAGTAGCTTGAGGAACTTGATCATAAACACTCCTTTGACATGTCTACTGCAGTCACTGCAAAGTGTTACGGGTTGGCCAATGTGTTATTTTACTGGTGCTTCACTCAGCTGCTTTGCAAGAGTTGTCCCCCTTAGATTATTGCGAGTGGGTTGCATTGTGGAAAGGTGCAACTGCTTACATCAAATGATTCACATTTCTCAGTAGGGGTGTCATTGATTGGACAGTTTGTATCAATATATCAAGATATTGATTAATAACAATATTTGTGTTTCTGTATGAGTACAGATCAGAGCTCCAGATAAGCTGCGTATCTGCGTAAAATACACATCAGAAATGCAGAAATACGCAGTAAAATAAAATCCAAGCATATCAAATACGCAACGAACATTACAGATACGCTACAAAAATAAAACTTGTGTATATCATCAAAATATTGTGAAGTAACTTTGCATATTCGATTAGCAAATCAGCAACTTATTTTGAAATTATAAACGGGCATTCCGTCAACCTTGCCAAACTCCACGATGACAGTTACATCATGATCATTTGCCATCACACTTTCTTGTGGAATTGTCGTGGAATTCTTTAGACCTATAAAGCTCTAGAACCCACACGACACCAGTTTGCAGGGACTAGATGAATAGTGTTTTTAAATATTTAACTTAAATACCCACATGTGTAAAAACTAGTGGGTAACAGAAATTTGAATACCCAGATAGAATTACTGATATCCAATGATTTTAAAATGCATGGGTAAAATACCAACAACACCAAAAGCTTATCTGGAGCTCTGCAGATAAAAAAATCTGTCTGGATCTGCTAGTAAGCAAATAAATAATAACAAGACTGTTCCAGTCGATGTTTAAAATTAAACTTTCTGCCTTCTTATTGTCCATTTTAGCCCTGGTGTTTGTTATATGTAAACATTTCCGTGGCAGTACCTTAATAATATAGTATTGATATTCTTCACTGAGTATCGATACAGTATCAACATTAATTATTATTGATGCATCAATATAGCAAGATCAAAGACTTACAGAGAGAATGACACCAGTAGAAATGTCCCCCAGTCTACTGATCTGTCAATCACGTTAATGACGTCATTCCTGTTGATACAGGTTCATGCTCACATTGATTAATTACTGCTTCAAGTGTTCTTCGGTACTGTTATTGTCTGCTATAACTGCATTTGGTAAATCTGACTTGGAGGATCACCAAATACTTTTATTGTCCTTAAGTTATATGCTTGACATCAGTACCATGTTTGAGAATGTCCAATTGTGGAAGAATATTTATATTGTAAGGAAACCAAGTGGAACAAGTCAAACAAGTCTCAGTTGTGATTTTAAGTCTATCACCAAGCTTTGTCCGTTGTGAACTTGGCAGTATTCTGTATGACATTTTGCCTGACAAGTGGCATTTAGTTTGGAATCCTCGATAAATCCCTAGTGCCTGGTTTGTGTGCCAGTTAACATGGTGCCACGAGCCACAACTAAGCTGAATCCTGGTTTTGATTCAACACATGTTCACATCACGTCTGAAATTAGTGAAAGTAAACAAACCCTGCTGTAAGCTATTGATGCAGAAGGATTATCTACCTAAAGACAGTGATCCTGTGATGTCCCGTGGGTCAAACTGGTAGACTGGTTATGTCTGTTGTGCATCCAAAGGGTAAACAAAACATCAAATTAAAACAATCAGTTATTGTGTTTAAAAGTGGGAGCTTCGTGTGATGTCCGCTCTTAGGCCCTAAACAAAATACTTGTGTGTTTAGGTACCATGTGAAACATGAGCAGTAGACCTATAGCCACTGTTTGGCAATAAGAGTCGGGTCTGTGATTTTAGTAATGTGCCCAACCAGTTGCTGTGCCAGGGACATTTCTGTTCAGTATTAAATTGTAGCCTTGTGGTTAACACTGCCAAGTCATTGACTTGTCAAACCAGGATTTGACATTTTCCCGAGTTAACTGACTATAAAAGTCCAGTTTCGACCCTTGATGAACTTGTCTGGATTGGGGAGTTATATTTTGGCTGGACTAACGAGTCAATGCATAGTCAAATCAACATTCGCTTCATAAACTGCATAGCAGATTTCGATCGATTGCATGATTTGCAGAGCATGTGTACCGGCAACTCAGTGCCAACAGATATTTTCCAAATATTTTCATGTTTATAATCAATGTGCTCACGTGATTTGATACACTTCGCTAAGTCAGACCCATTTTATTACAATATCGATCTTGATTATCGATCACATCGTCTTCACTGGGCGCAACCATTTGCCTTGGCAAGATGGGATTTGATTCCCGCGTGAGTACAAAATGAGAAGCGCATTTCTGGTGTTAGTCTGCAGTCATATGGATGGATTATTGCTAGAATGGAAGTGCATCATAAAAATCATGTTTCCTTTTATTTTCATAGAAAATAGTAGGTAACATGTTTACAATATTATAGCATGATCATGATGATAAACAATGATAAACGGTAGCCTACATTCCAACTATGACAGTCATGGGTCTCCAGAAGTGTGTGGTTCTATCATTAAGTTATCATTATTATATATTTAGATTCTTGGTGTGTAGTGAGGTGATGCTATGAAAATTTCTGTGTCATGAAATAATTATTCTGTTTGATACCAGAAACGAAAGTATTTTATAAGAAAACAAAATTGCCTTACATGATCGGTGGCAGAGGCGTGTGTGGGATCAGTAAGGCGAGGCATGTTGAAGATAGGACATATCCACACTCTTCAGATGTGCTCGGTAATTCTGTCATCTTGCAATCTGCCAGGGCGACAGAGCCGACACCTTTCATTTGTTTGTAATCACTTGTAATCCCAGTGTTCAAAGAGCATTACCTGGCAGGGAGATTTGTTATATGAAGGTAGAAGTGTATGTAAGTGTATACAAACTCCGGTGTCGTGGGGGGCAGGGAACGGTCGTTTGTCATAAATCCGTGAAATGATTGCAGAGCTGTTATGACTCAATTTATCTTACTCCCCATCCCAGCTGACAGCCCAGCTTACTAGCTCTTCTAGAAGGTGTCGTGTTAAATTACAGCCAATTTCATTCCAGATTCCAACCTTGTTGTGATATATGTGGACATATTATTCTCAACCATGGCTATGGCTGTGGGCTTTTGTTCTTAATCTCCACAACCAAATGACCATCTCGCCAAGTATTCATGAGACTGAAACCCGTAGGAAGTTCGATTACTGGGAACAAAGAAGACTGAACAGTTTACATTAGTCAGCTTGAGGCCTCAGTGTTTTCTTTCTGTTCGACTGAAAAGCCTTATAACTCGATATTGAAACTGGGCGTGCATATACGTATGATGTTATCCTGGAGGTCGGTCAAACAGCCTGTTCATAAATTTATGTGAAAATGCGAACCATAAACAGATTAGTTGGTGTGGAGTTTTTCACATTTGAAAGTCAAGTTCGGGGAAACGTGACACACTTCATATGTAGAGAGAGGAATGACACCAACATTCTTCTTAGTTCCGTTGATGTCAGTTGACTTGTTTAAGTGACTGCGAGACAGATATTTCCAGCGTCTGTGACGACTCACACAGCTTGGTCAACATGGGAGATTTTCATGGCCCATCTGCTTGTGTTTGATAATGGTTTTCAAACTGTCAAGTTTATGTTGTAGAGTTGACGCCAACTTAGGAAGTGGATATGTCGATAAGCTGATTGTTTTAGCTAAGGGGCTTGACCGTTTGTGTATCACAAAACATTAACTATTTAATTGACTTACCCACAAAATTTAGTTATTGTGTGAGGAAAATAAGCTGGTGATATTGTGTCCTGAAGGAATGATATTTGTATCAATCATTGACTCATTCATTAGAGTTACGTTTATAGACTTTTCTTAAAATGTATCCATTCATATAAGAAATCTTCCCTTAATCAGTCAGTTTTTGTTTGATATTTCTGTTATTGTCAACATTTGTTCAATGTAGTGTTATATACAGACTGTAAGTTTATTCATCCTGTCATTCACCATGGTTACATACAGGTGTTGATTGTTTCTATACAAACTATAACAGTGTCTATCAGGTGACTGTCTCCCAGACAGACCTTTCTTTTTATGGTGTACTTAGGTGTGACTTCACATGCTCAAAAACTACTGATTAAGGGTGTCCGTTTAGCACTGGCTGTGATTTTGAATGTGCTTAATATTTGCTCGGTAAGAACTTGGATTCTGTCCGAAGAACACATCTATTCAAGCTCTTGGTAGAACTACGAAAAAACTTTGTCCTCGGATGTTGTGCCGGTTTACAAGCCTGCTTGAAATACTCGCGGAAACCTGGCATATGGGGTCTGTTGAGACTTAGCTGTACGGACCCTACACGCAACTGTTGTTAACACCGTGGCGCACATTGGGAGTTGGTCCACCATCTCGGCCATATGCATAATCAATGAAGAAGGTAATCCACTGGAGCCTGGATTTGCAGTGAAACTTTTGATCACATAAGTGACATTGTAAATAATTTGTACATTTAGGGAGTGTGGCTTGCAATTTTGAAATTGCCATGTTAAAGTTGGAGAGTTTACGTCATGTGAAGGCAAGCAGACACTTTCGCATGCATAAGAAGTTGGCTATAAGGAAATACCTGTCCGAGGTAAGATCCATTTTGTGCATAGTTTAGGGGACAAAATTAAAGCTGAGTTTTAAAATTGAAGTATAAATTTTAAACAGTTTACATAGCTGTAAGGCAACTTGGCTATACAGAAAGTATCAGCAACAATTTGGAACATTTTATCATGTTTATGGAAATCATATGGTTATTTTCAACAAATCTTTGTAAATTTTTCTAACAAATGTCATTTAGTTGTGGTAACATGACAAAAATAAAACTGAATAAAAAAAGTTAATAATATTTTAGTAATTTTTTTGTTAATGCACGAGGTAGGCAGAAAGTTTCAACATCAGAAATATTTTATTGTGAATGAATAAAGCTGAATTAAAAAATTAATACTATTTAATTAAGCTTAGTTATGCGCCAGGTAGCCAGAAAGTTTCGACATAATGTATATTTTATTGTGAATGAATGAAGCTGATTTAAAAAGTTAATGCTATTTAAATAAAAGTTTAGGTAATGCACAAGGTAGGCAGAACTGTCAACATAATAAATATTTTATTGTGAATAGTTCTTTTCTATAAATCGTCCAGTTTTCCTTTTCCCTGTGACTAAATAACAAGGTATTGTATTGCAGTCAGAATATTGGGCATTCTGTACTACCTGGGTGTTTTATCAGATGATAGAGCTTTAACTTTGTCCCTGTATATTTAGTATATACTCACGGGGAGTTAATGTTGTTCCAACCCACCTGTTCTGTCTCTGTGTTCTGGTGCATAGTTATTAATCCTGTATGAACAGTTTACGTTGACGGAGGTCGTGGTTATTCAGAGTCACTGGAGTTTGACTCGGGAAGGTGATCATGTCGGCGTGACGGACCAAACATGACTTGACACTCCGGGACTCCGACATGATGCACCTGACACAGGTGACATTTTATCATGTTCAGGTAGGCAGATTATTTCCACTCCCAGACTGAATTTGTCTTGTTTTGGAGAAGGGGGCACTTGTCATCCATGTACATTGTGATACTGGTAGGGTTGATATCGCCTCAGGTTTCACAGTAGACCTGTCATCACATGATAAGCCATATCACAAAACTGATGTGGTTTACAATGACTCGATCAAACCTAATTGTGACATCCCAGTCTACTGGGAATTGCCTGAAGTTGTCATTGGCATTTAGTTTGTTTGTTCTTAACAGGGTTAGAAACTAACAGTTTTTGACCACTAGTCCTTATAATGATAACATATAGCAAAACCCTTAAAATGGGCAAATTTCTACTAGTTCTTAGGATACCTTTACTATTGGGCAGTTTGGTAAGGACTACAGGACTAGTGCCAATTTCTAATGCTGCTTAAAATGATGACTACAGTTTCAAGTAACTAGAGAAAAAGAATTTCGCTGGAATGGCTATTATTATTAAGTATATATGTAAAAATTCCTTTTTTATGGGTAGTTGTATGGATTTGATTTTTTTATTTAAGGAGTATAGGAAAATGACTACAGCTGTATTGTACTAGCCCAATCAGAATCACCTCCCCTGTTGGGGCCAGGTAAATAATCGTGATTGTCAACCATTTCTTAGGTCGTCTTGTGATTAGATAGGGTAGCCTACTGGTTTAAGCGTTCGCTCGTCAGGCCTTTTAAGACTCAGGTTTGATTCCCACATGGGTACAATGTGTGAATCTCATTACTGGTTTCCCCTGTCGTGATATTGCTGGAATGTTGCTTAAAGTGGCCTAAAACCATACTCACTCACTCACTGTAATCAGATACATTACTCTGTGGGTAATAACAATAAAAAAAATTAATACATCCTTTTGTTCAAGTCAGTTATGAATAAAATTCTATCTACAGACCCTATCACTGTTTAAGGTTTTTGGGGAAAAGCACACAAGAAAGTCAGGAGAACAATGATTGACAAAACAAATGATTTCTCAGTGAATAACAAAGAAATTTCACTGAAATTTTGAGTACAACTCTTTCACTGCAAGCACCTTGTACTAATCGCTGTCAGCCAACTAGAGCTGAGTATCGCCTGGTATCACACGATATGATTCGTATTTCGATACTGATGTTTGTTTATTGTTATTTCAAAATCTTTCACAAATTAAACCACAAGAAAAAAACAGCTTTAAATTAAGTGATGCTTATTAAATGTAACAGTTTGTCGCCACATGCTCAGCTACCAGGTCCTTGTGCTATGCTTACAGGTGGCGCTATGCTACTTCTACCATTATATGGGAGGCAACTCCATTGGTTCCTATTCTATTTATAGCTTTCTCACAAACACAGGGACCCGTGAAGATTCCTGGGTAGAATAGGTCTTCAGCAACCCATTCTTGCCGTAAAAGGTGACTATGCTTGTCGTAAAAGGCGACTAACGGGATCGGGTGTTCAGGCTCGCTGACTTGGTTGATACATGTCATCGATCCCAATTGCGTGGATCGATGCTCATAATGTTAATCATTGGATTGTCTGGTCCAGACTCGATTATTTTTACAGACCGCCGTCATATAGCTGGAATATTGCTGAGTGCAGCGTTAAACAACAAACAAACAAACAAACTCAGGTATCGTGTGTACCTAAGTATCAATGATATCATAGGTATCGGTGAATTGTTACAGCACTTCAGTCAACAGTCTAACTGGGTGTGGATCACACCAGAGAACAGCATGTCCTACATACACATGCACACTATTGTCTCTCCCACTGAGCAGATGGTGTTCATCAGCTATAAGGCTTGACATTGTGTGACATACATGTACATAGCTCGTATAAAAATAGTACAGGAGAGCAACGTGAGAAATTCAATTCGACATTTATCCAGCCATTGTCAAGCAAGGCTGCTTGTAAGAGGTAATTTAATAGATTGTGTGGTTACGTTGGATGACTTGGTTGATATCACAATATCAATCACAGGATTGTCTGGTCCAGGGCCAATACATATTTACAGGTTGCTGCATATAGCTGGAATATTGCTGTGTGCAGCATAAAACAAAAAGGCATACACGCTCTCTCTATCTCTCTCGCTGTCTCTCATCCTCTCTCTCTCTCTCTCTCTCTCTCTCTCTCTCTCTCTCTCTCTCTCTCTCTCTCTCTCTCTCTCTCTCTCTCTCTCGCTGTCTCTCATCCTCTCTCTCTCTCTCTCTCTCTCTCTCTCTCTCTCTCTCTCTCTCTCTCTCTCTCTCTCTCTCTCTCTCTCTCTCGCACGAACATACACTCATACATACGCACAAATACAACAACCTTGAGACACTTCTACACGGCTGGCTACTGAACAGTACATGACAGTATCATCTTCAGAGAGAATCAGCTGGTACAAGACTGGAGAGCCTGCTTGCCGCCGCGCCCCCCTGTGCGTGTTACCGACCTGATATTACCTGCAGAAATAAGATACACACATTGCTGAATTACACACTCAGACATGACAGTGTCATTCTTCAGAGAGAATCAGCTGGTGCAAGACTGAAGGGCCTGCTTGGCCCCCCTGTGCGTGTTACCGACCTGATATTACACAAACCATGTCTTTATTGACTTCCCTCTCTACCCACCAACAATGCTGGCATTATGAAGATTCTACCTGTTTGAATATTCAATGAAAGACACAGAGATACATAGACTTCCAGTGGTAAATATTGCTTGGTATCACAGTACACCCAATACTGCTAAATGTTGTCAGATGTGCCAGTCAAGAGGGTGTATAGTATGCTTTACTGACGTGATAATGAAATCATGTATATTTATGTCCTGGCTTGTCAAACATATTTGGAGTCATCTGTTGGGTTGTAGATGGAGCACATGGAGTAATACTTCTATACTGCTGGGACATGGGACGAGAGATTAGGCAGTGTTGAAGGGCCCTTTGGGCTGCCCCATTACAAATATTTGTCTTTTACAATTTGTCGTTTATTGTTGTTTAATGCTGCACTCAGCAGTATTCCAGCTATGTGACAGCGGTCTGTAAATAATTGAGTCTGGACCAGTAAAACGCAATAGGGATACGCTGACATGCATCAACCAAGTCAGTGAGTCTGACCACCCCATCCCGTTAGTTGACTCTTTGTCAAAAATAGGGAAGAAACGATCATTCTGAGACGATAATAGCTGATGTTGTCACTTGAGAAATAACATCCAAGAATAGAGCAGTGCTCAATCATTGGTGTATCAGATACGAGAGTTATCCCCTGTCTGGGTGTGTGTTATTATGCTGCTAGTCGATACGGGCAGGGCAGTCTCCTCAATAACATCCATTGTATAGTGCTCTGACCGGAGGGGACCTAGGTTATGTAAACCTCAGCTACCGCTGACTGTGAAGATGCCTGTCTTTGCACTCAGACTGTTAGGCTGACAGTGTTAGGGCAATGTTAGCACACACAATGTTTGTTCAGATAGATCAATCTATGTAGTAGTTTAAACACTTTCATCATGTTCATGTTGTGTCAAGTTATATTTCTTTATCAGCTTCTTCACCTCATGTTCATGATAAATAATCTGCGAATATGTTGGAATGTGTAAGTGCAACATTTCAATTTTAGATATGGTTCAGGCTCTCTTCAGAGGTCTCAGTCTATTTATCATGTTGGCTGAAAAGGGATGTCATTAAAAAGGTAAAAATATCTTATAGCGTAACCAAGATATCTATTTAAAAAATCACAATTGACAACACTTGGTATGTAAATAAAACCAGTTTGATAATGAAATCGTAATTATGTCTGATATGACAATAAGTTGTAGTGGTTGTAACACTGTAAAACTTAATGGGAAAATATCTGTTGAGAGAGATTGTAAATGCCAAGTAATTGTTAGACGACTAAGAATATGAAGGAGACATTGTGAGACAGAACAGTGGAGGCATTGTAAGGGGAGACAAATCATACTGATAACGTTACAGCTAAAATGTCTTGTAAAAGTGTTAACTGTAAAATCCTATTTGGAAAAGGAGTTTTCTTCCAAAGGGCAAAGAAAGTTGACATAGTTAACGATGTAATAAAGATGCAACACATTGTCCACTGATGACAGAATCTGTCTAGCTGAGGAGGGGTGTGACAGATTTATGGGCCTGTATTGTGCTGACCCAATGATGGGCAGGTAATGGACATTACCCAGATGACTGATGCCTCTATGTGAGAGTGTGTGTCCACTGCTGTCATGATGCATTTGTCCAGGTGATAATGGACTGAAGATCTGACAGTGAACAGTTCAGGTGAAATAAGGTAACAGATCATTACTTGAAACTATCTACCTGTTACGCGGCTCGGCATAATTTTCTCAGCCATTCAAATATTTACTCGCATGTTGACATTTGATATTTATAGTTCTTTTGGTATTCAATATATATGTTGTTTGTTTGTATGAGTATTTTACGTAAATATGCTCTTCTGTAACATACGTGACAATTTAATGGTGATTATTTTTTTCCACTGGGATATGATAAACATGAAACACACATCCTAATTCAGATGTAAAATAACAAAAACAACTTTCTTCAGAAAAATGAATTAAAAACGTCTGAGTCTACCAGCCTGGACCTGCCTCGTAGTATTATTTTCAGTTGATTTTAGTGTTTTTATATGGACTAATAATTATGATCTTAAATAGGCCGAAAAGAATTTTACTAGACTCGAGATAAGGACTAGTGGATGAAGTCACATCCTCGGAATGTGAGAGAAATGAAGGTAGCTTTGTTCTCCAAATTAACTATTTGCACAATAGAAATAAGCACTTAAAACATTTAGGTAACAAATATCTCAAATTCTGCTTCTTGTGTTATTAAGTTCTAGTAAAAAGTCTTTCAGCTGTATAAATATTACATAATAATAGTCTGTATGTCAAGATTGAATGATGCCAAGATATTTATTCAGTCTTGTTAGACAAAAAACAATTTTGTGCATTTATAAAATGAATCAGACAGTTGCTTTGAAGTCTATTATTTCAATGTTGTTATTGTTGCTTCAGGTGTTTAAGAGGTCGGTCACCTTCTGCCTTAGCAATTTCGGCTGACCCGTCCGTCTTTGGGTCTTGTGTGTGAGTAGGGTACACATATCTATTGTGAGTTTCAGTATTGATAAAATTTCTGTTTTTGTATTGATGAGATTACCTTTATCTTATTAATATGTTTACATTTGGATTTTAGAATTTGATAGAATTTCTTTGGCTGTATATTTTATGTACTTCGAGTAGTTGACCATCTCTCAGAAAAAGTAAGTTTGGGTCTTTGCTATTGCATCTCTTGGCTTTAGATCTGCAATAGATTGTTAACCTAACTGCAATTCTTGTTTTAACCGATCGCAGGCTGGGGCATGGTCTTGACATTCAAGTAACAAGTGAGCAATGGATTCAGGTTGATTGCAAGATGGGCATACTAAGTGCTTTTGTGACTGAGGTGTGAGATGGATAAATCAACTTTTATTTGAGTATGATTATTGCTTTTTGTCCATTTGGTATAGCCATCTGCCGATCTTACTTGCGTCTCATTGGGCTTGCCATTTGTGGGCTATGGAGGTTTTGATTTTGACTTTCTGCACCTATTTGGATCAAATGAAATAAATAGATTTAGTTCCGATTTGAAGCCATGGTCTAAAACAACAACCCATGCATGTCACTGACCAGGTTGAGGTCATTCAGCTGTGTCATTGCCCCGCTGAAGGTGAAGGTCAGAATGAGGCTGGACCCTGTAGGGTGATAATGACTGTACTGACCCACTGTTACATCATGTTGTGTAACACTGTTGTACTGTTACAGGTAGAGCAGGTTAGATGGATCTGTTACACACTACATAGGTAAAACTCGCCTCTATCATCATAAGATTATCAGCATGAAATTAAAGACCTTCAGTTTCCTCTCTTTGATGATTCAGAGGTTGTTGGATTTGATGTAAATGTTGAGTAATAATTTGCTCTTTGAAACCTGGATTTGTTTTCTAAACTGTTACTGAAGTGGTACTAGGTAACAAACTATTGAATAAACTAATTTAAATATTAGCTCAGAGAGCCAGTTTATTGTCATTTCATCAGGTCATCGATACAACACGTTCAACCTTCACAATGAAACTGGCCAAATAAATATAATGTGTAGCTAAACCCATTGCATGTTTATCATTACATATGCTAAAATATTTGTCACATCAGTCTACCTTTATTTTTGATATTCACGACACGTATGAAGGAGTTATTAATTCGATACATTTACATAGCACAGCTGCCAATGTTTGAAGGTCAAACACCAACTAAGCGCCATCATTGCTTCCAATGTGTGACTATCTAATGCTTGTATTGTCACCAAACATTGTTCTATTGGAATTGACCCATAGTATTGCCTTGCACTCTCCCAGGGTTACACTGGAACCTTGAGATTAATTGCTAATTCCCGCCATCATGTGACACTGATGTGTCAAATTACATCAAGATTTAAGGATTTCAATCGACCCCCTATCAGGGATCAGCACTGCTTGATCACAGCAGCCAACATCAATTACCATTCAATAATGTAGGTATAACATAAAAGATGTACACTAATTACCTACACTAATGTTATCCTTGGAATAAATCCCAGCCACTTCCTCTCATATTGTTATGCTGCTATTATGAAGCCTAGGGAGCAGCCATTGTGGTCTGGGTGGTTGACTGTAACAACATCCACTGCAGTGTTGTTGTAGCAGCTTGGGGAAGCCTTTGATGGCAGACAGAGTCGACACCTTCATCTCCTGGAGAGTGAAAGCAATTGCTGAATAAAGGTCTTGTGGGGAGAAACATGTTTTTTGTTGGTGATAAGATTGCTCATTGGTTGTAGTGTGTGGGGATGTGTAAGAAGTGCTGTGATAGTGTGATGAGTGTTCAGATTGTCTGTCGAGTCCCGGGGTGCCAACTGCTGACAGTACTCAACTCACAGGTACTGAGTTTATTCATTGCTACTTTCTATATCACTTCAGTCAATGTTGTCATCACTGTTTCCTTTACGTGTTTGTTTTAGTATTTTGTAAATTCAAGATTTGTACCATGTCTGTTGAAATAGATAGGACATATCACTTCATATCGGCTCATCATTTAACCATCACATCAGCCCTTATTGTTTCTCTCTATAAAATGTTTTATCTACAACATTTTTTCTTCCGTCAGTTCACTAACAATGTACCTTAAAATTTCCCATAAAAGATAAGTATAAAGCTTCCTTTTTCAGTTTCAGTTGTGAAATGAATCATAGTAGGCTACTGGTGTTTTCATTTATATTTATTTTAATAAACAGTTCCTTCTTTAACATGAAGGAATATGTACGGTAACTGTGTAACATTCAAAAACATTTGTGCAGCCTATCAGATTTATATTAACTTATTCTAATCAAGTTGCTATTCTGCTTCAGCAGTTATTGATTTATTTAACGAAACACTGGGAAACATCCAGACTCACTGAGTTACATTCTTCTAGGTCACAGCTCACTGGTGTATGTAACATTTGGGGAGAAAACATCCAGTGTTTCTAGATCTCCTCTAGCCTTTGACTAGTTGTTATATGAAACCCTGTGTATCACGATATGTATTGTATCGTGACCTTGTATCATTTCACCTCTAGTGACTGTAGCATCTCACCCTTATGAATCGTTACAAGGGGAGTCACACTCATACAGTTCAAAGTATAGCATGGTCGACTTAATTGGTTCTTTTATACCTTGCAAATACTTGCATTACTATGAACTCAATACAGCATTGAGATGAATTGGTTTATGGGTAGGTGTATCGACGGGTAGGAAACGTAATTTGTAAAGTTTCAAGTGAAAGTTTCTGTTTACCGCAGCCTGACCGACCAGAGGTCAAGAAGTGTGTGTTTAACTTGCATGATTGGTTATTTTGTATTTGCTCGGGTAGTATGCAGTAACTGCAGTCAGTACAGGATGAAGATGCATCTGTTTATGGGTGGGCGTAGCAAGTTGTCGGGTACAAACTCTGATATATCAGTGACTTGAGTCACTCTATAATCACTACTCATATTACAATATCCTATAAAGTTAACCTGAAGAGAACTATAGAATAAATATCCAACTGAAAGCAGGGATCAAGTTTATGTGTTTGTGCCAGATCAACTGTCCGGTCAACTGTGGTGGTAAAAAGCACAAACTGCATTACCAAGACTCCTAGATACCTAACGTGTAGCCATCTTCCCGAGGCAAGGGCATTAGCAGACTATACAAGTCCTGTTTCACCCCTTGCCGAACTATGCTGGAATTCTAGAGTTTCATTTTGGCTAGCCAAACGAGTCCTTGTATAGTTCCAAATGGCGTAACAAACTAGACATCTGGTTCATAACATTGGATTTCAATGTGCAGGTTTCGGTCAAAGCATGTGTACCGTCAACTGGGCATAGTTTTTTTCAAGATGCTCAAGTGATTTGATGCGAGGCAGTGCTCTTTTTTGTTCAAATATAAATCTTGATTATCAAGCAGATCGTCTCAACTAGGCACCACAAGTCTGTTTGAAGCAAATGCAAATGATATGAGAGGTGGAATCTGATTAGTCAATAGGAGGGGCATTAGACCTGTGAAGATTCCGGGGTAGAATAGGCAACCAATGCTTGCCGTAAAAGGTGCCTATGCTTGTTGTAAAGGGCGACTAACGGGATCAGGTGGTCAGACTCGCTGAATTGGTTGAAGCATGTCATCGATCCCAATTGCATGGATCGATGCTCATGATGTCAATCACTGGATTGTTTGGTCCAGACTCAATTATTTATACAGACCGCCGTCATATAGCTGGAATATTGCTGAGTGTGGCGTTAAACAACAAACAGACCAACCAAAGGAGGGGCATAAGAAGGGACATAAGAAGGGACATAAGAAGGGACATAACTTGTAATAGCCACTGAAGCCCTTGCCTTGGGAAAACTTTGTTCCTGTGAAAAGTATTGTTTGAAAGTGTTTTACCTACATGTTGGACACTGGAAAGTCCACCTCGCGAAGAAACTATTTCCTTTTACCTTTACTCAACCTTGACACTTGATGGCCCTGCTGGAGTCAGGTGACCTGTGGGAGGACATTTGCCTTTCCTACGTCTCCCATTATTGGAGGTAATTGGTCATCTGTGTTTAAACATGTTGTGCCTTCTGTAAAGATTAACATTGGGATGAGGTGTTTCAGGACTTGTATTTGTGAAAGGAAGTCACCGGGTTCATAAATATACTTACACTGAACCTGATCTGTAAAAAACTGAAGACCCTATGTTTTACTATGACAAAGTTTCCTTGAAGCCTGATGTCCCTCTTATTGACAGTCATTTTCAGTACGGGGACATGGGTTGCCCATTTGTGTAAGGCGCAGCGACTTGCTGTGCAGAGTTGCGTCCCTTGGGCACGCCAGAAACCTATGATTGTGGGTTCGAATCCCAGTTTGCCCCAATTATGTTTCTAGGTTTTGTCAGCACCATACCCGTGCTCATGGGTTTCACCGAAGTGGTAAATGTCTGAGATTAATGTCCCACATTAAGCTGACACGCCGCGATATAACTGGAATACTGTTAAAAGCGGCGTAAAACCAAACTCACTCACTTATTTACAGTACAGCTGTTTTTTACAAACCAAAATAAGGACCTTTGAACCATTGGCATAAGTAGCCTACAACATTTCAGTTCTGTATATGAAACCTGACTGGCAGTTTATATTTATATACATAGGATTTCTTTGTCACACACAGTGTCAGTAGTTTATGTCAAGCCCATTCCTGGTGTTACAACTGGTGACTGTGCTAGAAGTAACATAAAATCTCACTAACATTCATCCCATCAGTGTGATCGGTTTCTTAACATGTTGGATGGTCATCTTCCTGAGTGTAAATAGGCCAACACCAGCTTGTAGCTGGGAGATTGTCCTGGATTGTCTTGTGGTACTAGGTATACCCCCTCCCTGTCTCGTCCGACTGTGACACTAACTGTAGCGGAGAGTTTGTTCTGTTGTAGCAAGGTATATTTCCACCCTGACAATCGGGATGTTACACTAACTGTTAGGGAAGCGGAGAGTTGGTTCCGTGTAGCAAGGTACAAACCCTGGTGACCCTGACAGTCTAGCTGTTACACTAACTGTTAGGGAAGCAGGGAATTGGTTCTGTGTAGCAAGGTACAAACCCTGGTTACCCTGACAGTCTAGCTGTTACACTAACTGTTAGGGAAGCAGGGAATTGGTTCTGTGTAGCAAGGTACAAACCCTGGTGACCCTGACAGTCTAGCTGTTCCACTAACTGTTAGGGAAGCAGGGAATTGGTTCTGTGTAGCAAGGTACAAACCCTGGTGACCCTGACAGTCTAGCTGTTACACTAACTGTTAGGGAAGCAGGGAATTGGTTGTGTGTAACAAGGTACAAACCCTGGTGACGCTGACAGTCTAGCTGTTACACTAACTGTTAGGGAAGCAGGGAATTGGTTCTGTGTTAGCAAGGTACAAACCCTGGTGACGCTGACAGTTCAGCTGTTACACTAACTGTTGGGGAAGCGGGGAATTGGTTCTGAGGTAGCAAGGTACATCATTGTCTGGCTGTGACACTAACTGTGGGGGTAGCAGGTTTGTTCTGTGGTACAAGCGTACATTCCCACCCTAACTGTTCGGCTTTGACACTAACTGTGGGGGTAGCAGGTTTCTTCTGTGGTACAAGCGTACATTCCCACCCTAACTGTTCGGCTGTGACACTAACTGTGGGGGTAGCAGGTTTCTTCTGTGGTACAAGCATACATTCCCACCCTAACTGTTCCGCTGTGACACTAACTGTGAGGGTAGCAGGTTTGTTCTGCAGATAAATGTGACACCCAGTGTCCTGCAGCCACAGCCCACCTGGCCATACATCCACTCACACTGACACCAGTGTTCAGGAATTAGGATTAATTGGGGGAGTAGGGATTACCCACTTGCTGATCGTTCAGCTGGTAATCCATGGCTTAATTCCAGCCCGGCATCATCCCTAGTGCAGATGTTTAGAGAACATCTTAAAAGTGATTTGTTTCAGCAATTGACATGTACTTTCAGTGTTAGATCTGGAGTGGGCTTTTGTAGGTGTTTAGAGTATAATCTAAAGTTGCCTAATTGACTGTTGCAAAACTAAACTTGGCTGTACAATGTAATTGTACAACTTTCGGAGATACATAAATGTATTCATAAATCCTGAAAATTGATACACTATAAATGATAATGGACCGTATCTCATTAGCTTGTTTACATAGATATTTAACTTCATGTCCTGGCCAGTGAAAGTCAATTTTAAATATAAATTTTAAACCCCCAGTCATGTCTTTCATGTAACTCCTATTTTCCCCAGTGAACCTAGTGGACCCATCATTAAATTTCAAAGGATTCATTCTTTATATTTATGTGGCTGCTAAAATGCATGACTTGTTTTAAAAATGCTTTGACTTAAACTTCTTGTAGCCATGCATTTAATCATCCAGGAAGTGAAAACCGACAAAATATATATGTTCAACGGATGAAATCATATTCCAGGCATTTTATCCATCAAGTTTTTTTACCGAGGAGTCAGGTGGAGACTGGATCACGAGTGAATGCATCAACAATTAGGGAGTTCTTCCATACTAAGTCTGTGATGGGTAGGAGTAGGATCCAGGTACCCACAAGAGACTACTGGACCCATTAGCCACATGATGTATCACTGAGACAATGATAATAAAACACATACACAAGTCACTAATGCTCACATCTCTTTCTGACTATAAACTTTGATATGTTCGAGGAGTGACAAAGCTTCAGACAACTTCAGTGTATGCACGATCAGATAGTTTTATATGTGTATCTAAAGAGTTTTTGCGAGGGCTCGGTTAAAACAATGCTGAATCGAAACTTTGTGTACCTGTTTTGTTGAGAGGGTTGGGTACGAGGATAGTAAATTTGTACCAGTCCTGTTCCAAATGTTATATATTTTTTTAGTGTGTCTATTGACTCACTATTAGACCAAAATCTAGTCTCTGAAATGAACATATCGTACATAAAAAAAACAGTTGTTCAGTTATCTTAATAAAAATATAATAAAAAGGAGCTCTTCATTTTCAGATACTGATACTGCAGTGATCTAGACTTGCCAAACATTACAGACTTGCATGGGCTGTATTTGATATATATTTGTATCAGGGTCTGTAAGACAGACTAACTCACTATAGTCTGCATGTTTACTGAAACAACTGTAAGCTTTCACTCCTCTTGCCAAACATCTTAGCTGAAGGGAACAGAGGAAGAGTAGCCTCCCCTGCTCAGATAGTCTTAATTCAGTCAGCAGCTAGGGATTAATTAGTGTAATCTGTAGTGATTACTTAACGATGACCTAATTAGTGAGAGAAGTGTGGTGTTGGAGCACACCTGGCTGACATGATTGCACCCCACAACAATGCCTGGGGAAAATTGGGGGTGCTGCTTTAACACTCAGGAACCCCCAAAATAGTAAAAATAATAGACAGAATATGACAGTCTATTGTTATAGCAGCAAAAAACAAATATCTGTTTTTGATAACACATCTGACAATTTACGAAGGACCCTAACATTCTTTTCACCTTTTTACTACCTGTCATGAAAACTTTAAAAAAATTAAAATTCTTTTCCTGCAAAGTATTATACCCAAAAAAAACTTTCAATTAACT
Source organism: Haliotis rufescens (assembly GCF_023055435.1). NCBI lineage: Eukaryota > Metazoa > Mollusca > Gastropoda > Lepetellida > Haliotidae > Haliotis > Haliotis rufescens. The sequence continues at coordinate 121,439 of NW_025963802.1, forward strand.
AGTGTACAGAAATGCATGCATTAAATGAAAAACTTAAATTTATAAAAACAGCTTTTTCAGCATGCGTTCAAATGACCTAATTTCCAAATCACAATTATGAGCTAAATTACTTTCTGAGTAATCCATGGCTAGTGCAATGAGGGAGTTCTTATATATTTAGAACATTATTTCATTATTTTTTTATTTTTATTTTTAAATCTTAAGATGTTCACTAATTTTGGGAAAAAATCAATAAAGTAATAAATAGAAGAGTGAAAAAATATTGGTTACCCAATGAAAAATGTAATAACCCAATTAAAATAGAAACCCTGGAGTAAAAACTCAAAAAGTTGTCTGGAGCTCTGGCATAGAAGTAAAATATATATTGATCACTTAAAACTCAAAGTAGAAGAAAAAACATTGATTTAACAGTTTTCCGAATAATTATCCCAGTTAACAAGTTTTAAGTAGCAAAGTGACAAGTCTATCATTCATCAGGAAATATACAGTCTTGAGTGACAAGAAATCTACCTATATGTATAATCTTCATACATTATTTCCATACATTATATAGGGGGCACGGGTGGCCCAGTCGTCTAAGGCGCTGCGATTCACTGTGCAGAGTTGCGTCCCTTGGGCACGCCAGAAACCTATGATTGTGGGTTCGAATCCCGGTTCGTCCCGATTATGTTTCTAGGTTTGTCAGCATCATACCCGTGCCCGTGGGTTTTCACCAAAGTGGTAACATCTGAGACCTGCCACTCTTCGGGCTTTCCTCCCACATTAAGCTGACACGCCCTGATATAACTGGAATACTGTTAAAAGCGGCGATAAGCCCAACTCACTCACTCACTCCATACAATATAAAATATCAGCAACAAGGTGCCGGTGAATTTTGTAAGTTTGTTGTAGTTTGATTTTGCTAATCATGTGGGCATCTAAGCCAACAACCAGCATGCTGTACAGGTTCAGGACAGGGTAATGTCAAAGAGATTTTGAATTCCTCCTAGATAGTCAAGATAATTTATTAGTGTACACTCAGATTAATGCTCGATCAGTGTTTGCTCAAGATAAAGTGACTTTGAAAAACCGTTCCCTGCCTGCCTGCTCTGTGTTGAAGGAGAACTTTCAACTAAAACATGTTTATCAACTTTGTGTGGTTTTGTGTGCTGAAAGCTGTTAACCTGTGTCATACTCCAAACCGTATCTCTAAATGTTGTGTAAAATGCATTACCTTGGGATTTTCTTTTTCAACCTTGCCATATCAATGACTTTCAGCATGCGTTGGTTTGTTAGGTCTATTGAGAGAAAGAAAGGAGCGGCAATTACCACACAAAACACGCCCGATCTTGCGAGCTGAATACAAAGATTTTCATATTTCATATTTGTAAGCAAGGGGACTGTCGCCCAGTGAAGAAGTTTTCCAGGTGATTAAAACAAACAGATCACATTGAGCCATGTTTGCTCGAGCTGTGTTTAGTTGTGTTGATATCAGTCCGGGTCGGTCCAGCTCCTGAAAGGATTCAACGCAATATTGGTCCACAAGTACTGTCTGTCTTCGCTAGCACTGTAGCGTGAAATTTCGGTACCTTCACTAGCCAATCTGTCTTTGTGGCAAGGATCATATCCAGTGAAAGATCGCCCTGTGTGAACAGCCAGCTAGTATCACAGAGCACTACAGTTAGCTGTCGCTCGGTTGTGGGGATCTGTAAAAGTTTCATTTGTCTGTTTGTGTGTTAACGTGTAGACATTTAATGGTGTATGTAAAGAATGTTGGCTGTGGTTATATCAAGCAGAGCAAGAAGGAACAGATAACTGTAACATCCTCGTTGATAACATGCTGACAGTTGGAATGTTTGACATGGTGTATGACTTCCATGGAAATCTGTTGTTGAGTTGTGCAGAAAACATGGTCTGATATCACTCAGTGTTATGCGAAGTTTCTCGCTCAAGTTTACCACTAGGGATATATACCATGTTGAGAAGGTAAGTTGGTACCATCGAAACAAATACACATTAGTCACGATTATTGACTTTAAAACATTCGTTGAAGTTGTGAAATATCGGCGTTCTTGTTTAGTTTTAGTAAAATAAATTTGGGAAACAGAAATTAGGAATGTTTGTGATAGAGGTGTCAAATTGTTTACTTTTTTGTTAGTTGTCTGGCAAATGTTCTGTTGTGTGGAGAAGATATCCAGGTAACATTCCTGTGTCTTGTTGGCAATGTGAAAACGATTGTTTTGATCCAGAACCTGAACGGCCTCAGTGAAACAATGTGGTGTTGTCACAGCCTGGTCTGTTTACTTGCCATACGCTTCCTGAGGTGAACATGGTGAATAGACGTTGAAGCCATCCCTGATTTCAATGAATTCATTTCTTGTATACCTATACTTTTACTAAGTAGATATATTTTATGATAACGACTTCTTTATTTACTGTAAAGGCGACATTTCTGTATAGATCGTTATACAGTTGTCACGCAACCTACTTTGTCATCCGTCAACTTCTAAGCAATTTATACTTTTACTGCTATAAGAAAATCATTAAAAAAAACCAAGAAAATGATATTGAACGTTCCTGATTGTACTTTAAATTCCCCAATAATATTGTTAGTTTCCCTTCCACATATCTCACAGTGATCAGATATCTTTCAGCATCTTCAGTAACAAGTTCTAATGAACTTTTTTCAAAGCAATTTAGGGCTTAGAAAGTCCAGTCAAACATATCCAGGCAAGATTCCAAAATAACCCCTGACTGTTTAAGGATCAAGCCCTCTGATTAAATAAACTATGCGCCACTGCCGGCAATGGTGAGAGAATAATGTACTCCCTCCATAGTCGTCTCTCAGCCCATTCTGTACAAACAAATGCATTCAATCACATGATAGGATTTAATGGTCTGTATTATTCATATTTTAATCGAGATAAATCTCACAAGCATTACTGACACAAACTGAGAAACCCCGGGAGGACATCTGTTGTTGCTAGTCAAATAGAAACGGAACCTCGGACCACATTAACTCATCTCGAAGTCAACAGGGTTGTATGGAGGCAGTGTTTGTATTAAAAGGCCGTGTTTTAGGGGACAGGTTGGCCCCGAGGTGGGGACTCGGGAGGTATGGCGATTGATATTATCTCGGAAAGTGCAAGTCAAAATATTGTGATTATATCTCAGGTGATCTTAACACAGGAAGAGATTCGATCAGAGGCTTAGTAAAAAATGTTGCCTGTTGACTGTTAATATGCTTTTCCATGTTGACGACCGAGATAAGAGATTTTGTATAGATTAACACAGACCTGGGGGTCGTGTTTGGTTGGACTCAATGGCTACCTGTCATACCTGTACGAGATAGGTATTACCCCCTGTGTACCTGTAGGGCGTGGCACCTGGAACATCTATCTCATACAGGTGCCCTACCCTGAGTGTATCAGAATTACACCTTTTATTAATCAGAGCTCCAGATAAGCTGCATATCTGCATAAAATATGCATCAGAAATGCAGAAATACACAGTAAAATAAAATCCAAGCGTATCAAATACGCAACGAACATTACAGATACGCTACAAAAATAAAACTTGTGCGTATCATCAAAATATTGTGAAGTAACCCTGCATATTCGATTAGCAAATCAGCAACTTAAATTTGAAATTATAAACGGGCATTCCGTCAACCTTGCCAAACTCCACGATGACAGTTACATCATGATCATTTGCCATCACACTTTCTTGTGGAAGTATCGTGGTATTTTTGAGTCCTATAAAGCTCTCAAATCCACACGACACCAGTTTGCAGGGACTAGATGAATAGTGTTTTTAAATATTAACTTAAATATCTACATGTGTAAAAACTAGTGGGTAACAGAAATTTGAATACCCAGATAGAATTACTGATACCCAATGATTTTAAAATGCATGGGTAAAATACCCACAACACCAAATGCTTATCTGGAGCTCTGTTAATGATTTGTAACGGCTTTTGTTTTGACAGTGATTTTCAGATTAGGAACAGATTACTATATTTAGCTGCTGTGTTATCTCTCTTGCTTGACAATATCAATAAGAGTATGTTTAATCACAGTAAATTACCTCTACCCTGTACTATGTACAAGGAAAAACGTCCCGTAATCTTCTCTATGAGTTATTACTGAGCTGTGCTATTCCATCAGCTGATATCAACACATGCCAATCTGAAAAAAGGATTCATGTAAATGTTGTCCTTTGTGATAGATATGACCCTCAGTTTTGGGGGAGAACAATCTTCAAAACAAATATTACATTTTTAGCTTAATCTAAGAAAACATTAAAACATTTTTTATTTTAAACCTATTACTAAATCAGTTTCTTGCTCCTGTAGTTCTCTCCACTGAATTACCTATAGTAAAATGTTCATGACTATTTCTAGATACTTACTATTTCTAGAAGAAACTGATTTGGAAATAGATTATATTTAAATAATGGTTGTAGTGCCTACAAGTTAAGCCAAAAATGTAATATTTGTTTTCAAGATTGTTCTCTCTTCCCATCCCCCCCCCCCCCCCCCCCCCTGAGGATGATAGATACATAGACAGATATTATGTGCACAGTTACATAAAAAAGAAGAGTAATAGTCAAAAGGTTATTAGTGAAGGATTTAGGGGGTCCCTTGATTCAAATAATATATCAGAAAATCTTAAGAAGCACCCAAAATTTCTATCATTGATGTGGGATGTGGTGGCATGGCATCAGGCATTTTCCCTTGATTCTGATAGTCACCTGTCTGTAGCAATCTCTCTCACACACTGTGAACTTTGATTCCACCAGCTCTGCTAGCCCTGATAACAGTTGTCCACTACCTTAATTAACGCATCCCTGGTCAATCAGAGCCAGTTCCTGTATAGGGCCATAAAGCACCACACTGACCAGCCATATCCAACAGTAACCCAGGCAATAACAGAGTCGTAAAGCCCACCGCCCCTGCGACAGCATGTGGTCTTGGTTTGAATGTAAGTGTTTCTCTCAAGTCTAATAAGCAGCTAAATAATTCCACATGTGGCTATAGGTTTTAATCATATATATAATTCAGCATTCAGAAGTTAAGGTCATTCTAACTAGAAGTTTGAGAAGACACAGCCACAGACTTGGTGCCTCAGACAGTTCAATCTCTGGGTTTGCTCTGTGAAGGGTCCATATTTAACTCAGATTTATAATCACTTCCTTTGATATTGGAACCATTCGTTATTTGATATGGAATGATTTTCCTGAGGGTTGTTCCTATTATCTTGTAGAGTGCTTTAGATTCACCGGGTTGTAGAGCAGTATTTGAGCACCCAGGTGTGCGCTGAATGATTGTATTGAGTTACTAACGGAGTAATCATATCCCGGTATTGTTACAGCAGGTATTGTCAAAACAAGGCACTCTAAAGGCTTCTGTTGTTTGGTCAAGGATCAACTTGCTGATTGTTTTTTCAACAATTAGTGTTGTCATTAAGTCCCCAAAAGGTGTGACTATGGCACAAGTTGTCCGCCGCCTGTCCCTCCAGTTTAGGTATTCCAGCATGGTAAGATGTCTTTTGCAATATTGTCAGACATTGCTCTTTTCTAACTTCTTATTGTGATTTGGGGACAAATCAGAGGGATTGTCAACTCTGTCATCACATTCGTTTCAGTTGAGATAATAGTCATCCCTCACCTGAAGCAAGTTCATATTTTATATCTTTATCATATATGATCGTTGTTCATAGGGGCCGTTGTGGAGTGGGATACAGTTGGTTAGAATTTACTGTCGCACCAGCATTATTTCAGCTAAATAGTGACGAGGAGAAACAAGTCACTTGCTGTTTTAGATATTGGTTGACGTATAATACGATTATTACAGTAAGTGCATAGATTTGAAGCCATGTGAGGACTGCCAACTTCGTGTTCTTGGTTAAGCTTGCAACACTGAAAAAGAACTTCTGCACTTCTGCCTTTTGGCCATTTATTATATGACATTGTTAATTTCTGGACTGGCAGAGATAAGAATATGTTGGCTTGGTCTTATTGTTCCATGTGTTTGTCTTCATTTTTCAATCTCTGTGTCTTAACTTATTTTGTTTTTTTAGTATTATGCCCCATGGATTGTAGGATGACATTTGCTAAGATAGTTTCTGAAGAGTGTCCATGTTATCAGCTGGAGCTGTCACCTGTTGCTATGAACTTGATAAATGTGAAGAGGACCTTTCCAATATTATAATATGTAATATAATATTGCATGTTAGCATGGACTGTTCTCTTAGCACATTACATTAAACATGTGGAAGATTATGACCAGACATTTTTTGTTGTTAAATTTGCCTAAACTATTTTGATTACCGGTATAGTTTGATAACCTGTCACCTAAAGTTCACACAGAACGTTGTGTCGTAGCCTCAACAACATTGTAAACAACCTCTCAGCTGATAACTTGGATATTCATGAATGCATTATTTGATTGACACCTGATTTCCCATCAGTCACGGTACTGATTGCAGTGATTTGACTTCCTCCTTGCGTGAACTTCAGGTTCACTGTCACCACGATCCGTCCTCCACGACACAGTAGGCCAATATGTCTAAATACAGTCTTGACTTGGCCCACCCTGCCATGGCTCATTCCGTGTTTTACCTGGATTTACCGATTCCTTTTCAGAGAGAGAAGGAGAGAACTGACGTAGCAGCTTTGCAGAAGTGGACAAAGACGGGGTCATTCAGACGAAATCGAGGAATGAAAATTCAAAATCCACTCAGCCACTCGCACGAGGTAAACTTTTCTACCTACCATTTATATTGTTATGCCTACTTATAATGTTAAACATTTACCAGATAAATATACCCCCTAGCATTTGAGGGAAGCTTTAATCTGAGCACCATAGATACTCACTGTCAAATGTCCAAGTTTGATGAACCCAAACCAATCTCTACATCAATGCACGGAACTTAAACATCATGATTCATCGTGACTAGAAGGGCTACGTCAGAGATCTTTTTAATAACGCTTATTTTACACTTATGACGGTGTTTAGCTGTCAGTGTAAATAATTGCATGGTTGAGTCAGAACATGACCGATGGTTGTGGATGGTAAGTTTTTTAAGTGTTCACAGGATCCTTAACACGCCTTCGATCCAAACTTGTACAGATACTCACATTTGGGAACAACACTATTTAAAGTGAAATGATATGTTTGTCAGCCAGAGCAAACATGACCTGCCAAGCCACATCTATTAATACCTGTATGTGACATGCGGTGCAAGGCAAACACCACATACATATAATTAAGCTCTCTGAACTTAACTTTGCAAAGTATTTAACAAACAGCTTGATTTGTTTAAACATAAACTCATCTGAGATTAATGTGTTTGATTTCACACCTTCTGAAATAAATCTTGAGGACAATTAGCAAGACTCCAAATACCTTTGAAGATGTGACAATGTTATATATACAACCATGTTCCTAATGGTTGCCTTCACTGATGTTTGATCTGACATCATAGTCCTTTGTCTCAATCACTGATCAAAGGGCCACACCCATGAAGGTCGCAGTGACCCTTCCTAGGTCACTGTGACCTGAGTTAATTAATTAGGATTGACAGGCTAATGAGCAATTGTTTCCCACCTGGTAGGTTAAACCACTCTGGTTGAAACAACACTGGTTAGATTAGCCACTCTAAACCAACACCAAATCTGAATACACGTGATTCTACTCTTCATTACTGTAGATTGACAACTGAACTATTGTATGCCACTGTAGCAGGTGACTTTGTACTTAATTGATTTAGTGTCAACTGATGTAAATGTGTATTCAAGTTTGCCTGTTAACCTGGAAGTCGATTGTTTGATTTTAACTTTAATCAAACATACTACTCTCCTTCCTTCTGTGAATAATTTGACCTTTCCCATCATGTAATCCAAGATGGCTACATTAATGTAGCTGTAGTAGAAATATATCTTTGTTTTCTTGAACAGATAATGAGGCCATAAATCCAATACATGGGAGGGATCATTGATCATTGTGATGATGTATGTAGCTGACCTCAGCACATCATACATCTCATCACCGTGGTCCGTATTAACAGGGTCCCTTAATGTTATAACCTGTCATATATAAATGTGGAAACTCTTAATCTCTACATAATGGTTATGACAAGGACCCCTTGACTTCCATGCTTAGTTTTTAAAATTCATAAAATAAAGTTACATCATTAATTCCAATACAGCAGGATCTGATGCTAGTCTGATGAAGTCAAATCACTAAGTGATAAGAATTAGTGAAATCTCAACTGTACCCAGGAAATCAGTGACTTAAAAAATAAATCTGTTTGTGATTTGAACTACTTTGCCAAAACAGAATTTAGTAACATATATATTGGGGTAGTAAATCTATATACGTAAATCCATGTTATTATTCTATTAAGTTTGGGCTTGTAGACTTTGACATTGTTGTCACAGATTGTTATGTATGCAGAGGTATATCTGGATAATGAAAGGGTCTTGCTAGCCAGCAGACTGGAGAATGGTGCATCACTGTAATTGTGAACTGGTGAAAGTTTGTTTTCCCGCCAGACATACAATTTCCATATCTAAATTAATCCAATACAAATATGTTCCTGCAAGCTGCACATTGCTCTGGTGGGAGACCCAGTCTGGTGACAGTGTGTGTACAGTGTGCTGAAGCAAGCAGTAGTGTCACCCAGACACTGACACAGTAGCACAGCTCAGCTTGGGGGTGAGGGTGGGGGTGGGGGAAGCACCGATCTGATCAGACAGTGTGTACACATGTCACACCTCATCAGGCCTATCAGTGTCCTAGCACCTTCCTGATTGCATTGGGGAACTATTTCAATCAAACATGAGTATTATTAAATAAATGTACTGTTCCTCCAATATACTACGCAAAACATTTTTCCTCGAAGTGTTGCTACAAAATTTCATCAAATGGTTTAATAAAGGATATAAGTGTAGCCTATTTATGATCAATCAAAACATTTTCACTTGCAATGTGGAGTCAAATGGGTTTAATAAAGGATATAAGTGTAGGCTATTTATGATAAATCAAAACATTTTCCCTTGAAATGTGGAGTCATATGTTCATCAAATGGTTTAATTAAGAATAAAAATGTAGCCTATTCATGATAAATCAGAAAAAAAGTTTTGTGTAGATTAGCATTACTTCATGAATCTGTGTTAGACTTGACATGCTAACACCAAGCTGGAATATTAATGTAAAGATATGCCTTGGAGATGCTGTGTGTCTTTCTTGGTGAAGCAAATAGGCAGTTTTATCTGAATGTCACACTGTATTATTTGATTGTGTAACAGGTAGAATATGATTCTGTGACGAAATGAGGGATAGGATTGAAATACACCACAGGCTTTAGCTGGCCTGTCACAAGCATGTCAGCATCTTAATTGGTATTAGAGCAAGTTTAAATCTTTCTGTGCAAACCTAGAGAAAGTATTATATTAATGTTTATCACCCTGAAGCTGTCAAGGTATTATGCCATGTGTGGAGGTGTGATATCAGCCAGTGTTAACTGCTTGTAACAGAACAAATACACATTATAGCTACACACAAGCTTGTGGGGTATATACCTTTATTGTTTAACACAAGTAGGGATAACAGTTGCCAGGATCTAAGATAAATATCACACATTTTATTTACATTTCTATATCCCCACACCTTTCCATCAGTATCAAATAGTCACTGACAGGTATTTAATCTAATCAGTTGTTAGCCAATCAGCAGGCTGCATAGAATCTGTAAGCCAATCAGAGGCAGCCCAGGCCAGCATCCCTAGGGAGCTTGTGGGTGATTAGGAGAGTCTGGCTTGTGTAAACAGTGAGAGGTAATTAGAGCAATAGTCAGGTGACAAAGTCAGATTGGTGGCAGCGGGAGTAATTGTGTGTGGATGAAATGAACACAGCCAATCAATCGGCTGCTCCCATTCAAGCAGTGTTCACTGGCTGTCACTTGGACAGGCTATATATACATGTGCTGGACCAGTCTACACCATTCACTTCTAGCATCTCAAACTGTCAGCATCTCTTGGATATATCTTTGTGATACTCTTGGACTTACTTCATCGGTGTATTACACTTGTGTAGATTTCACACAGTTTGGTCAAGTTTTCATATTTGAATTTTACACTTCAATCTGAAAATGGTTCTTGACGTGAGTTTCAAGCTGAACTTGTCATACAGCTATGGTGCCAATCAGTCGTACAGTGACTGTCTTGAACAGCATATGTTTAAGAAGCGTAAGCACCACAGAAGCCGATCTGGACATGTCAGCAAAAAATCTAAATCGAAACAATATGGCTACTTGGATTGTACCATCAACCTGCATCATGTAAGTTTTCTTTTATCGTCCTCTCTTATTAATCAGCCTTGACAGGCGTCGCTGTGGAAAAGTTTAATAAAACTTCTTTTTTCTTTTTAATTAGCTGATATTTATCATTGAAATAAGAAGCTAATTTGAAGAATTATGAAATAATGGTCAATGGGTAAAATTACAAATCTTACTGCCATTAAGACAAATTTTAAATGTTTCAAATTTTTGGTCTCTTTCTTCTATTTGGTGTCCAAATATTCCATCCAAGTCATTATGTTTGTCCCGACATTGACAGTGAAAGTGTTATTGCAAGGGACTTGCTACTGTTTTCCTGCCAACTTCTTTTATTGTCTTACACCTTGACTGAAACATGACTTGTTGAGCCCAGGGCAATTGCACCTAATCCCCTTGAAGATTCTACACTTTATTGACAAATTGTTTAAATCCCTTGACAATGGTGTTAGGCCATTAGTATCCCCTTTGAAGCTCATTATACAGTAAGACAAGGAAGATGGCTGGCCCTGGGGCATGGCTGTCATTATAGGGATCTGAATCACAAATCCCTCTCACAGATTTAAAGGCCTTTACAACCTGCTTCTTCAGCTTTGAACTTCAAGACTTTATGGCCCATGTTTTTACAGCCTATTTCACCCCTTCATAAAAGAATATGGATATGTTTTTATTGTACCATGTTCAGAAAGTCAATAGTTTAACAGTGAATTTAGGGTGTTGACAAGGTCTTCCAACCACTAAGTAGTATTTTATGGCGTCTCCAGGAGGTGTCGTACTGTCAGGGGCAGCCTCACTTGTTGACTCAGGTTCTACTTGTGCTGGCAGACAGACAGGAAAATATTTCTTTTATCAATAAATTATATGTTGACACTAAAGGCCTAGCTGCTTGTTTGAAGTAAATTACAACAAAGTTGGAAATTTTACAAATGTACTGAACAGAGAAAGTTAGGGATCACGACTATGTTAAGGATATTTTTTTGAGTACAGAATTTAATGAAAAATATCCCCCCAAAATCTTTCTGGTGTATTTTAGTCAGCTCAAAATCTTCTGACATGGCGTAACTGGCAACAGTTTCAGCTTGATACATACAACATTCAGTTTTGTTATTTTTAACAAAACGTTATATTTGGAATGCTCTGTACATGTAGCAGCTGATATCATTTGATATCCCTTACATCTTTACAGATGAAAGAAATTAGATAATTCCAGGTCTAGACTAACAGTTCATCAGAACAAGAAACACGAGACAGTGACTGTTATGTAAGATCGGTTGTGGTTGTTAATTATGACAATGTTGTTATTACATTTCACTAATTAGACCCCTTGACCTTGGCCAGCCTGGTGTTGCAATGAGTACCAGCAGAGGCCATCACGGTCAGACTGAAGTCACAGGGTAATTACCCCGGTCAAACACATGTTGTCATTGCAATACATGCAGGAGACGCAGGTACAAGGTGGCTTGTTGATCAGCCACCAAGGTGTTCTTGTAATTGCTGAAATAACACTACAACACACATGGCTACTGTTTAAACAGGTACTTTTGAAAAGTCCAACATAAATTATTATTGTTATGATCTCAGATTTGTCTAAAATTCAGATTGGTATTTTAGACTTTATATTGCGTATAAGTTGTATGATGTCTTTGTAAACTTACATAAACATTAATTCCTATACATGTATTTTTCTGTTTCCTAAATGCACAAGTATTGGTATCTGGTTCAAGTTTAACATGCAGGCGATATCTTATACTCCCTGACTGCCACCTGGAGTGATAGCTCCACTAGAATGTGATCATTGTTCATGAACTACACTGAGATTTGGTGAAGTGTGACAACAGGATTAGACACAGGTGTTGCTCAACCAAACGTCTCCATGTATTATTTCATCAAGGAAATGCTGCCTCCCATGGAGGATATTTCGGTATATAAAATACAGACCCTGTTCACAATACATCATTCCCTAGTATACAATCTCCTTAATTTGTTAATCCCAACTGACAAAGGAATTCATCATAGGGCTGTGAATGTAACACTAGTCCCATTACCTGTGTGGCTGTGATTATTATAAGAATATTACAGTGCATGTATGAATGGACTGCAGTTGGATCCGGGGTAGGTATGGCTGATCTAATCAGGGGGCTTTAGAAGTTGGTCATGTGGAGAGACCTGCCTGGCCCCACATATACCTACCCATTGCGATAGGCTTGTCATACACACAATACTGCTACTTGTAACAATTTAACTGCTCACCATTGTCTTGTGGCAATTGCTTCTCCTGACTCGCCCAATGTGATTGAAATGTTTTGGAATATTCCTGGAGCTATCTGCAAAATTTGGATGTGGTTGTGAACTTGATGGATAATATTGATAATGAGATATGATTTGTGTGAGATTACTGCGCCAGGAGTTGTTTGGTGTGGAGGATCGAAGTGGGGTGCAGGCCTCAGCTTCACAAATTGTATTCCTTCACAACTCAGTAAGTATGGCAGCCATATTGCCTCATAAACCACCCTGCTAGACACCATCTTCATAAACAACCAACCATCCAATTGTGATCTGACTTTGATCTACAGTGGACATAAATTGAAGCTCTATTCATTAGCTGTTATGTGGTATTCAGTATACCTGATTTGGTAGCTGATATTAGTTAATTGTCTCAAGGGGCACACAATGCAGATTTCTGTATTGATACCGAAACCAGAACAATCTTAGCAAGGTGTCGTTTGGGATCGTCTACACATGTTGGTACGAAAATGAAAAAGAAATTTAGTCAATCTCATTTTTGAATCCTATTTTGAGATTATTTCTTTTCATTTCAGTCGCTGATAGCAGGAGATGGCGACCAGTCAATTCAGAAGTTGTTGCCGGCAAATAGTGTCAACAGCATCGTTGCCCAAGTGGCCAAGAAGGACGATAAGGATGAAGTTGGCCGTGTGGCTGGCTGGGCAGTCAACTTCGACAAACTTCTTCGCGACAACGGCGGTGTTGTTGTCTTCACTGTAAGTTCTTCATCTAATCGTGGCAATGTCTTCGTCCTTTGTAATAATAATAATTCATAAAATATATATAGATATAGCTCCAAGTAAAAATGAATGTTATGTGCCATGGTGAATATATGTATTGATTTTAATTGTTTTTCTCCTTAGGAATTCTTGAAGAAGGAGTTCAGTGAAGAGAACATTGTCTTCTGGCGTCTGTGTGAGCAGTACAAACAACTCAGCAATGACGATGAGGTAAACCTACTTTCCTGACAACTCTGTAAACAACATGACTGGGAATAACTACATATCTAAAGGCAATTTACCCAACAACTACTTCTACCTGACCATGAATTAATGAGTGTCAGGGAACAGCATAGTTTGTCCCGACTGTCTGGGTCTTGTTGAAACAACTTGAATATTCAACCAGTGCACCATGAATCAGCTTACTCCGGTGCATGTACAAAACTTAAATTCTTCTTTATAATATCAGTCTCGTAATTATCATTGATCTTAATTTTTATCCCCCTGGCATATAATGCGGCAGGTATAGTGAACAGTCTGTCGAAAACCGTGAAAGATGTTTCTTCCGTTTCTTCCGTACTTGGTAGATGTTTAAATCAGGGGGTTAAGTGGTGCTTTTGCTATTGTTGGGGAGGTGGGGAGAAGGGATACTTTATCATATTCTGATGGCCCCATATACGTGTTGGAGCTGTCCCCCAATTTTATTGTTCGCAAAGGTGAAATATATATTTTCAAGAGGATTATAGTTTAGCAAGAACTGGTAGATGATAATCTACTGCTGATATTCAATCCCTATGTGGTGCGATCATCCATGACTACCAACCTATTGTGAAATAATTACTGTGTGGTGGCAGGCCACGACAAGCCTTCCCTAGAGTAGTCAAAAACATAGTTAGGATCGGGAAAATTGCTAAAGAGACTCAATCTTTGGAGAAGAGGATATTTCAGGAATGATGTGAACCATACACTTTATTATGTCCCCCTTTGTTGTGGCAACTAAACAAACCCAGCACCCCCATACATATATTTATGTGATATCTCTTTATCTTTTATGGTTTTAAGTTGCTCGTGAATGTTTTGTTTACTGCTGTTTAGCATGCAGTGACTACTGCTATCTTTTACCACCCCCACACTCAATAACACTGTTGGGTTTTTTATGTTTGGGTTTTTGTTTTACATTCTCAAATTTGCTTTTTGTCTTTACAGAGAAAAGCCAGGGCGAAGGAAATCTTCACCAAGCACCTGTCCTCCAAGGCTTCAGAGCCTGTCAATGTGGACAGCACGTCACGTCAGAATGCAGAGAAGCATCTTGACAACCCCATCCCTTCCATGTTTGACATGGCGCAGAAACATGTAAGGCTTAGTTCTCAAATTATATTCACATCAAAAATAAATGTTACATGTTCAGATTTAATGAAAATGACAAATAATTTTGTGCTTGAATCTCTCAGTGTTGATTATTTTTTAATTGACTTATTATTCATGTGACTTGTTGATGTGTCCTCAGATCTGGCAGCTGATGAAGCAGGACAGCTATGTCCGGTTCCTGAAGAGTGACATGTACAAGACATACCTGATGAGGGAGATGGAAGGGAGACAACTGGAACTGCCCCACGATCAGATGGCGGGAGCCAGTAAGGACGACAAGAAGGTAGGCACATGGACGAACTCAGATTTTAAGTGTTTTAACTCTCTTCACTATTCATTAATTAAAAAAGCGATACAGTGATGGAAGTATTTTGTTTGGCAATGATTTAATATTATTTTGTTTATTAATTTCAGAATGGAAAGGGCAAAGAAAATGAGAAGAGAAGGAGGTCTTTGTTGCCATGGAGACAAAGTAAGTTGGTGTGATATTCAGATATTTTAAAAATAAATAATGCAATTATTATCTAGGAAGAAACTGAAAGGAACGAAAGTGATGGGTTTTGTACACACTCGCTCATTGTCATCTTGTATTTACAGATAAGAACAAACACAGCAACAACAAGATACCCTCCGACGCTGAACTGAAGCGTGTGGCTACCAAGGACATCAAGATCAAGGACAAGGAGGTCAACAACAACCTGAAGAAATGTCCTGGGCCCGGAATCGACCTGAGCACCATGAGGAAGGAGGTGTTCCAGACGAAGGAGGTAGGTGTCCACGGGTGTCCGGGCAGGGGAGGGGGGTCAGCAAATATCAAGAAGGATGACAATCGCATTGATGGTTGAATCGATCAAAGGCATCAAACTAAATATTTACCCAGATTCATCAGATTCATCAGATTCATCAGAATCTATACTTAAGTATGTGATTGATAGCATTGTAACATCAAAGGCATCAAACTAAATATTTATCCAGATTCATAAGAATCTATACTAAAGGATGTGATTGGTAGCATTGTAACACTGTGGTGATGTTTTCAGGAGATGAGGGACCCCAACGAGGGCCAGTTCAAGTTCTGCCGTGTCGTGCTCCCTGACGGCTCCACCACTGTCGTGTGTGCCAAGCCTGGCCAGTCCAGTCGCTCGGTGCTGGGGAAGCTGTGTGAGAAACGAGGCCTCTCCATTGCTGCTGTCGACGTGTTTCTTCTCGGCTCGGACAAGGTATGTCAATTTACATCCATACATCAATAACTGGCCATTAGGTCATTCAGTTCCATATTAAATGATGAACACTGTGTAATTGGAAAACACTTTATACTATTTCTAAAACAATGTTAAACTAATGATTTGTTGCACACAAGATAGTAATGTGTGAAGTCGGTTCTTGCTGTCACATTGGTAAAAAATTGCTAAAGGCAGTTTACAATTTCACTCACTGCATAAAATTAATTCAATTTGTTCTTGTTCTTCCAGCCACTTGACCTTAGTGAGGACGTGTCCACCCTTGGGTCAAAGGAGGTTGTCATCGAGCGAAGGGTTCTGTTCCGTATGGACTTCCCCAACAAGAAATCCATCGGGGTCAAGGCCAAGCCTAACAGAACCATCCGAGATGTGTTCAAGCCCATTCTCAATAAATATGGCTACAGAATCGAGAACATTGCTGTTCAGCTGGTAAGAATATTAATCGACACTTAATAGATTTTGAATTGTTAAATCATCAAAACATTTGAATGTAATTTAATTTTGTTTTTATTTGAATCTTACATTTAATATTTTTTTAATATACAGTTAGATGTTTCTTTAAGAATTATGATTCAGAAATCAATGGTATTACTGATGACTAACAATGCTTGTGTTGTGTTTCAGTCGGGGCACGAGGAGCTGCTAGACATTGATATGTTGGTGTCCCAGTTAGACAACCAGCGGGTCGTCATCCTCACCAAGGAGACGTTAGGTGTGTGCCTCAACAATGCTTTCCTAAACACCTCTGACAGTGACAATATGACACACTGTCTTAAACAGTGCTGAAAGTATGTTAATTTGTAAAGTGAGCATTAATGTTAAAATGTCAAGATTTGCAGCATCAGTAGCTCTGCAGTCTGTACTCATGGCTCAATTAACGCGCTGACTCGTGCTTACCTTAACATGACCTTGTAGTATTTCAACCGTTACTAAAGCGTCTATCACTTGCTGCTATGCCAGGACCTCTGCCATGCACATGCTCGTGTCATTGTAGACGAGGTAAGGTCGAGGTCGTATCATCAGTTGTTTCCATTACTTAGTTCTTTTGTTATTAATTTATTTCATGGAGTCAAGTTTTTTTTCTTCATCTTGGTGTGTTTGGTTGCTATCTTGCTCAGTCTGGCCTGTTTTGCTGTGGTTGAAAACCGGTGTAAATTCCGATGCTTGCCCTGGTTTGCCGTGTGTGTGATTCAGTTCGGTTAAAAAAGCCGCATGTTCGCTTTCATCATCGTCCCTCCATTCAACAAACTAATTTCGATAACAAAACATTTCATTCAGAATACTTGCTAACATTCATATCATGAAATAAAGAGACTGCATTATTTTACCTGGATCTACTAATATAACATCATCTATCATTGCATGATCTACTAATATTGCATGATCTACTAATATTGCATGATCTACTAATATTGCATGATCTACTAACATTGCCAAAACTATGTGTTCTCATTATTGCATGACTGCCTTGTACGCTGACTTACCCTAATGCTTGTTTGCTTACTGACACTTGTTGCGCAATTAATCCCACCTCACCTTCACTCTCGCTTGCTTCATCACAACTGATGTTAGTTCCTTTAATCACTGATGTAATCATCTTGAGCCTCTCCCTGCCTCACTCCAAACATATCACTCCCTTGTTCTATTCCTGCACATATTGGTGGCACCCTGCACGGTGCATGGATCGTTGAATTGCATTAACAACCATGCATGTCTCGTTATTTGTCTAACAGACTGGGTTGGCGAGGAGCGACCTGGCATGTCGTCCACCCTTCACAGACCCCCTCTCCCGCCCACAGCTAGCCGGCACAAATCTGGTAGCCTGGGTAACATTAAGGCAGGATCGCTAGACGAAATAACTAATCGTATATTTGAGGACTTGATGAAAGGGAAAGCGGAATCAGCTCATAATTTTGATGAACTTGGTATTGTGGAACTGGAAAAGACCAAGGTAAGGGGTGGAGTTACCTCCCCTTGTGCGATAGGTGGAGTTACCTCCGCTCTCGTGTGATTGGTGGTGCTTCCACCCCGCGTGTTTCATGCTCTGGCTGGTTGTCTTGTGTGTTGTGATCTGTTGCTGTCGCATGAGAAATAATCTTTCAAGGACTGTTGACAAATAAAGTTTGAATACATAAGAAACTCCAAGAGATTTTCAATAAATTTTGTTCTTGTTGGCATGAGTTTTCACGTTTGTGGTTTTGTTTGGTTGGTTTGAAGAAGTTGGTTTTCACTTTGTTGTCAGTTCATCATAGTATAGAAACAAATAATTCAACTGTGGCTTTTCTGTTTAGGCTCCCAAAAATCCAGACGAGCATCGCTTATCAGGCTTATTCGGCCTACTGAGAAGAGAGTCAGTGGGCAAAGCAAAAGACAGCAAGCAGCCGAAGTCTACAACAGCAAAGAGCAAGGTGACCTTTGCTCTCCCAAAGAATGAAACCCGTCCAAGATCTGATCCAGAAAGTGAGTATCCAGTTATCCAGTGCAATTTCTTTATCTGATGTTTAAAACATCATCATCATAATTATGTAACGCTTCATCAAAATTTATTTATCTTGTATTGATCACATTTTAATGGAAATATAATTTTTCTTTGTCAGATGAAAAACTCTTCGAGCTTCTGTCACGAGCTCAGAGTCAGAGGCTGGACGACCAGAGAGGAGTGGGCACAGACTCTGTCGAGATTCCAGAGTTCCTGAGGATGGAGACGCCGGTGCCGACCGACAGCCCAACAACACGCGGGGTGTCTTCCACTGATCTCTTCGATGACGTGGAATACTTGCAGGGTCATGGCCGCCCATCCAGAGGAGCCCAGACACCTCAAGGTCAAGGTCCAAATCCCAGTTCCAGGAAGGTCAACAAATTTACCACATTCGGAACTCCTGGGTTTGGCTCGTCCAATCAGAGCTTTAGTTTGGATGGTCAGATGCCGTCACAAGAACTGGCAGACGAGTACTTCCAAATGCAACCAGTAGTTTTAGATGCGAATGAATTCGACATGGAGAACATCGAGAACTTTTATCAGACGAACGTCCAACAAGAGCATGAGTGGGCTGAAACACCCCATCATCTCGGTGTGCAACACCTCACATCTCCAGCCCCCATGGCTTCCCCTGAGAGGTTTTCCCCAAGAAGGAAGCTTCACGAGAGATTCAATGAACAGAAAGTGTGTGAAGCTATTGATCAAACTTTTATGGATCAAAACAAAAAGGGTGTCACACTAAACATCCACTCCTCACCTAGACCGCCCCCACCCCTGCTTCTTACGCCGAGAGAAATCCCCAGGAAACCCCCCAATTACACACCACCACCACCACTGTCGGAAATTAACAAAGACTTAAACAGTTCTCATACAAGACATTCCGAGAGCTCTAGCTTTCACCGACCCCTCAAACACAGTGGTCAGGTGAAGGATTTGGCCTCACTGCGGGACAGTGAGAACTTGTGTTCACAACCAAATGACAGACTTTCTGCATCAGCTGAAGGAAACCCTGGGGCCACGCCCAAACATCTCGGAAACACTCAGCATAGTCAAGTAGTGGTGGACATTAAATATGGGGAAGAAACAGTGACGTTTGTGTAATTTCAAATGTTTGTCATTATGTTTGTAATAATGGTTGTGAACTGCTAGGTTGTCTCATTTATGTTGTGAAGTTTTACTTGGCAAATCATTTGTTAACTGTCATATTTCTTAATACTATAAGTATTATATTCTTTTTACAAAAGACGGGAAATGTTTTTAAACATTTAGAATAGTTTTTGTTAGAATATGACCTTGTACACTCACGGGATCAGTGTCATACAGTGTTTGTAGTTGAGAAGTTGTAACCTTGTTAAATGGCAATTAATTTTTAGTTCCTGTAAGTATCATGCATTTTAATTTTTAAAATATTAAAATGTTTATTTTATGGCATTTTATTCATCATAAAATGGAATTGTGTAAATAACACAGGGAGGTCACTCATGAGCCTTGGAAATTGCCTTCATTGTATGTGAGATGCACGAGAGAGTATGGTGCTAATTTGTAAAGAAATTGTATATATGTATGTACAGTTTTATTGTATAGAAAATTGTATTTATTATGTTTATAGAAATGGACGCAGCTTTCAATAAAAACTTGAAAGTAAATTCTGAATTGTGTTCTTGATATGCCACATGCATGGACAACTGAATGTGTTACCGAGGACTTACAGTTCCTGCATGTAAGTCAATGGATAGCCTAATGTTTAAAATGTTTGCTCAGCACGCCAAAACCGGGGTTCTGTTTTTCCCCCATAAGTGAGTGAGTGGTTTTAGCAATATTTCAGCAATATCAGGCGGGGGGACACCTGAAATGGACTTCACACATTGTACCCATGTCGGGAATCGAACCCGGGTCCTCGGCGTGACGAGCAAACGCTTTAAACACTAGGCTACCCGACCGCCCCTCTGCCTCTTATGAACCAGTGTACAACTTGTATTATGAATTCTAGTAACTAAAGTGAGGTGTTTGTTATTCATCACACATGTATTGTATGGCTCACACAGCTTGCTGTAAGTTAACCCTCCATAAAACAGGTTACAGTTATGCTTTCTCCAATCAGGCCACTTTTTCTTTTCTCAACCTGGAGCAGCCAAAATCGTGGCCTTTACAAGACTAGTCCAGAGGATTAGTGTAAGCCTGATTAAAGTGTTTGCTCGTCAAAGGCCCGAGGTTGATTCCCCACATTGTTGGAATGTTGCTAAAAGCACTCACTCACTTGTCCTCAAGAGTTTGTACATGTTCTGTCAGTTTTATTCAGTTCCAATTTGTAACTCAATTGAGTGAGTGAGTATGGTTTTACGCCGCTTTTAGCAATATCCCAGAAATACACCAGAAATGGGCTTCACACATTGTACCCATGTCGGGAATCGAACCCGGGTCTTCGGCGTGACGAGCAGACGCTTTAACCACTAGGCTACCCGACCGCCCCGTAGCTCAATTGAAGCATTGAGAACTGATTCAAGATTATCGCCCTCAAATGCGTCCAGGCAATGAGGATGTTTCCTTGTCCTAAACACAATTTAGTAGTCTTGGTCTCGTAGACTTGCGTGAAGTTTGATGGCTGGCAAATCCACTAATTTCCATGTAGGGATTTCCTAGTTCTCCATCTTCATGATGAGAACAGTTAATGAACATCGTGATTGTGTGTTTGTTGTTTAACGCTGCACTCTGCAATATTCAAGCAATATGATGGCAGTCTGTAAATAATCGAGTCTAGACCAAACAATTCAGTAATTGATATCACTCGCAAGGCAATTGGGATATGATGACATGCATCAACCAAGTCAGAGAGCCTGACCACCAGATCCCGTTAGTCACCTCATACGACAAGCGGAGTAGCCTCTGATGACAAGCATGGTTGTGATGGTGCAGCTTGTGTCTGATAGTGGTGTAAAACAACATTCATTCACTCAGTATCCTACAGTGTTTGAGCAGGGAATTTTTAACCTTTTTTTAAAGGCTATCAACTTTAAGTTCCTGTAATTATTCCAAATACCAATATGAGATTGGCTGACAAGATAGGTCAAGGTCACCCTGGAGAGCGACAGCATAAGAAGTAGTCAATATTACCCCATCCTTTTAAAATCATATGTGCATAAAATCACTTCATGAAGAAACATTTAATGGTTTGTTTTCTAGTTCTGCTCCAGAAACATATCGGACGGAGGCCATTTCTATTTCCCCTGCAAAACTTTCTTTGGACAGGAAAAGAAACCCTTTTTGTCATGAGGTTTTACAAAAGGAATTTTACACCAAACTACATGGTCTCTTGGGTGGGTCTCTATTTGAGTGAGTGAGTGAGTACCACTTTTAGCAATATTCCAGCAACATCACGGCGAGGGACACCAGAAATGGGCTTCACACATAGTACCCATGTCAGGAATCGAACCCGGGTCTTGGCGTGACGAGCGAACGCTTACACCACTAGGCTACCCGACCGCCCCTCTCTATTTAATGTCTGATATCAAGTCTCTGCTCAATGTCACTGTGAAACAGCACAATTGTCATGACTTTTCATTAAAACACAATGCTTGTATCAGATGGAGCATGAAAACTCTTGTCAAAGCCATTATCAAGATGATTCACAACTCCTTATGGTTAATGATATGCCCATCGTTTTCTATATTGAAAGGCAGACAACTTTATTGGTCTTCTACTTTCTGTTTTGAGTGAGGTTATATTGCAAGCAGGCATGTTCAAAACCAAAGTGCTTTCAATTTCATGATTGGCAACCATCAAGTCCCAGGTATTGACAATCTCATTAAAATCGGATCTTAGTTCTCGCAATTGCTAAACAAAGAACTGAGGACATACCATTTCAGGTCATGTCAGAACGACCTTTCATCCAACCCAACACAGCGTCGCTTACCAGATCATGAAAGTGACAGTCGGAATGTGTTTTCTAATCATGCAACCACGATATATTTAACACGGGGTATTCCGAACGACAGTTACGGGTTTTATGATTATATCCATACAATCTATATAAGCCATTCAAGAATGTTCTTATCAGTTTTAAAATTTTTAATCGAGAATACGTAAAAATGTTTCGAAGCGTGGTCGCCAGTTTGAAACTCGTGTCGTAAAGCTCGAGAAAGCTGCCTTCTCATTGGCCAATGTCAATTTCTTGTCAGTCATTTCATTGGTCGGTCAAATTTCGCAAAAGGTCGTTCTGACGTGACCCGTAATGAGATGTCCTCAGATCTTTGTTTAGCGGTAGCGAAGACTAAGATCTGATTTTAATGAGATTGCAGATATTGACTTCATAATGTGACCTTGACCTTTAAAGCTGGACAAAAATTCCTAAAGGGTATTGAATATGAATTATAATGAAATCTGTCTGGAGTAGAAACATCCATCTTTTAAAGACGGTTAGCTGTGGTTCCTGACTTCCTCAAAACAACAGATGCATCGAGTGAGTGTCATGTCATGATGTACAAGCACAGGATGCCTCAGAACACAGGGCCACTTGTGCCTTCCAAACACACTGACTGTCTTCATGAGAGAGGGGAGGAAAGCTTACTGTTTTGAAATTGTTCATCGTTGTCTTGAGACCTTAATTATGTGTTCAGTTTCAATTAAATTTGGAAATTGTTGAAAATGTAAAAGATTATACAATGGATGAGGCCCCAAGTACATATACTTATGGAAGAAAATAAGGGAACAGCAATACTGCAAAATGCTGTTTACTGCTGTACTCCATACTCAACAGACAAAAGTAAAATGTTAGCAGTTGATGTGTCCACATCTTCCCGAGGCAATGCATCCACTAACCTTTTTATCAAAGTCTTGTTTCCACTCTTGCCACATCAAGCCCATTTTCTTGTGCTAAATATGACTGAACTATTGCACATATCGATGGTCCAATCAGAGAATGTTTAAAAAGATAAACATCCACGACTGGTACACCTTCGTATGAAAGTGATTTACTGCTGTCTTTGTTGACACGGATATGTCTTTTTCATCTTTTAAACCCCCCAACCATTGCCTGTTTTTTTGTGTGTCAGGGATGAAATTGCAAATGTTTTCGTTATCTGATCGAAAAGGTCGTCACCTATAGTAGTCACCATCTTTGTGAAGTTACGAGTTGAGAACAGCGACCTGAATGGATATCGCGTTTTCAATACAAGATGCACAACTCATGATCTACGAGAGGTGGCACCAAGGTCGAGCCAAGAAAATGGCCTTGAGAAGGCAAGGGTAGAACTAGGCTTTGATATAGGCCAGTGGACACGCTTGCCTCGGGAAGATAGTGTGTCCACTACACTCCCAATTTTGATTGGTTATCTTCAGGATACAAAAGAATTTCATGCTTCTGATTCCCTTTAAAGCTTTTCCCTCACTTTCCATGAGTATATGTACCTGGCATAGAGCGGACACCAGCATCCAAGAAACAAGCAACACACTGTTTACAATGGTTAACATCAAGAGGCAATCACGGCCACAGCTTTATTACTTTGTGTATATTCAGACAGCTATTGCTCCAGGAGAGAATATGTATACAGCAGTACCCAGCTCCATGTCACACAGAGAAACTATGTATACATTACTAAGCTCCATGTCAAAGTGAACATAAGTATGCAGTACCCAGCTCTACATCACAGAGAGAAGCTATGTATACATTACTGAGCTCCATGTCAAAGAGAACATAAGTATGCAGTACCCAGCTCTACATCACAGAGAGAAGCTATGTATACATTACTGAGCTCCATGTCAAAGAGAACATAAGTATACAGTCCCCAGCTGATATGTGGCCTACATGGTTATCAAGGTACTGTTTTATCCCAGAAAAGATACTTATGATGACATTGGGAATGATCTACCTATTCGTTTACGTATCAATATTTACTTTAAGATACTTAATTTACCAAAAATTGCAACTTGATACCATGGTTGGCGTTTTACTATGATAAAAAAAAGCAATTTTTATCAGACGGTTATGTTTGAAAATGTTTGATAGAAACCCTGTGGAACATAATCCTCTACTTTATTTTCAATACCTTGAAAGGAAACATATTATTTTTTCAAGTAGTATTGTGTCCAACTTATATACTTTTACACACTGAGACCATTTTCGAATATCTTACTTAATTCAAGTACATGTACTTTTCCTGAATGAACCCCAACTATAGCAGATTGTAATATAGAGAATTTTGATAATGAAGAATAAGTCCGACTACCCATTCTTGATCATCCTGCCTGCAAAGGTTGATACAGATGCAAGGCTTGACTGCAACCTATCCATCAATTTGATGTGCATCAGTCAAGCCCAGGGAATCGGTAGAAGTTGATGTGGCAGTGACATGCATCTCCTTCAGTCATTGGACAAACTTACAAATAAGTTAAGTAACATGCAAAATAACTTACAAAACCATGGGCCAAACATACAATAAAACATAAACCATTTTGTGTACAACACAGGATTAACATTGACCGCTGGGGCTTACTGTTTTTGATGTACAGGTTTCAGGCCGACATTACAGCGAGACTCGTGAACAGAGTACAGGCCGACATTACAGAGAGATGTCTGGGCTGAGAAAGGCAGACATTACAGCGAGACTCCCGGACAGAGTACAGGCTGACATTACAGCGAGACTTCTGGGCAGAGAAAGGCCGACGTTACAGCAAGACTCATGGACACCAAACTCATGGACGTTTCAAAGTGACACCAAACCGTTAATCGGATATGATACAGTGAGACTCCTGGACAGAGTACAGGCTGACATTAGAGCGAGACTGAGTACAGGCCAGCATTACAGCGAGACTCATGGACAGTGTACAGGTCGACATTACAGTGAGACTCCTGGACAGAGTACAGGCTGACATTACAGCAAGTGAGTATTTGAGACATAGGCTACCTTTCAGCGCTTCAAAGTGGCACCAAACCATTAATCGGATATGATACTTCAGTGCATGAAGATCTGGCAAACCCTCCATAGGATTATGTCAGTGAACCCTGACCACCCTATCTAAATGAATGAGAAATAGTACTTCAGCCAATCAGCTTTCAAAATGATTAGGTCCAATTCCTCACTTCACCTCGAATCGGAAAATATCATCTTTACAAATGAAACACCAACACAGAAGACAAATGTTCCCTCACTTTGCGAGTCAATAGTAGACCCTTTTGGGAGTAGGTGCCATGGCAATCAGAAATGACAGGGTGCATAGTATATCCACAACAATATACAGCACAGCTTTTATTAGTTTCCATTCAGAACTTCCCAATTTTGTAGTCTTTTCGAGATATAGAAATCAGATGCATTGCGCACAACATTTTGCTCGTTTGTACCAAAACTTTGAGGACACTTCAATGCTGATTGGCTGATAAGAAAATCCACCCAATACAACCTCCTACGACAGTTATTTTTAGATCTTCAAGCTGAGAGGTGTCATATACAGTAAATATCGATAGTAAAATAAAGATTGTTTACAGGGACCTAGTATGTAGAAGCGATGTGGTTCCGACTACACTGATCAATTATACCCAGTTTATAGCTGATTTGTAGGTAAATATAATTACCACATACCAGTATATAAAGTAATTACAAGAAAACACCAAACTCTTTCAAGCATTTTATGGGTTGGTTGGTTGGTTTGTTGTATAACGCCACACTCAGCAATATTCCTGCTATATCACGTTTGTCTGTAAATAATCGACTCTGGACCAGACAATCCAGTGATTAATATCATGAGCATTGATCCACGCAATTGGCATCGATGACATGCATCAACCAAGTCAGCGCACCTGACCACCCGATCCTGTTAGTCGCCTCTTAAGACAAGCATAGTCGCCTTTGCATTTTATGGGAATTGCAAACAAAATCAGTTTGGCACAAAAACGTTCTGGCAATCAGAACCACATAGTTTAACCAAAGTGACGAGAATTTAGGTAATAGAAGTAGTGTTGAGTAAACACTAATGGTTTTAGCCTTGAGACAACAACTACAGATCATCCTGTGATCAAAAATGATAAGATTCTCTTATGTTTCCACATTCCAGTGGTCAAGTCTACAGTTTTAGGAAGATCTCAGTCACCATGGTTACTATGGCAGCATCTAGTCAACTTTTCAGCATCTAATGTACATATGTAGAAATGTCTAACAAGGCATCAACAATAACTTGATCTGGTTAGTGAATGAGCTTTTGTGGACTTTGAACAGTATTTTATGGTGCAGCATTAGAAATTGGCATTAGTTATATAGTCCTTGCCAAACTGCCCAAAAGTTAAGGTATCATATGGACAAGTAGAAATTTGCCAATATTAAGGGTTTTGCTATATGATATCATCAAAAGGACCAGTTGACTAAAACTGTTAGTTTCTACCGCTGGTGCGTCAACTGTGTATGGTAAGAAAGCCTACGGTGACTCAGTTTGTGAATGTCAACAACCAATTGGTGAAGACAACTTGCATGAGTCAGAGAGTTCTCCTTCAAGACAACATCATTCAACACAACATCATTCAGCCAGCTCATGCAACTGCTTTATCGTCGAATCACCTCGAACATGTTCAAACTGTTATTCCAATGGTTTTAATGCAGGAAACATACTCTCCAGGTTTTAATGTAAATAAATATAAATATTTTTCCTTCTCATACACTGTAACTCATAAGGAAAGAAGCCTAACAAAAACATAACAAATATATAGAGATTTCTGGGGAATTCTGTCATTTGATGAGCTAGTGCTTCTACATGGGACAGAGCAGGCTTCACATGTTGTACCGTTGTCGGGATCTGTCATCCAAATAGTTGACTGTTTTCTTCACAGACCAAGCTAGACACCACACACAGGAATCACTAGGGGGAGGTGATGCTAGGCTTGCCTCACTGCTGCTAAATGCACTGATAGTAGTTTCACTGGCTGGTTGTAACGAGACCATATAGACAATCTTAGTCACTTTGGTTCAAAAACATAAAGATTAGATCTCATGTTCTTTTCAGAGAAATTAATTACTTAACCAGCATGTACTTTTCAGCCTGATCCAACATTCAACATATGGTTGTCACACTACATCAATGCCCAATGTCACTGTTACCATGGTTACTGTCTATTTACACATGTCAATTTGATGCCATGTCAACACACTATATACAGATAATCTGAGTGTTCCTTCTGCAGGAATCAGTTCTGTGGGAGACATGTTTTTGTCCAGAAATGGCAACACACAGCATCCATGCAACACTTGACCAGTGCTTGATGCTGACTCCATGATATCCATGGCAACACTGAGCTACCATAACTACAAGCTGGACTCATTCGCAGACATTCACAAAGTCGAACACACTAACATGCCAACAGCCAGCAATACTGTTCGGTTATGTATCTTCAATGTAGATATGCCATTTTGTTCTGATGTGGACACTGATTGTCTGCAAGGTTGGACAAAGGGAGGTAACTCATCTGGACATTTTTCCCACCACTGGCTTGGTGGGAATGTCGTTCCTCGTAATGATGCGACTAGGTAATGGCCACCAGAGTCATGTGTTATGTTTGACACACCTCCTGAAACTGTATTGTCTGTATGGGGATATCAGAACTAGGCGCTGAGATTCTGTGCTCAATTTGTCCATTTCGTTGGTGACCGTATTCAAATTTGATCCTGAGCTCACCAATCCGAGACCGTGGTAAAATGTCTGGTATCCATTCGATTATGAAAGGAGTGGGGTCTTTGTTCTCCCCACTGATATTACCTGTAAACAAAGCAGAACATGAATGGATGGTATTTCATGCAAACAGGTAATTTGTTGTACAGTCATCAAAATAAACGTTACTGGAGTCTTTTGCGGAGTCTCACATGAAAAGTATTTTGTTTTTGCATGTAGTCCTTAATTGAAGCATCAGTAATATATAATTCAAGGATCTCATTGTCCAGGTTACCACCTGCCATTTTGTCACTCACTAAGCAAGTTTAAATAAAATGTCCTTGTGAAGTTCCAGGTTAGAATAGGTCTTCAGCAGCCTATGCTCGTTGTAAGAAGCGACAAGATCGGGTCGTCAGACTTGGAGACTTGGTTGATGCATGTCACCGATTCCCAGGTACATAGATCAATGCTCATGATGCCAATCACTGGATTGTCCTGTCCAGACTAGATTATTTCCATTTTTGCTGTTTTCTCAAAGACTTTCCTGTGGCACCTTTTTCCTTTTGTATCACAACTCACTCAGCAATATGACACTTATCTGACATCCGCATCTAAATATTGGAGTCCGGACCAGACAAACCAGTGATTGATATTATAAGCAGCATCACATGCCACTGAGGTTCAATGAACACAATCAACGAGTCTGACCACCCAACTTACATAGTGACTGCCAGCAGAGGCTGCTGGAGACCTGTTCTAACCTGGCATCCCCAGTTTTTTCCTGTGTCAGTGGTCATGTTGGCAAATATGTTGCCATACCAGTCATATAGCTGGCACAGTTGATGTACAGCTGACCTGGAGACTTACCAACTTTGAGAAAGGTTTTCAGTTCAAATGGCCTGATAGGTGTCTGTGTTTTCCCCTTGAAAGAATCATCAATGTTTTCCACCTGCACTTTGGGTATCTCGTACAGATCAAACGTCCCATCCCTGTTCTCTACAAAGTTCCTCGTAATCTCTAGAGGCATCTGTAAAATATCGTCATAAATACTAAAATCTTAACCATTTTACAAAAAACTATGTCTCTCTTTAGAATTGTTTTAAAGCTTAGGCCCTTCCTTCAAGAAAAACAAAGAAGACAAACATCCTGGTTAATGAACTCTCTTAATACACGCGTGTGAGTGAGCTATGTTGTAACCCTGCCTTCAACGCTGTACACATTTCAAGTTGTAACGTGTTATCGCAATCATTGTGTATCAAACATTTGTAGTGGGAAAGATCCCAGGGACGCAGGTAACAGACGTAATCACTTGGGCTTGATGACCTCGTTAACAGGTATGAATCTGGACTTTAAAACCACGATTAGCGTATCCTGCTTTGACAAAGGGAGACAACTCGAGATGATGAACAGTGAATTATGGAATTTGGCCATCATCCCTTACTTTAGGCACAGAAACAAATAACTATTGTCTCAAAAGAAATTGAATCTGGCATGTGCCCTGACGACAAGAAATAGGCAAGAATGTCTATGACTTACTTCTGGAGTGTCAAATATCTGCTTGACATGGAGTATATTTGTGATATGCCAGGTGTACTTGGTGAAGGTGCCCAGTGGGAGGGCGTCCTTCCTTACAAAGCCGGTCGTGTAGTTGGGCAAACGTTTCTTGCGACTTCCAGCTGAGATTCTTTGTTGGAGACAGTCGAAGAACACTTGAGGTGCATGGAACACAAGGGGTTCCGGGTTACCTGAGGACAAGCATAATGTTGAGAGATATAAATATTGTGTAAATTCAGAGGTTGATATAACTGCTGGCATGTTGGCTTGTGGCCAGGTAAGATTAAAAAGGGCCTGCTAAAACGTAACGTAGATGACCAGTCTGGTGAGTCAATATTTCACCCCTTCTCCGTGTTTGTTAAATTCTTTTTAATTGGATCAACTTGGTAGAATGACAACCGGCCCCCATTTTGTAATGTTGTGTATTTTATTTGCTACTTTGGTGAAACCCACCAGCAAGGGTATGGTGCTGACAAACCTAAAAACATAATCAACACAAACCAGGATTCGAACTTGTGGTCATAAGTTTCAGGCGAGCCCAAGGGACACAACTCTGCACATCAAATTGTGGCACCTCAAACGACTGGGCGACCCATACCCCGCTACCCCAAAAAAGGTACAATCACAATACAGTGGTAGAGTGAATGTGAAATTGTGTGGTTTCAATGTCGCTTTCGTCAATATTTCAGTTACTACCAATATGGTTACAAATAACCGAGTTAATAAAACCTGTTATACACTAGGGCAGATATCACACCGGTATATTGTTTACATCATCTGGACAGCATTGTTGACATCATTCAAATCGTATTGTGATGAAAGGTCGAAATGACGTCACACCAGAAATGATGTCATAGTTGAAGAATTGTTGACGTCACATTTGACTATTGTGGTTTTCTAAGATGACGGTTGTGATCAGTGTATTTTTCGCTCTTTATCAGGAAATACAAGAATTCTGACATTTGTTTTGTAAAATCAGTATGACAGCGCTCGTATAATAATCTCTCTATACAGCATAATCTGGGGAAGGTTTCTGGCACGCCAAAGCGAATTCCGGTGCCTAGGATGACTGGTCCCCCTACAGTGGTTCAAGTAACATTACCATCGAACTGGTAGTGCATGGTCTGGTTGATCCTCTCCGTGACACTGGCCAGCCACTGGTGCCAGGTGATGATTGTCTGAGTCTCATCCAGGAATGGGGTCTGGACTGGAACAGCAACACAACTCAATGAATGCTCCCTAGCAAGATACTACAATGTCTATCACAAGCCATAATATAATCAATACAGAACTGTTTACATTTAATAAGTGTTATAATCAGAATGGTCAGGCATTTGGAAACTTAGGAAAGGATTGGTGAAACGACATTCGAATAAACTTGGCTAACTGAAAGTAATCCTAATACTTTCCAAGAATATGATTGGTAAATCCACCACATTCCCTCGATATCATGTCCTACTGCAACATGCATGTTATGCCCACCTGGTTTCTTGGGAGTGGTGACAATAGTCTTGACAGTTTGCTGGGTCTGCTGTTTGACAGGACTGGCTTTCTTTGGTGCAGGCGTCCCCTCCTGTAGTGTGAGCAGTGCACTGCTGGCTTGAGCTGAAAGTACACCAGTCTTCGGTAAATATGAGGCCCATGCAGAAAATGTTTAGTATACCTTATGGGACCTGGCAATCGATTGTTCCATTTCATCACTGTTCATATCTGATGAAATTCTAGATAATTTATTCTTTATAATAATCAATCTCCTTGGTTTGTGCAAGGTTCACTTACCCAGAGTGTCATCTTTCTTCTTCTTCTTGGCGGATGTCGGACCAAGAATATCTTCCTCTGTGACGATGACCTCCAGTGTGCTGGGGTCAGTAGTAGTCAGCGTGGAGCCGTCAGCTGTCTGATAGATTGTGAGCACCTGCCGCTCAGTCACGCTGACACTCGGCGTTATCGTGGATACTGAAACCAGGTCTCAGCATGACAAGCAAACAAAATCATGGGACTATCTCACAAAACCATCACTCATTAAAACAAGCATGTAATCCCCCGCCAATATGACATGTCGGGTTGTAGGCATCAGCCTTCCGGAAACGAGCACCACCGCCATTTTCAATCAAAGTCAAAGTCGTTGCCGTGGAAACTCGAAAAATATATTTTTTAAAAATCCCAAACTATCAAAAGGCCCCAGTTCACCAAAAGACCTATCTACATGATCTATGTGCCAAGTTTGGTTGAGATATCTCTCATGTTTTTTTTAGATCTGCTCCAGAAATGAAAAGTGACGGAAGGACTTCATGGTGGGGGTCAATAAATCATGTGATGTTGCTTGTATAGATAATATTAAAGTACCAAATCATCAAACAGGTATGCAGTTGCTAAATACTTCCACGCACAATTTTCACTTCATTACATCCAAAACAAACAGAAAAGATATTACCTGTTTGTATATCATGGTATATGAAGGAGAGAAAATCATTACTGGTATGAGTGAGAGAGTTGGTATTAACGCCGCTTTGAACAGTATTCCAGTTACAATTTATATCATGTTGTGTTATGTTATTGTGGGAGGAAAGCCCGAAGTTATGCAAGTCTGACATTTACCACTTCGGTAAAACCAAAGAGCATGGGTATGGTGACATGTTAGAAACATAATGAGGGTGAAATCGGGGTCGAACCCACTATCATGGGTTTTTGGTGTGCCCAAGGGACACAACTCTGCACAGCAACACCATACGCAACTGAAGCATGATGAAGATGAATCGATAACTTTACATCTGAACATAATGAGCACTGATGAAGCTAACAAAAACACCAATTTTCCCGTTTAACTACCGATGAATGCAGACAAAAACTTACAGGCGTTGTCCAAGTTGACATAATGCTCAAATTCTTCTGCCAGTTTATCATCACTAGCAAATGCACAGATACAGGCATAAAAGTGGACACACCGCTTCATCGTGTCATCCTTTGGTGCACCCGGTTTGAAATTCTGAAAGCATTTAGAAATAACATCCTATATTTTATAATGGAGAAGGGTGAGTATTCTGAAAAATGAACTGTTTTAACTGAACAAGTTATGGCTAAACAGCGCAAGTGTAGAATCTGTTCGCCATACAATAGTCCTGATACTCATGACAGTATCATAAAAAGTAGATATATCTCCAGAAACATTATTTTTGTATGGCTTTACTGATCTTGGATACCTCATTGATGCTAGAGAGTTACTTGTGTTATGGTCAGTAGGTTACCCCCAACTCTATCCCTAGCCCTTGGATCCTTGAATAAAAATACTGGCAAACAGAAACTATAGCGGCTCCAGACATCTTATATCATCATGAATATTTTATATTTCTCCTATCATCATGATTGTGTTACTCACGTCAGTGACACCTTTTACCATGTTTACTGTTACAAAACAAACAAGAAAACAGCGTTGGCACATTAGAATTTTGCTTGTTCATAAAGTAGTGAATATAAACTATAGAAAAGAGTCCTATAAAGCGGTAAGATTATGCTTTATGTGCTTTATGTCATCAGTAAGAATGATTAAATGTGAAAATACACACAAAAGGCCCCGTCTCTGGAATAAATAAGTCAGTCTTGGTAAATATCCCTTAGGTAAGTAGTTTCTTAGAAAACTTGTCCACATTGCATACACTATGCACTGAGTTAGATAAAATTACTCTGTAAAAAAATAATTGACGGGGCCAATTTTCGAATTCAGTATAGATAAGTATCCCTAAGATAAGCAAGCATGCAAACTTTCGTTCATTTAACTTTTGTCATGTTTGTAGTTTCTGAGAAAACGTCCCCATTTCTAACTGTATGTATGAAGTTGAAAAAGCATGGAGCAAGGGCCATAACTCTGTAAAAGATGACTTTATGACACCAGTTTTGTAACTAATTTGAGGTCATGACCACTAAAATCAGTGTGTAAAATTTAATTTCTCTGACTTATACTGTTTATTAGAAAATTTGTCCCCTTTGAGAAGTGGACAGACGGAAGGATGAACTCCAGGTCTATATATTAACTGTAATCCCTCATGGGTTCAATTCTTACCTTAAATATCTTACAGCTACATTGAAACTTGTAGTCTGGTGCGTTTCTGTTTCTTGAGGTCTCAAAGAAAGCAAAATGAAGGAAGCCTAGTGGTTGTTTCGGGTTAGGTTTGCACTTGACTACCATGATATTCTTCGTGACTCTCTGTACAAGGGGACCTGTTGTCTCTGTAGCCAGAAGCCAGATCGCCTGCTTTGTTTCATTTGAGACTTGAAGGGAATTGAGTACAGAGTTCTTTAGGGTGAGGGGCTGAGCTTCTGCTGTGCATTCTATGGCAGCCTTGATGTGAGCACAAGGTTGATCTTGTTGGATATTAATCTGGTTTGTATTCCGACTACACGTGTCCACATAGCACCTTGCAGCTGTAGCGAGCACTGAGGGGTCTACCATTGTGGCTGGATTCCCATCCAGATCTTGAACTAGTGGTAGTTGTACAAACCCTCTATAGTCAGGTCCTCGATCACGAAGTCGCACTGAGAAAACCTGCACTGTAGAACCAGTGATGATTTTGACTGCATCAGCGCTGTGGCCACGCTTCCTTTCCTTCTCCTTGAACACAACATCACAAGCCTTGTTCTTGCAGCTAATCCCCCTTGTGCCATTATAGGTACCACATTTAGGACACTTACGAACACCTCGTAAAGTCGGTTTTCCTAGATCTTCAAATAAAAGTTTGATCTTTTCCTGAGATGCCATAGTTTAACAGCCACCTGAAAAGGAAATTTTCATTTTTGTAATATGTAATGTAAAAAGGTTGTGGTAACTTGCAAAACAATTTCATAATTAGGCTTGACGTATTGGCACCTAAATCATATTTCAATATATTGCAATACGGACAGCAGTATTGCGATACATAATGCAATATGTATTGGGGCCCAAATCATATATATTTGTACTGATCAAAAGGCATTTCCTCATTCAATAATCCATAATTCAGATTGAAAGATGGTTAGTATGGATAAACAAGACTATATATTATGTCATCAATATGGAATGTTATGTAAACAGTGTAAAGCGTGTGCTGTTTACATGGTTTAGATAGGAACCCAGTCCATCCAAATGCCTCAAGATAGTAGATATAATTTACATAATTATCTATCAATTCTTATGTGACTGTATTGGAAAAAATCAATACGCAAGGGTTGTTGGGTTGTTGTCATCCCATATGTATATTGCTGATGGATGTATTGCAATATACCGGTATACCAGTTATATTGCAACCCCTATTCATAATCCAATCTCATTAAAATCAAATCTTAGGTATCACTACCGCCAAAGATCTGAGGACATCCCATTACAGGTCATGTCAGAAAGACCTTTCATCCGACCAATTGGAGCATTGCTTACCAGATCAGGTAAGTGACAGTTGGAATTTGTTTTTTAATCTTGCAACCTCGGAGGGGTATTCCGAACGACAGTTACAGTCTTTAGGACTGAATTTATTCAATCTAGGCTATCATTAGCAGTTCCAAAATTTTCAGTTTTCAAATTTTTAATCGAGAATTTGTCAAAATATATTTCGAAGTGTAGTCGCTAGTTTGGAACTAGTGCCGTAAAGCAAGAGAAAGCTGCCCTCTGATTTGCTAATGTTGACTTCTTGTCAGTCAATCCATTAGTCGGTCAATGTTTGCAAAAGGTCGGTCTGACGTGATCTGTAATGGGATGTCCTCAGGTCTTTGTTTAGCGGTAGCGAGAACAAAGATCTGATTTTAATTAGATTGATTCATAATCATGCACCCGTGAAGTTCCGGGGTAAAATAGGTCTTCAGCAACCCATGCTTGCCGTAAAAGGCGACTATGCTTGTCGTAAGAGGCGACTAACAGGATCGGGTGGTCAGGCTCTCTGAGTGGGTTGATGCATGTCATCGATCCCAATTGCGTGGATCGATGCTCGTGATATTAATCACTGATTGTCTGGTCCAGACTCGATTATTTACGGACCGCCGTCATATAGCTGGAATAGTGCTGAGTGCGGTGTTAAACAACAAACCAACCATAATCATGCCTTTTGTCACAATAACTTAAAACCAAAATTGAAAGTCAAAACAAACATTGTCAAATAATGACATTTACACATGTTTACAAGACAGAACCGTACATTTCTCAATGCAATACACATTGAATGATACAGCCAAGAGCTTTTCTGTGATGGGATATCAGTGGGTGAGCTGTGATAATACATCATGTACATTGAACAGTATTTCAGCTAAATGTATATGTAAAACTTGAAGTGATGCAGTGTGGACAATGATGGAGGGGGTTGTCTTGAGGTTGGGTGAATGTGGAGACTGATCATGCTGATGCTGCAGGGTTTCACTTTCAGAAAGGCTTTTTTCAAGGACACTGACTGAATATAATCCCACGTCCTAACAATTCTTTTTATATTTTGCCTTCAATGCAGTACACTGGATAGCTTCTGCCATTTTGTTAAGTGGTGTCTGGTGAGGTTTTCAAAGTTTTTCAGCCGGCATTTTTAGCTGTCTTGCTTAGTTAACGGGGTCATTGTCATAAAAGCTTTCGTAAGAACGTGTCATTTTTAGTCACTAAAGTTAATAAAAAATGCTACATGTTTGTTGAAATGGGGCCCCAATGCATGTGTTTATATGTTGATGTCTTAGTTTCGTGGTTCAATCATATCCAACCAAACAAATGCAAGTGGGGGTGTTGCAGGTCCCTATATTAGAAGCAGTAAACAAATATGTCAGACTGGTTTCCAGTATGATGCAAGTCTACCCAAATTTGTAATTACATTAAATTTTGATATAATCATGAATATAACATAATGCTTTTTGTCTGTAGCAAAATCACTGTGCTTAAATATATCCTACTGTAAACCAGGATTTAAGGAATAAAGGAATAATGAACTGTCTACCTGACTGTGTAGATTGTAGCATTGACCAAATGGCTATTCTTAAATTTGAACACAAAAATAACATGTTTACAGTCTGTCACAGACCATGGCAGCTTGGTAAGAGTAACATTACTCCTATCATGTCTATAGGACTGGTTTGTATGTGTATTGCTAAACCCCGCACTCAGCAATATTCCAGCTATATGACGTCCTATACTTGTATACTAGTACTAATACCATTACATTTTTATGTAGGGACCTAATATTCTTCCAAAATTGATTTAGGAATCATTATTTGTCTTATGGCAGGGCTTATAGAAGTTGTGTAGAAGGTACATAAGGGTGTTTCATGTTGGATAAAACTTAAGCCAAGTCTGGTAATCAAAGTGAGCGATTGTGAGTATGGTTTTTACGCCGCTTTTAGCAATATTCCAGCAATATCACGGTGGGGGACACCAGAAATGGGCTTCACATATTGTACCCATGTCAGGAACCGAACCCGGGTCTTCGGCGTGACGAGCGAACGCTTTAACCACTAGCCTACCCGACCGCCCCTGGTAATCAAAGGGAATGACCAGTATTTAAGAATAGTCACTAATTGTCTATCTAAAATATGCTTCGAGATATATTGAAACAGCAGCAAGGGCTATTTTGTATCACTGTATCTTAAGAGCTTCTTGCGACTGTCGTTCACCAAGTCGTGTGTGGCGGGAAGTAAACAATATTTCGGTTGACTGACCGTTAGTTTTTACAAAATAATTAAAAAAAAATTATTATTTGTGCACTTCCGCTCCGATACCAAGGCTCTCAACCTAACATACTAATACAACGAGACTTATGTACACGATGATCACTACGAATGGAATGCTCGGTACTACAAATAACCAAAATGCGTATTTATTGACTTTGGTCGTGTTTGTTACTCGCATAATGCGCCAAAATCCGAGGCTCTAAGTAAGCGTTCTATGGAAGTGATGGATAGAGTAATCAGATATCTAAATACTCACGAACTATTAACACAGATTAGTTGGAAAAATAAACTCCAAAAACGGATGAACTGAGTCCATGTCTCCAGTCAAACTAAATCTTTGTGATGGGTAGCCATATTGGCTCCTTCCTCGAAGAAATGAAATGTCGCGGCTTCTCATTGGTTGAATTTGAGCACATGATATGAAGTCGTCATTGATTGGCTAGGGATAAATGCAAGGGAGCATTTGTTGATAGCCGTAATGATTTTTGACGTTTTTGAATGCTGATTGTTTATTTACCACATTCACTTACCCACGTCTACATTATACTTATATTTAATATTTTTTTCACAAATCGTTTATGAATTAATTCAAATTACGTTCACACAACACAACGTTATTCATTTACACCGACGTACCTCGACGCCTTAATTCATATTTATATGCATATATGCAAATGTTTCATTAAGATAACTAATCCCCTTAATAATGCTAATTAACCATTGAAATGATAGTTTATGTTTCTAGTGAACTTGTTTCAAGTTAGTTTTGAAGCTGTTTAGAAACAAAGGGAATGAAATGGGTGAACATGTCATTTGGATTGAACAATTGTACAGTGAGTGAGTCTTAGTGTCGCTTTGAACAGTTTCCACTTTATCATGGCGTGTCAGTGTAATGTGGGAGGAAAGCCCGAAATGATATGTGTATTAGACGTTTACCCATTTTAATGTTGCTGACAAACCGAGAAACACAGTAAAATCAGGGAATAGCGGCGTCTTAGACGACTGGGTCACCCGTTCCCCAGGATTAAAACGTTAAATATATGAATAGTTTG
Organism: Haliotis rufescens; assembly: GCF_023055435.1. NCBI lineage: Eukaryota > Metazoa > Mollusca > Gastropoda > Lepetellida > Haliotidae > Haliotis > Haliotis rufescens. The sequence goes on from NW_025963802.1 coordinate 159,733, forward strand.
TAGTTTAGTCAACAATGTTCCAGCTGTATCACAGAGGCCTGCATAATCGGTTCCGGTTCCACACCGTCGGGCAATGATGACTCGCACTCAGCCAAGTCACCCAGCCTGGCCATGCACCTTATCCTGTTTAGTCTCCGACAAATAATATAAGGTGCTGGGGACCAAGTCCAACTCGGGTCCGTAAAGGTGAAATATATTATATGTTTCATTAAATATATTTATGGAAATATATATAACGAACTCAAAAACATGTAGACCTACCTGGCCAATAGGATCACAGTTAAGTTATCAATCCAATACACTTGTTTATTTCAATTATCAAATAGATTTCTATAAAATATTGAGTTAAAAGTACGTTTATGAGTGATCCGCTGAGACCGACCTTGCCGAGATTCGTTTGTCACCAACTTTGGGTTTCACCAAAGTGGTAAACGTCTGAGACCTGCATCACTTCGGGCTTTCCTCCCATATCAGGCTGGCACGGCTTGATATAACTGGAATACTGTTCAACGCGGCGTTAAACCATACACACTCACTCACTCACTCACTCATGTTAGTTATCATGTAACCGCAGAGGTACACGGGTGGCCCAGTCATCGATGGGGTGGTCCACTATCCAACAGATGTTTCTCTATCGCCCTGGTATTCATCCATCGAGAAGGTGTTCCTCTGTATACAGAGCTGGCGTCTTCTGTAACTGCTGTTCCTCTATGGACCGGTGGTTCCCCTACGACAACGTCCCCGTTATAACACTACACCATCTAATTCAAATTGTAGCGTCCCGTGAATATCCGGGGTAGAATAGGTCTTCAGAAACCCATGCTTGCCGTAAAAGGCGACTAACGGGATTGGGTGGTCAGGCTCGCTGACTTGGTTGATGCATGTCATCGATCCTAATTGCGTGGATCGATGCTCATGCCAAGACTCGATTACTTACAGACCGCCGTCATAAAGCTGGAATATTGCTGAGTGCGGCGTTAAACAACAAACAAACAAATCAAATCAAATTGTAGCTCACCTGATTGAATGTCATGGCCTTTTTGTCCGCCTTGGCAGCCATATTGAAAACCCAATTTTCGGCCATTTCCGCTCAAAATGTAATGGAATTCGGAACATGTTTTCTCTAGCTGTAGGATTCAACATTTATATGTTGCGTTTTCCCCCCTCGTTTATCCCCAATGGTGGCACCCGATATGTTCAAGAGCCTGGAATACAATTTTAATTTGGCCGCCAAAAGGTAATGAAACTTGGTATTCGCTGCGTTTGTTCTTTGTTTTTCAATATATGTATAGCGTGGACCTTATTCAGACAGTGATACTGTCGGACAATGTATTTATACCCTGAGCTTATACGATTATGGAAAAGATTTTTGTTGCTTTTCTTTTCAAAACCTTTTAAAGACATGACGTAACATGCTAATAATTCTAAACTATGTTTTATGTATAAACTGTCCAAGTCAGAATAGGAACATTTGCTGTATCCTTTTATTGATATTACAACAATTGTATTGCTCTATTTCATTATGCATGATCCCTGGTGTTTGTGGATGATGCGTCAGTTAATAAACAGTTACTTTTTCATGCAAATGTTTTGAGTGGCAGGTGCTATGGGCAGACCAGGACATGCTTACCCTTTTGGCGGGCACCTGGAGTCAGCACCAGTGATCCAATCACATTATAATAAACTACGGTTATAACGAACTCGAAGGGACCACTAATTTTTGTTCGTAATAACCGTAGTTCGCATATGAGCATATATACAGCATTTATACAACAAAGGGTCGGGACAAAAAGTAGGTTTGTTATATCGGTCAGTTCGTTATAAGCGTATTCGTTATAAACGTAGTTTACTTAATATTTTCATCTCTATTTTGCTGATGGTTTAACAATACTTATGTACACTCCAGCACAAACAGTTCATTTTCTTACAGACAATTTATACGCTAATGTACAGATTTTCAGTAGACATTGATTTAGTATTAAATCCTATAGTTTGGACAGCACTCTTGATTACATTGTATTTTACGGCATTTGTAAGCAACTCTTAGGTTTTTAGTTTCTCCTTGTTCCTTATGTAATGGTAAGATATCGCCGACACTGTTCACTTTGGAATGTATTCTTGTTTAATAATACGAGCTCGTAGCGATTAATACCCAGCTAACAATTTCACGTTGTGACAACGTTGTGATAACGTTGTGGTAACGTTGCGGATGTTACGTCCTTATATAATAACGTTATTCTGTGGACTCCCATTTATGTTGTCACAACGTCATGGCCTAACGTTGTGTTACGTCATATTCACGTAGTGACAACGTTGTGATGACGTTGTATTTGACGTTGTGGGAATGTTGTATTTTTACGTTGAGGGAACGTTGTATTTGACGTTGTGGTAATGTTGTATTTTACGTTGGGGCAATGTTATAATAATGCGTACCTACAACGTTATTCTGTGTACTACCATGGACGTTGTCACAACGACGTGAAATAACTGCTACCAGGATGAAATACGTTGTGAACACTCCCCACTAAAATGTTGTAAAACAACCCAAAAACATGTTCCGGAAATGTTTTAGAATATGCTTTAGTCACGTGAATGTGTATGATTCGAGACACCTTTTACCAATGTTTTCAAACCAGGGCGTCGAATAGCCCAGTTAACAGTTAGATCTTGTTTTGTTGACAATGTTCAAAAAGTAAAAACACCACTGAGCTGTTAACTAGATACATATGACTATAACAAAGGCAGACACCATTACCCTTTAGGCAAGTACTGCAGGAAACAAAATAAGAATGGCAGACATTGAAAGGTGTTGACCATATGATATTTTCTGGGGCGGGTCGGGTCCTGGAATTTTATCGAAAAAATATATTGTCACAGAAAATTCTTGACAAAAATAATTCCGGTTCAGACTGGTGGAAAAAAATGCCTGCCACAAAAAATGGCATAGATCTAGTTGCAAGGTGCTTATCTTCAGGCTCATAGAGTTAAATAAAATCATATATGATTATCTGATTTTGTAGCTGTGACCGACAATATATGTAATCTCCATAGAAAAGTTCCAGGTCCCCACCTCCTTGAATATCAAATGGTCGGTCTCTAATCAAGTCCATATAGTATTCTTCAACTTTCAGTCATGCGACGTCACCATTCAACAAAGAACTCCAAGAAACATTTGTGTTGACATTTTAATATTTTTAGATAATTGAAAATTTATACACTTTTCGAAATTATTGAATGCCAGAATCTTCTTTCTTTGATGTTCACTTCCACTTCCCTGAAATACAAACAGCTTACTAAATCTCGAGCAGGTATTTGAAAGATACTATATGACGAGAAACATTCATTTGGAGTAGGGCTGTTACGATTCACTCGCGTATTCGGTGAATCGAACCGTAACCATTCGTGAATTGAATTCGTTATTCAAGGCCACTAGAATCGAATATTTATGAATATGCTATCATGTATATTTACATACCCTGTACCTAAAAATATCCATAACAACATATTATATGCATAGATTCTTTCAATGACAACACTCTAATAATATTTAATTTGATAGTATTGTTTTCACTGGTCATTGTCGCATTTGAGCAGATACTAGTACCTGGATAAGTCCAGTATATAAATGTATAATTCATTAATAATTAACAAACCATGGCAAATAAATTATGTTGTTATTGTTTCACTGAATATAATAAATAATACATAAACTTCTGACTTGTTATTGTAATTGTTAATTAATATTCGTATTCGTTACCCTATATTCGTGATATGAATCGTATTCGCCTCATAGTGTATTCGTTGCAGCCCTAATTTAGAGATAAAGCTTTAATAATATTCAAACAATAATGTATAATGCAAGTGTCTGATGGAAACAAATTTTAACATTCATTCAGAGACATCAAGGATCAGGTTGAATACAAAACGTGGTACGAGCATAGATTTATATAAATAGATCTACATTCTTAGCATTCATTTAAAGCAAAAAAACCAAAAACAATTAACATGGATATAGACAATGGAATGTAACTGTAAACAATTGTACTTACGTTAACATAACTCACAGCCCAGGGTTTATTTGGTGTGTTCCTCAATGATTCAACATTCTTGATTTTATCTCCTGGAATGGTCGTGTAACATTTTCCCCCTTGCTACAACGAAAACATATAAAAAAGTCAAAACTAGAACTATATTCAATAAGCATACATTTAAATCTATAGTCTATCCAAAAAGATAACATACATTGTATAATTGCCTAAAATTTAGGAAAAACTGTAAATCCATGTATTAGCGTCCGATCGGAAATATCTCAGGCTACAGATATAAGAAACAAAATTATGAGTACCATCATAAAACAAACACCTAATGTAATTTGATTTCCATATACACCGGTCTGACAAACCGGTCAGGCAAACCAGTGATTGTTATAGTGAGCCACGTCTCACAACCTCTGTCAGAGTACAATGACACACAATCATGTTAGTACAAACATGGTTTGGTAGGGACCTTTTCTAAACCGGAATCCAAACGAGAACAGATATATTAGAGAGGCATTGTAGCTAATTACGACTCGCATCTTCATCGCAGCGCTGTTTATATAGCTACAGTACGATTTCGTAGCGAGCACTGGATCTTACTCGTTCAGTTTTCGATCACCATCTCATTGTCAAAAAGTTTCAGAGAACCAAGTATCATATAAAATTTATTTGTTACTACGTTTATTAACATAATACAGTTCAATATCGTTAAATATAATTCTGTAGTGTGGTAGCCTACGTGGCAACATATTGAGATCGAAAACCGAACGAATATGGTTGCTATCAATTGCATTGTATTTTTCATTGGTGCACATTGGCTACACCAAGATAATCAACAAACGATGACCAACTCACTGACAATATAGATCTATGGTGATATTTAACTTTTGATTATCGACTAGCTTATCATCACCAGCGAGGACAATACCGCAGACACCCCGTTATAGCGCGCGACGAGAGACTCGTTTTACTTTTACTCGTTTTCATTAGAAAATATAGATCTAGTTATCGGAAAATGATGAATTGATTCTTTTTTTGAAATATTAAAAATACACATGATAAGCGCCTTGCTAAAATAAACTTTATAGACAGCACCAACAACCAGATGATCCACATTTAGGCTACTTCAGTCAGTGCTAATTAGGCCTTTTCGAAAACAAGTATGTTTCTGTCTCTTCCCGAAAATACAATTTTTCATAACATCATTGAGCGCTTTAGACTAAGGCTATAACTAGCAGCCTACAGAGAGTCGATCTGAAAATACTTCCATTGTTTTGATTCCCTCTCTTCGCTGTATAAAAGAAATCTACTCAACCTTTCCTATGGCCTGAATGAGCCACATTGTTTCACAAAAATCAAAGTCAGAAGATTAGTACATGTAAACTTTAAATAGTAATGATTTCAGAAATAACAAGGAAGAAATGGCGATAACTGTCAGTGGTCAGAAGGCGATGCATAAGTTAGGCCTATTTACAGAGCTATACGCTTACGATCGAAACCCGAACATAACATGACGGCCACAAAACGCCGCCAGACTGAATTCTGGTCAAACAAATACTGCTTGCCCTTGGTAATTACCCTTGGTATCCATAATATAATAAAATGGAAAAAAAGTCGTGGGCCTCCTTCACCTCTATATACATCATATTCTGTGTATGAAATATTAATATCAACACTGACTCTCGGTGAAAGTGACCGGCAAACTGCATTCTAAACCCCGCCACTTCTGAATAGTACGATACATTTAAATCATTTGACTGTCTGCATGTACAGAAACATATCAACAAGCGGAGACTGCTTTTGAAAAATTAACTTACCTCATCCGAATTCACAGATCATCTGTCCAGTTCCAGTTGCTGCACAGTCACTTGGTTGTAATATGTCCAGAGTGAGCTTGAACTAAGATGGCTGGTGACAACAAATCTTCCGCGACAATGGGACGTCATTCTGACGTCACTTCACGAGGCAACAGGCTAAACTTTTCAGCAGTCGCTCTCACGCCGCAAAAAATGCGCGCCAATTGTTTTTAACTGTAATATATTGCTTGTGGCAACATTTAGTAGACAGATAATTTCGTTAATAGATATATATGTTTAAAAAAAAATAAAACTAAGAGATGGTAGACCTATAAGTGGTTTCATAAACATCATTTACAAAAAGTGTTGTAATGTCCAAAGCACAACGTTATCACAACGTTAATTTGCAACGTTGTTGTTACGTTGTGGAATAACGTTACAATATAACGTAATACTAACGTTGTCATAGAGATACGCAATTACGTTCTGGAAATTTTAGTATTAAGAGATGAAAATTCAAATGCCGAATATACATAAAGGTAATGCATTATACTGCCTTGGTATTCTGACAAATTCATGTTGATTTTTATAAAGCAGTTCTATTCCTTTATGACTATCGAGAAGCAAACTCTATAACGTTACACCGACGTTTCAGAAACGTAGTTACAAAACGTTGTGCGATGTCCGACGCACAACGTTTTCACAACGTGAATGTGCAACGTTGTTATAACGTTGTGAAATAACGTTGCACGTTGACGTTATAATAACGTTGTGACAACGTTATATCACGACGTTACCAATCCACAACCTTTCCACAACGTTGTGACAACGTCGTGTGTTAGGTGGGTAGTAACATAATAGAGCCGTGAAGATTCCGGGTAGAACAGGTCTTCAGCAACCCATGCTTGCCGTAAAAAAAGGCGACTAAAGGGATCGGGTGGTCAGGCTCGCCGACTTGGTTGATGCATGTCATCGATCCCAATTGCGTGGATCGATGTTCATGATGTCAATCACTGGATTGTCTGGTCCATACTCGATTATTTAAAGACCGCCGTCATATAGCTGGAATATTGCTGAGTGCGGCGTTAAACAACAAACAAACGAAAGTAACCAAATATGCATCAATAAAGATCTTCCAGCATACTTTAAATGTTGATGCGTGAGCCCACCAGACCCTGGTGTTTATTGTGCTTGATAATACCTCTGTTGAAGTGAATAGTTTCTTCAATGGATAATTAACAGCTACTTCGTTATCAGAATTAGATGTTCCTTGACTGAGGAATTACTTCACCAGCAAAGGAGCGGTCAAAATTAATTTACAGGGGATTGACATGTTTCCTAAGTACTTACCTCAGATACTTTCAGTGCTACTAATGTGATCACATTGATAAACATTGTTTCGTTTTGCAGTTATAAACAAATCAACGTTTTGTGACTGTTATCCTTCGATAGATGCACACAAAAGAATATAAAAAAAATCCTTAAATAACTTCAGATTGTTATTTTTCAATAGGTTTTGAGATACGTATGGGGGCTTCTGTGTGGGAATCAAGTGAGTGAGTGAGTGAGTGAGTGAGTTGGGTTTAACGCCGCTTTGAACAGTATTTCAGACGTTTACCACTTTTGTGAAACCCACGAGCACGGGTGTGGGGCTGACAAACCTCGAAAAATAATCGGGGCGAACCGGGATTCGAACCCACAATCATGGGTTTCAGGCGTGCCCAAGGGACGCCCCCCTTCACAGCGAATTGTGGCGGTTCAGCTCATGAGCTGACTGAGAGATAATTGAGGCTTAGCCCTGGCCTGTTTGTCCTGCGCCCATCGTCCGCCATGCGTCGTAAACACCATCTCCTCATGCAGACACCACTTGACCAATGATAATACCCCTGTTGCTTACGAGGTTCGAATAAGATTCCAATATAGCCGGCATGTTGAGGAACCTATTAATGATCATTACTCGACCATTTCTTTGAAAAAAGTAATAAAATTAGATGCATTTTTTCTCCGAGGTTTTAAGTTATGAGCTTGATTTGACCTTTTGTACTTCGACCATACTGAAAGCTGAAACTTCTTTGACCGTGGTCTTAAATTCCCTCAAAATGTATATTTAGCTTTGCAAACTTTTCTCCTCTGTAGTTGGGGGCGGTCGGGTAGCCTAGCCTCGTGTCCCCCGCCGTGATATTGCTGGAAATTGCTAAAAACGGCGTAAAACCATACTCACTCACTCCTCTGTAGTTGCCGGACTGAGGGAACTGAGCTTGCGTGCGTCTCCTATGACGACACCTTTTGTTAAAATCACACGAGTTACGTGCTAGTTTATCCTCAGTATTTAAATATTTGACTATCAACTCTGACGGCAACTTATGCCACGTGGCTTAGTCGCCATTTTAAAACCATTGACACCATTCCCAGGTGAGCTACAGTGTCGTTGCAAACACCTGGTGAAGTCAGCTACATATATCCTCGTTTCCTGGACTGTCACGGTTCTGCTAGTCGGGATTTAACAATAATTTGATAAATCTTTTTCTCAAGGAGGCTTTTCAAAATTTATGATAATATGTAGCCAATCCACCGGTGTTCGTTCCAAACCGCTACCTGACGGATGTATGGTGACTGAGTGAGTATGGTTTTACGCCGCTTTTAGCAATATTCCAGCAATATCACGGCGGGGGACACCAGAAATGGGCTTCACACAATGTACCCATGTCGGGAATCGAACCCGGGTCTTCGGCGTGACAAGCGAACGCTTTAACCACTAGGCTACCCGACCGCCCCGACTGACGGATGTATGACCCGTCAAACATCAGTCACTGGGTTCAAACCCAACTCGGGGACCGCATTGTATGTTTTATTCCGTCAGTATTCTCTACTGATTCGAATACAAGTGATTTATCAATGAATGAATGTTTTTAAGTCAAAGTTTTCATGAATATTCTGGAAATTTAGTATATGCGACGATCAAACGTGCTTTGTTTACGGGATAAAGGAATTGACACGTGTACAAATACTTTATCTGATATATTCAACTGATAAAACAGTTCTTTGTATAATATCACTTTCTCCAACTATGTATATACGTACGGACACAAGGAGCGTCACAGAAGTGATATTGAAGAGATGAAACGTCCACTGCTTGCTGTAGTACAGGTAGTATTGATTAAAGCGTACGTAAAATATAGCCGCCTCGTCTCGAGATTTGTACACGTTTCTAAATGAGTTTATTCCCAAGTTTCAAAAGAAAGGTGTGATGTTTTCAGATGTTTTGATTGGTGATGACTTTTCCTCGGGAAACATTAAGTAATACATGCATCACACACTGGCATACAACTTGTGGGTGAAATGAAATGGGGTTTAATGTTGAGTTCAAGATTATTGCGCTTATATTATAGGGATGTGCATGTACACAGTATAGACTCGGAGTGGACCAGACCTTGTTTAAAACCCTTAATGCCGGACGCCAAGTTGGGTAACAACAAGCACCATCTTATGGGGAGAACGAGTTACATTGCCATGTTAATACTTGACCAACACAGTCAGACATCTTAATACTGGACAAACACATTCAGACATCTTAATACTTGACAAACACACTCACACATCTTAATACTTGACAAACACACTCACACATCTTAATACTTGACAAACAGTCAGACATCTTAATACTTGACAAACACAGTCAGACATCTTAATACTGGACAACACACTCACACATCATAATACTTGACAAACACAGTCAGATACCTTAATACTTGACTAACAGTCAGACATCATAATACTGGTGAAACATACACATCTTAATACTGGTGAAACATACTCAAACATCTTAATACTTGACAAACACAGTCAGAAATCTTAATACTGGACAAACACAGTCAGAAATCTTAATACTTGACAAACACACTCACACATCTTTATTCTTGTCAAACACACTCACACATCTTAATACTTGACAAACACACTCACACATCTTAATACTTGACAAACAGTCAGACATCTTAATACTTGACAAACACAGTCAGACATCTTAATACTTGACAAACACACTCACACATCTTTATTCTTGTCAAACACAGTCAGACATCTTAATACTTGACAAACACAGTCAGACATCTTAATACTTGACAAACACACTCACACATCTTAATACTTGACAAACACACTCACACATCTTAATACTTGACTAAAAGTCAGACATCTTAATACTGGTGAAACATACACATCTTAATACTGGTGAAACATACTCACCTTTCTTAATACTTGACAAACATACTCACACATCTTAGTACTGGACAAACACACTCACATATCTTAATACTGGAGAAAGAAACTCACAACCATGAGAGTGAATGTTGTTTAACATTCCAGCTGTTTCTAGAACTTTGCAGATCAGTGACTGAAAGCAAACCTGACAATCCAGGGCACAATGAAGCACAGCTGTCTCAGCCTCTCAGATATAGTCCCTAGTTACACAAGCCACCAATGGCGTGCTGGAAACCTATTCCAATACGGGTTCCCACTGGGAACCTACAGGGAACATCTAAAAAAGTGTTGAAAGTGAGAACACCTAGACTAAAACAAAAAGCTTGTATAAAATCAACCAATCCATACTTTATTTCATTTATACACACATATAAGCATCAGTATACAATCGATGATGCATGTAAAAATGAGGTGATGTTATCTATTTCTCCAATATTTCTCCAAAGGATTATGCATGGGTAAACCTGAATTCACCCAGCAAACAGAAGTATGCAAAGGATTACTTAACTACACTAGGATAGAAAAGTGACATGGTTGAGTGCTCTATGACATCAAGACCTGTATAATACCTACATCGTAATGTTGCTATTTAAAAAATACTGGTGGTATGCATATCTACATCTATGTATATACTTAGTGTTAATTATTTTCTTTAATATGAACAGGCTGATGAAGATTGCACAAACCAAAATGATATATACAGAGCTCCAGATAAGCTTTTGGTGTTGTTGGTATTTTATCCATGCATCTTAAAATCATTGGGTATCAGTAATTCTATCTGGGTATTCAAATTTCTGTTACCCACTAGTTTTTACACATGTGGGTATTTAAGTTAAATATTTAAAAACACTATTCATCTAGTCCCTGCAAACTGGTGTCGTGTGGGTTCTAGAGCTTTATAGGTCTCAAAAATACCACGATAATTCCACAAGAAAGTGTGATGGCAAATGATCATGATGTAACTGTCATCGTGGAGTTTGGCAAAGTTGACGGAAAGCCTGTTTATAATTCAAAATAAGTTGCTGATTTACTAATCGAATACGCAGGGTTACTTCACAATATTTTGATGATATGCACAAGTTTTATTTTTGTAGCGTATCTGTAATGTTCGTTGCGTATTTGATACGCTTGGATTTTATTTTACTGCGTATTTCTGCATTTCTGATGCGTATATCTTTACGCAGATACGCAGCTTATCTGGAGCTCTGTATATATGATACATAATATAATAACAGTCTTGGTTCTCGGGCACCGCCCGCATCATCATAAAGTTTGCCGCATGTTTTGTTTTTATTTCCATTTTTAAAAACCCCAAAGAAATCCCAAAAGTCCAACTGTAGTCAAATACTGTATTCCAGTATTTTTATGTAGGGAGGCCCTTTCTCAGGTTGATTGAAAAGAATTGTTTTTTTGGTTACATACAAGTTTATACAACCAAAAAAAGACACAGCCCACCCGCACTATATTTTCAAAAAACATTGCCCAAGAACCAATTCTCTTATTTTCTTAAGCCTAACATGGCTGAACTTTGCAAGGGGAAATAACTCTTGCCCTTGTTAAAAAGCATAAATATTCAGATCTCTGCTCAGAACATTAGCTGTCTTATATCTCGACATCATCCATGGAAGCAAGAGTCCATGAATGTTTTCTACAAATGGCTATGTAGATCTGTAGTAAACTTGTTCAGTAGGTTGAGTAGAACTTCCCTCTTGTCCTGTGTCCCGATGAAGCAAGTGAGAGCCTCAAGCAGTGCCGATCCTACCAAACGTTTGACTTGGCTGACCAGCTGCCATTTTTTCTCATCTGTGAGCCCTGCCAGTGCCCTGGTCATTGGTTGGTACTCATCACTCATACAGTAGCCCATCACAGACCCTGACAGAAAAAACTCATGTAAAACATGATCAGAAATTGTTGTTTTGATACAGATTTGCATAGCCAGTGTAATTGCAGAGTTTAGTTTGTCATTAATAGTATTTAATTTATGTATTTGAATATTAAAACAGAAACAAAGGAAATGAAGGTAATGTGCTTTGTTTTGTTTGTTTGTTGTTTATAACGCCTCAATATTCCAGCTGTATGACGGCGGTCTGTAAATAATCAAACCTGGACCAGACAATTCAGTGATTGACATCATGAGAATTGATCCAAGCAATAGGGATACGATGACATGCATCAACCAAGCTATGAACCTGACCACCTGATCCCGTTAGTCACTTCTTACACCTCTTACGACAAGCGCAGTCGCCATGGGTTACTGAAGACCTATTCTTCCCCAGATCTTCACGGGTCACTTAAGCATATACATAAAGAATCATTCAGACATAAGCTTAACACCTGCAATCTAAACATTTATTTTCAAAGATGTCAGGGATAACATGAAAAGTGTGACATTGACAGGTCTATAGCCTGAACATGTTGGATAATGAATTGTAGATTCATTCAAACAACACATCTTTGCTCCTTATAACTTTTTTGGAATGGACATTTACACAAAAAATAATCTTCTATTTGTTTAATTTTTGACAGAAGTACTTTTAGTAACAAAATTGTACTTTGTACATTGAAATATTTTCTCCCAAATTACTCTTGTCCTGCATGACTATCACATGCTTGAATTCCTAGTCTGTTGCACTTAATTATTTAACAAACCTGCAAGTCCTCCAACTATGGCACCGACCGGTCCTTTGGCCGCACCCCCAGCAACGGTACCCACAGCTCCTAACACCACCTGATTGAATATACCTGAACAACAAACACGAAGGTAAGTCATCATGCATTAATATACCGGAACGACAAACACAAAGGTAAGTCATCTTGTATGAATATACCTGAACAACAAACACGAAGGTACATCAACTTATTGATTACACCTGCACAACAAACACAAAGGTAAGTCATCTTGCATGAATATACCTGAACAACAAACACGAAGTTAGTTCAAATTATTGATTACACCTGCACAAAAACAGGTAGATAGGTCATCTTGCATGAATATACCTGCACAAAAACAGGTAGATAGGTCATCTTGCATGTGTAACAGGACAGGCTTTGGGCACTTTAGGACACCATGACTTTGCGTTGTGATTCTTTTATTCAGAAGATATTAATGCCGAAAATACTAAAGAAGGTGTCTATGGTCCCTCTGTCTGTCCTTTACGACCTCAGTTCGTTGGATGTAGGGAGGTGATTCACAACAAAATATAATCAAGTTTCAACAGTTTATTACAGAAAAATAAACAAAACGAAAAAAAAACCCAACTGTAACAAAATATAAATACGAACTCAACAACAATTACAAATCAATCAATCCTATTCCTAACTAAAATTTACATTATTAAACAAAAAATCCTACTTACTTATACCCTCAAAATAAAACTCAAAAGCAGCATAAAGCAAACAAACAAACCCCTCACTAACCCACTTTAATCCCTACAGCATCCTTAACACAGTCTATGAAAACAAACCACCCTTCCAAACCTCCGAACACAATCGGTCAATGTAGCTACATCACATAGCTTACATTATTTCCTCATTAAATCCACCCGTCCAACCCAGCTTTATAACAATTTACCCATGAATTCTAAAGTTGCCACATAATTTAGATCTTTATTGCCTAAAATCACTAGGGATTGGGGAATTGTTCGACCTCCGAACACGGTAATTTGATGTGGTCTCCCTCACCTGTAATGATCTTCCCGATCATGCAAGACAATGAGAGCATTCGCGCCAATCTCTTATATACTCGCAAGGACACGTAACCTCTGGGTCAACACGTCTAAATGGTGCAGCCACTGGCTAATCCAGTCTGTCACCAACCAATCGGAGCGCTCTTACCATACGACCCACGACTGTAAACACTAAATCGGCATGCAGCCGACAAACGCACGTGCCCGCACGTGGGGCAAGATCTGAAACGTGCTGTCCCAAGCGAACTACATATCGGTAAGGAGCTATTAACCACGTAAATGCTACCATCTATCCTACATAATCAGAGGAAATTTCAATATTTCTACATTCCTCCCCCCTAAGAACAAAGTAACTCTTACTTTGTCTAAAATTTCCGATCATTAAAACAAATGTTCCAAAATATTCCCCTTTTTAATAGGTTGACTGACTAACTGAATAAACAAAATCATATGGTGTCATTACAACAAATCAACGAATACAAATCAAAACACTGAGGGTTACTCAGACTCGGCATGAATGTACAAATATTTCAAGTCGCTGAGGTGTTGTTCCTCCCGACTGCACCATCGGGACGGCCAACACCGTCTTTCTTCCTGGGCTTGAAGCTGTGCCTCTTCATGGATCTGGGTGTCCTGTCTAGGGGGCCTAGGGGGCAATACGTCTTCGGGGTCCCTATTCTCGTGGTTGGGCCTCTCCTCTGAGATAATGCTGGCCACAGGGCGATGAATCTTCACATGAGCCTTGGCATGGCTTCTTTTCTTGTACAGCTTCCCGCATTGGCCGCACCAGGATAGAGTTACATGTTTATTATGAAAACGGGCCCAGTGGTCCAGGAAGCGGCCAAAGCGGGAATAGTGTGAGTTGTCACATCCCGTGACAGGGCACTTCATCCCCCCTGTTGCCCAGTCTTGCCTCAATGTCTTCAGTTCGAAGTCCCTTCTTTCCATTGCGTCCACTTCTATTTCTATCTCCATTGCTTTAACAAAAAATTAAAATGCCTATGGTGCCACCCTCAAGGTCTGTGCAATTAAAAACATAATCAGGTTTCCTAGGGAGAATAACGGTCTCGAGGTTTCACAATTCTTCCCCTTCTAGTCCTAACAGGTGTTGCCGAAGCATGTGGACTAGATCCCAACTTATCTATTGAATCACCTAAAGAATTCACCCCATGTACATTATTTAATTCACTAACAGGTTTTGTTTCAGATTCCTTTGCAACACTGGCAGACTCATCAACTTCCAGGGGTTTTAAGTGATCAACATGAACAATGATGCAGGTTGTTTTATTATCTCTCTCTATTTTTTAGGCGAGGGGAGATACTTTCTCCCGAACAAAATAAGCTCAAGCTCCAGTCCAACCCAAGCCAAGCTTCCGCCCAGCTGTTGGGGGATACCACCGCCAGACTTGCGAGCCTACTTCAAATTCCCTAAGTTAGAGATTAATGTCATAGTTTTGTTTCTGGCTTTTAGCTGCGTTTCCTAAATGCTCATTTGCAAATTCAAAATTTTCCTGCATGACTCAACCATTCTACATAGGCAACTGGGCATAAATCTGGAGTGACATTTGGCGGACTTCCCACCATGACATCCAAAGGAAGTTGAATTTCCCGCCCTAACATAAGTAGATTTGGAGAGCAGTGAGTACTTGAATGAACACTAGCTCGGTAGGCCATTAGGAGGTATGGTAAGTGGTCATCCCAATCTAATGGTTCTTGGTGCGTATAAACAGAAAGCATTTGCCGAAGAGTCCTATTAAAGCGTTCGACAAGACCATCTGACTGAGGATGATATGGCGTAGTACAGGTTTTAGTTATACTCAACAGTCTACAAACCTCAGTAAACAAGGTAGATTCAAACTCACGACCTTGATCCGTGTGGAGTTGTCGGGGACAACCAAATCTACAAAATACCTCAGTCACTAACTTGTCAGCAACGGTAATAGCTTTGTGATTTGGAACAGCAAAAGCCTCTTTCCATTTAGTGTAGAAATCACCCAAGACTATGATGTATTCATTTCCATTCCTAGTTATCGGAAAAGGACCCAAAATATCCACTGCCATACACTCCATGGGAGCACGAATTTTAAATTGTTTCAATGAGGACTTTCCCTTTCCTGGACCTGGTTTGCAACGTGCACAATACTGGCATAATTTACACCACTGACGAACTGAATCGGACATGCCTGGCCAAAAGAATCTACGTTTGATTGACTGCTGAGATTTATCTCTGCCAAAATGTCCTGCTGTATGTTTAGTATGTAAATGACTGAAAACTTCTTCCCTGATAGCTTCTGGTGCAATAAGTTGCAAAAGCTCTCCACCTTCATGCAAAGAAGTTTTCCAATACAATAATTGATTTTGAAGTGTGAGTGAATCCCACTGACCCAAAAGACACTTGGTGTCAGAGTTCAGATCACCTATGTCAGTTTTTAATGGTTTGTCAGCTGATGCCTTTAATCTATTCACAACTGGACCTATACTAGGATCGTCTTGCTGCATTTTGAGTAACTCGTCTTTAGTCAACACGTTTAGCCAATTAGATGTGTTTTCAAAATTGCCTATATTCCTACTTGTAGGTATTGCAATAGGATTGATCGTCTGGGTTTCCCGATCATGCCTCCCAACTTTTACCTCCCAATTCAAAACAGACTGATCAGATCCGGCTGAATCAGATAATACAGCAGAGGATTCCTCTCTGCAGTTGTGTTCTTACATTTTCGAGTTGGTTTCCTTGACAACGCATCTGTATTTTTATGCTTTGTACCAGGCCTATACTGAATGTCCATATTGTAAGTCTCAATGACACTTAACAAACGTGCTAGCATTCCCTCCGGATCTTTGAAATTTTTAAGCCAGATGAGTGGTGCATGATCAGTTCTAAGCAAGAACCTACGTCCGTATAGGAAATGTCTAAATTGCTTTAAGAAAGTGACAACGGCCAGAAGTTCACGCTTAGTTGTACAATAGTTTTGTTGAGCTTGATTCAGAGTTTTACTAGCATATGCAAGTACCCTTTCTTGTCCATCAATTTGAACCTGTGACAACACAGCTCCAATGCCATAAGCACTGGCATCGGTATCTAACATGAACTGACCTTCATCTTGGGGGAGAGCTAGTATGGGAGCAGTAAACAAGTTTTGTTTTAGCTTTTGAAAAGTGTGTTCACAATCCTCATCCCACTTAAAATGAACATGTTCCGGATCAACCTTGTGAGTGGCGCAGCAATGTTTGCAAAGTCTTGGACGAAATGACGATAGTATCCAACTAACCCTAAGAAACTACGAACCTCAGACCTATTTACAGGTCTTGGCCATGATTCAATGGCTTTTGTTTTCTCAGTGTTACATTGGATACCATCTTTGGATACAACATGCCCCAAGAAAGGTACTTCTTTTTGAAAAAGCACACATTTTTGTGGTTTAAATTTCAATTTGGGTAATTTCAATTGTGTAAACACCAACCTAAGATTTTCTAATGCTCTGGCAAAATCCGACCCAAAGACAATAATGTCATCCAAATAGCACAAACAGCTTTTCCACTTGAGTGTACCGAGTACTCTGTCCATCAGTCTTTGTAGACTGGGGCATTTGTAAGTCCAAATGGCATCACGTTAAAGTGAAAAAGCCCAAAATGAGTGGTGAAAGCTGTTTTCGATTTGTCCTTTTTATCCATTTCTACCTGCCAGTATCCACTAGCAAGGTCCAAAGTACTGAACCATTGAGCCCCACTAAGATTCTCAAGTGTATCATCAATCCAATGCACCCATCTATGTCAGCGAAGACATCATGGAACTCACCAACTAACTTTGCCACAAACTGTTTTTGTTCCGTTGAGAGATCAGCTGAACTAGCCTCAACTAAGGTTTGCAAGTGCTCAGGAAGATTGTTTTCAGTATAGGTTCCCTTACTAACAGATAAGTCTTCCACTATCTGATCTACAGCATTTACTGTGCCCATAACTGATAATGGTTCTAAGTTCACCCCTTTTCCACTAAAATTCAGTACCGATATCACCAACTGCTCTCTGTCTGACCGAACCAAACTCCTAGCGACAAAAAGACCCTTATTCCGCCAGTACTTATTAGGTTCAATTACACCGACATGTTCTAACTGATTTGTAACAGCTTTACAAAATATCATTTTCTCGGAATGGGCTGGGATTTTGGTTCTTTCTGTCACTCTAATTCGCGAACAGTTGTAAGTCTTTAGTTTGTGCAGTTTAATCTTGCCTTTGCAGGTTTTCAATTCCTGCTTAACAATTTTGATTTTCCCCCTATATTTCTCCAAAAAGTCCATGCCCAGGATTCCAGATAACTTGTCAAGGTCAGCAACCACAAAACTCTGTTCAAAACTTGAACGTCCTGAGCTAAACTGAACCGTAAACTGCCCCTTGACATCTATATCCTTTCCATTAGCAGTAGTGAGGATGATGTTCGTTTGGAGGAGCAACGAGTCCCCGAACCTCAACCTTCTAAAGTCAGCATGAGAAAGTAGAGAAATAGGTGAACCTGTATCAATCAAAGTACTACAATAGCCTTTGTTCAAAAGGATATCCATATACAGGCAATTAGGATCGCCCTGCACATTCCGAAGACTAACAGGTACTTTTTCCTGATCAACTGAAGAAACTTCTGTTGTAATACTAATATTTGGTAGGAGTGGAACTTGCTCCACTTGGCTCACAACCTCTAACTCAGCACATGGCCTCTCTATCGACTGACAAGTGGCTGAAGCAAAGGCCTCTACATGTTTTCCGATCTACCGTCAGTCTGCCCTGTTAGTGCTAAGTTCTTAGTTAATTTCGCCAGCAGTTTTGGACAATAGTCCCTAAAGTGGTCTTTCTCCTGACAATAGAAACAACCTTTTTGTCTGAGCCTAGACTGACCATTCGGACCCTCGAGAGTTTTAAACTTCTCTTCTATCACTCTCAAAATGTCACCTAATCCTACCTCACTGTTCCCTTTTTCCCTATGTTCTTGATCAGGTGAGCTTTGAACAACACTAACTTTCCCTTCTACAGGTTTTCTAGCCCTATTGCCTTCCATTGCTTCGTATCCTAGTGCTGAAGAAATGGCCTCATCCAGAGTGTGTGGATGGCTAAAGGTCACTTTCTTTTTCATTTCAAATGAGGTTAGCCCAGTGACAAATTGGTCTATGATCTGCGTCTCTAGAGCCATGTATGGCACTTCCGGGTAAGCCAAAAGGGCTAGCCTACGCAATTGATAACCATAATCAGTGACTGATTCATCTTTTTCTTGCCTCCTGTTTCGAAACTCACAACGATAGGCAACACTCCTTTCCCTGGGATTAAAACCTTTGTTGAAGGACATTTCTGATGGCATTATAATCACCCAACTGCCCAAAGGTTAAACTGCTTAGAATCTTTTGAGCTGCCCCCCGTAAACTCAATGAGAGCTGTTGAGCCTTCTCCTGCTCATTCCAACCATTCCAGTTGGCGACCTGCTCAAACGTGAGGAGGCTCCTTCTCTGGGCCTACCATGTCTTCCCCTGAAATCAGGACAGAGTGTGCTATCCAACCTATCTACTTGTCGACTGCTCTGTGAAGAAGGATAAATGCTTCCTCCTACAATGGGGTTAACTCTAAATGGTAACCTATCACACTCACTAACATCTGCTGGTATATCAAATCTAACAGACCTTCTGCTGTGGTCTACTGCTTGAGTACTCACATCCCTAGGTATAATCACATTCCGGTCCAAAAATGAGGGATAACCTGAGTTTGATTGTGTGAACATGTTTGCACTGGATGCATTCATCCCTACATCTATCAATGTTTGCGACCCTGGTGTAAATCCACTCGGTCTAGGGGTAGAAGTAAATACTCCTGGTCTAGATGGAAGACCATGAAAACTATCTTCAGAGGGAGGTGACAAGAAACTGAAGTTGAACAAGTCAAAATCCTGTTCACTTGCATTCATTTTAACAAACTATCCTTATTTAAACTAATATCCCTAATTTAATCTCAATTAATTAATTTCAGTATAAATCACCAATACCACTACATCCTGGTCTCGGCACCAAAAATGTAACAGGACAGGCTTTGGGCACTTTAGGACACCATGACTTTGCGTTGTGATTCTTTTATTCAGAAGATATTAATGCCGAAAATACTAAAGAAGGTGTCTATGGTCCCTCTGTCTGTCCTTTACAACCTCAGTTCGTTGGATGTAGGGAGGTGATTCACAACAAAATATAATCAAGTTTCAACAGTTTATTACAGAAAAATAAACAAAACGAAAAAAACAAACAACTGTAACAAAATATAAATACGAACTCAACAACAATTACAAATCAATCAATCCTATTCCTAACTAAAATTTACATTATTAAACAAAAAATCCTACTTACTTATACCCTCAAAATAAAACTCAAAAGCAGCCTAAAGCAAACAAACAAACCCCTCACTAACCCACTTTAATCCCTACAGCATCCTTAACACAGTCTATGAAAACAAACCACCCTTCCAAACCTCCGAACACAATCGGTCAATGTAGCTACATCACATAGCTTACATTATTTCCTAATTAAATCCACCCGTCCAACCCAGCTTTATAACAATTTACCCATGAATTCTAAAGTTGCCACATAATTTAGATCTTTATTGCCTAAAATCACTAGGGATTGGGGAATTGTTCGACCTCCGAACACAGTAATTTGGAGTGGTCTCCCTCACCTGTAATGATCTTCCCGATCATGCAAGACAATGAGAGCATTCGCGCCAATCTCTTATATACTCGCAAGGACACGTAACCTCTGGGTCAACACGTCTAAATGGTGCAGCCACTGGCTAATCCAGTCTGTCACCAACCAATCGGAGCGCTCTTACCATACGACCCACTACTGTAAACACTAAATCGGCATGCAGCCGACAAACGCACGTGCCCGCACGTGGGGCAAGATCTGAAACGTGCTGTCCCAAGCGAACTACATATCGGTAAGGAGCTATTAACCATGTAAATGCTACCATCTATCCTACATAATCAGAGGAAATTTCAATATTTCTACACATGAATATACCTGAACAACAAACAGGTAGGTAGGTCATCTTGCTTGAATATACCTGAACAACAAACACAAAGGTGAAACTGGTTGTAGACGAAACTGGTTGCAGGCGAGACTGGATGCTGCCATCTAGACGGCCTCATGTACCCTACTCATCACCAGTCAAACCACAAATCACACAAGTGGTGTTGGAGCAACTGAGTGTGTAGATACCAGTTGAGCACATCAGTGAGTGAGCTTATAAGGAACACTAGTTGCCTTGGCAATATCAATTAATTTACTTTGATAATCAAAATGCTAGAGGCTTCTCTTTACGTCAATTATGTATCTATGGAAATGGAAATTTTCTTTAGTCAAATCCATTTACAACATTGTCCTATGATGGAATAAGGAGATATTAAATGACCTAGGAATATGATAAAACCTGGCTACGAAATGACTGACATGATGCGAAATGACAGGGTCATGAAACTGGGTGCAAACTTTTAAGGGGAGATACAACTTATTGATTATACCTGAACAACAAACACGAAGGTAGATCAACTAATTGATTACACCCTGAACTACAAACACAAAGGTACATCAACTTATTGATTACACCTGAACTACAAACACGAAGGTAGATCAACTAATAGATTACACCTGAACTACAAACACGAAGGTACATCAACTTATTGATTACACCCTGAACTACAAACATAAAGTACATCAACTTATTGATTACACCTGAACAACATACACGAAGGTACATCAACTAATAGATTACACCTGAACTACAAACACGAAGGTACATCAACTTATTGATTACACCTGAACAACAAACACAAAGGTACATCAACTTATTGATCACACCCTGAACTACAAACACGAAGGTACATCAACTTATTGATTACACCTGAACTACAAACACGAAGGTAGATCAACTAATAGATTACACCTGAACTACAAACACGAAGGTACATCAACTTATTGATTACACCCTGAACTACAAACATAAAGGTACATCAACTTATTGATTACACCTGAACAACATACACGAATGTACATCAACTTATTGATTACACCTAAACAACAAACACGAAGGTACATCAACTGATTGATTACACCTGAACTACAAACACGAAGGTAGATCAACTTATTGATTACACCTGAACTACAAACACGAAGGTACATCAACTTATTGATTACACCTGAACAACAAACACAAAGGTACATCAACTGATTGATTACACCCTGAACTACAAACACGAAGGTACATCAACTTATTGATTACACCCTGAACTACAAACACGAAGGTAGATCAACTTATTGATTACACCTGAACTACAAACACGAAGGTAGATCAACTTATTGATTACACCCTGAACTACAAACACGAAGGTACATCAACTTATTGATTAAACCCTGAACTACAAACACGAAGGTAGATCAACTTATTGATTACACCCTGAACTACAAACATGAAGGTACATCAACTTATTGATTACACCTGAACTACAAACACAAAGGTTCATCAACTTATTGATTACACCTGAACTACAAACATAAAGGTACATCAACATATTGATTACACCCTGAACTACAAACATGAAGGTAGATCAACTTATTCATAACACCTGAACTACAAACACGAAGGTAGATCAACTTATTGATTACACCTGAACAACAAACACGAAGGTACATCAACTGATTGATTACACCCTGAACTACAAACACGAAGGTACATCAACTTATTGATTACACCCTGAACTACAAACACGAAGGTAGATCAACTTATTGATTACACCTGAACAACAAACACAAAGGTACATCAACATATTGATTACACCTGAACAACAAACACGAAGGTACATCAACATATTGATTACACCTGAACAACAAACATAAAGGTACATCAACATATTGATTACACTTGAACTACAAACATAAAGGTAGATCAACATATTGATTACACCTGAACTACAAACATAAAGGTACATCAACTTATTGATTACACCTGAACTACAAACATAAAGGTAGATAAACATATTGATTACACCCTGAACTACAAACATAAAGGTACATCAACATATTGATTACACCTGAACAACAAACACGAAGGTACATCAACATATTGATTACACCCTGAACTACAAACATAAAGGTAGATCAACTTATTGATTACACCTGAACTACAAACATAAAGGTAGATCAACATATTGATTACACCTGAACTACAAACATAAAGGTACATCAACTTATTGATTACACCTGAAGTACAAACATAAAGGTAGATCAACATATTGATTACACCCTGAACTACAAACATAAAGGTACATCAACATATTGATTACACCTGAACTACAAACATAAAGGTACATCAACTTATTGATTACACCCTGAACTACAAACATAAAGGTACATCAACATATTGATTACACCCTGAACTACAAACATAAAGGTACATCAACTTATTGATTACACCTGAACTACAAACATAAAGGTAAATCAACATATTGATTACACCTGAACTACAAACATGAAGGTACATCAACTTATTGATTGCACCTGAACTACAAACACGAAGGTACATCAGCTTATTCATTACACCTGAACAACAAACAGGAAGGTTGATCAACTTATTGATTACACCTGAACAACAAACACGAAGGTACATCAACTTATTGATTACACCCTGAACTACAAACATAAAGGTACATCAACATATTGATTACACCCTGAACTACAAACATAAAGGTACATCAACTTATTGATTAGACCCTGAACTACAAACATAAAGGTACATCAACTTATTGATTGCATCAGAAATACAAACACGAAGGTACATCAAGATATTGATTACACCTGAACTACAAACACAAAGGTTCATCAACTTATTGATTACACCCTGAACTACAAACACGAAGGTACATCAACTTATTGATTACACCCTGAACTACAAACACAAAGGTACACCAACTTATTGATTACACCTGAACTACAAACACGAAGGTAGATCAACTTATTGATTACACCTGAACAACAAACACAAAGGTAAATCAACTTATTGATTACACCTGAACTACAAACATAAAGGTACATCAACTTATTGATTAAACCTGAACTACAAACATAAAGGTAGATCAACTTATTGATTGCACCTGAACTACAAACACGAAGGTACATCAGCTTATTCATTACACCTGAACAACAAACACGAAGGTTGATCAACTTATTGATTACACCTGAACAACAAACACGAAGGTACATCAACTTATTGATTACACCCTGAACTACAAACATAAAGGTACATCAACATATTGATTACACCCTGAACTACAAACATAAAGGTACATCAACTTATTGATTAGACCCTGAACTACAAACATAAAGGTACATCAACTTATTGATTGCACCTGAACTACAAACACGAAGGTACATGAACTTATTGATTACACCTGAACTACAAACACAAAGGTTCATCAACTTATTGATTACACCCTCAACTACAAACACGAAGGTACATCAACTTATTGATTACACCCTGAACAACAAACAACAAAGGTACACCAACTTATTGATTACACCTGAACTACAAACACGAAGGTACATCAACCTATTGATAACACCTGAACTACAAACACGAAAGTACATCAACTTATTGATTACACCTGAACTACAACCACAAAGGTACATCAACTTATTGATTACACCCTGAACTACAAATATAAAGGTACATCAACTTATTGATTACACCTAAACTACAAACATAAAGGTACATCAACTGATTGATTACACCTGAAATACAAACACAAAGGTAGATCAACTTATTGATTACACCCTGAACTACAAACATAAAGGTACATCAACTTATTGATTACACCTGAACTTCAAACACAAAGGTACATCAACTTATTGATTACACCCTGAACTACAAACACAAAGGTACATCAACTTATTGATTACACCTAAACTACAAACATAAAGGTACATCAACTTATTGATTACACCCTGAACTACAAACATAAAGGTACATCAACATATTTATTACACCCTGAACTAGAAGCATAATGGTACATCAACTTATTGATTACACCTGAACTACAAACACAAAGGTACATCAACTTATTGATTACACCTGAACTACAAACACAAAGGTACATCAACTTATTGATTACACCCTGAACTACAAACATAAAGGTACATCAACTTATTGATTACACCTGAACTACAAACACAAAGGTACATCAACTTATTGATTACACCCTGAACTACAAACATAAAGGTAGATCAACTTACTGATTACACCTGAACTACAAACACAAAGGTAGATCAACTTATTGATTACACCTGAACTACAAACATAAAGGTAGATCAACTTACTGATTACACCTGAACTACAAACATAGAGGTACATCAACTTATTGATTACACCTGAACTACAAACACGAAGGTACATCAACTTATTGATTACACCTGAACTACAAACACGAAGGTACATCAACTTATTGATTACACTTAACTACAAACATGAAAGTACATGAACTTATTGATTACACCTGAACTACAAACACAAAAGTACATCAACTTATTGATTACACCTGAACTACAAACACGAAGGTACATGAACTTATTGACTACACCTGAACTACAAACATGAGGTAAGGTAAAATTGGGTTTAATGTCGCTTCCAAGATTATTGCACTTTTATAGCAAAGTGCATCTATGTGTGTTAGTGGCTGCTTGTACTAGTCCGGACAGATGCTGATTTATAGTGCTAGTCCACTGAGATACCATGCCGCAGTTTAACATGAATACCCCACTCACACACAGTATACTGACTCCAAGCCAACTAGTCCTTGTTTTAGCCCCTTAATGCCGAGCGCCAGTCAGGGTAACAACTAGTACCATCTTCTAACGTCTTTTGGTATAATGCGTCCGTGAATCGAACCCCGGGCCTTCCGCTCTCCTGGCAGACACTCTACCACTAAACCACGGAGGCAGTCCTCAAACTCTTAAAGAGAATTAGCAAACTAATTGGTTTGTGGCCTGTAGAATAAAATAAAAAGTATGGCTGTATTGTTCTAGATCTATATGAATATTTAACAATTGTCGGTCAGTGACTACACTGCACTGACATCATACATATACGACTCATACACAGGAATTCCATGTTATAGGGGATAGAATTTTTTCTTATATGATTTTATACTTTACATGCTAACATATAATTCCTGTGGACTAGTATACCTGTGGCAGTTTTCTTGAGTTCATCGTTTGTTTCCAATATCTTCTTTAAGTGATTGTAGTAGACAAATGCCATCTCCAAAACGCCTTCAGCCATTGTAGAAGAAATACCTGAAACGTGTAAAACATTATTTTTATATACCCCAGCAGGCACACAATGTTTTTTCAACGTTGGACGATGATTGATTCCTTGTTGCGATGTTGATCAACCACGAATCAACTCAACTTATGTGACCTGTGAAAACATCTTGAACTGACGACCCATGAAGAATAGATCTTTAGCAACCAATGCTTGCCGTAAAAGGCAATATGCTTGTCGTAAGTGGCAACTAACAGGATCGGGTGGTCAGGTTGTTGACTTGGTTGCATAGCTCATGATGTCAATCACTGGATTGTCTGGTCCAGACTCGATTATTTACAGACAGCCGTCATATAGCTGGAATATTGCAGGGTGCTGCGTTTAACAACAAACAAAATCTTGAACTTACAACATTGTTTCAGCGTCGATTAGGACTAACTAGTACTAGTTATCGCCAAGGATCAATTACCGCCACCCCCCGATATAGTGCACACGTGATCGCATATCGTTTTACTTTAGCTACGGACAGACGATTCACCACATCAAATATTAAGAAATAATGAAATCACTGAAATACAGCTCTAAAACCTTTCTTTACACATTTATTTATTGTTTTTGCAAAAACTTTAACCAAAAAGACTACAAGAACAAAACAGTTATAAAATGAAGGGGTGGTTATTAAATGTAACAGTTAGCTGGCACATCCTCAGCCACCACAAAGTCGTGCTCTCCCCTTAAGCTACTTCTGCCATTACGACTGGTAACTCTATTAGTTCCTGTATAACGATCTGACAAACTGACGATTCAAATAACAAGTGTATCCAGCTAAGTATCGATGATATCGTAGGAATGGTGAATCATTACAGCCCAAGTACATAGTGTTATCAATGAGCTATGTAGATCAAATTTTGGGAATATTGGTTGCCAGTTGGCAGACAAGAAATTGATAAAACATTTCTTAATAATTTTAATGAATAAAATAATCGAGTGAGAAACCAGAGCTCATAAAAATGTAATTTGTATAACTGAAGCAGTGATCACGTGGCACGTGCTGCTTAAATGATGGTGATAACTGGTAGAGAAAATTTCTAGTTCCATCGTTTTGATTACCAGTGTGCGAGCTCAGCCTATGTTACCGCTTATAGATGAAAACCAAGCCTCGCTTTCACACAGGTTATGAATAGATTCAATGCCAAAGGCCCCATAGTGACGTCACAACCCCTGTCAAGGAAGTGAAATATCTTGGGCTCTACACCTACCTCATATAAACCTTTTATTACAAATCCTATATGAACATGTAGTAATGTTTTCATATATTTCACATTTCCGCATATGTCAATTTATTAAAATAATACCTAAATATAACCCATCCATGCACTGTAGAGGCTGTGAGAACATGTTTATTGAAGTCACGTGACCTCAAAATATTCTCTCACAGGGTAGGAGTCATTCACCAAATTATGAGTTCCATCTATCTTAAAGGGAGGAGGGGCCAATTCCTATGTTTCCTGCAATCACTGATCACTAAGCTTACAATATCCAACTCAAAATAGGAGGAGCTACAACTGTAAACATGTTTTTTACTGGATACAAGACAGTCCCCAGTTTCCCCCTCGAAGTGACCAAGAAGTCCCTCACAGAGCTGCCAGAAACATAAATACATCTGGCACTTTACTGATAGCATCACATTCTAGTGACAGATATGTTACTTTAGGGCAGCTTCACACCGTTTGTTTAATTTTGTGTTGACTGATATGTCATTGATGGTCTAATTTGTATGTCAGGGGTCTTAAAGGGGCACTGATCTAACGCAATTCCCCGGACTGGTTGTTGCCTTTGTTATTGTTTTTTTCCCCTTGAGTACCCGGATGATACGCAACGCAACTGAGCGTGACCAGAGACTGGGCTACCGTCTGCAAGGACAGCTAAATAAACTTGGAGGCTGGAGGCAATATTTGTTTTACGCAATTTTGCATAAACACTGATTGGTTAACTGTGATCTATAAAGATTTCGACAAAGGGCGCATGTTCATTAATTTCTTCAGCCTAAACAAACAGACAAAAAGAACAGCGGAGCTCATCGGATGTCGTCTACAAACATAAAGGTAGATCAACTTACTGATTACACCTGAACTACAAACATAAAGGTAGATCAACTTACTGATTACACCTGAACTACAAACATAAAGGTAGATCAACTTACTGATTACACCTGAACTACAAACACGAAGGTACATCAACATATTGATTACACCTGAACTACAAACACGAAGGTACATCAACTTATTGATTACACCTGAACTACAAACATAAAGGTACATCAACTTACTGATTACACCTGAACTACAAACATAAAGGTAGATCAACTTACTGATTACACCTGAACTACAAACATAAAGGTAGATCAACTTACTGATTACACCTGAACTACAAACATAGAGGTACATCAACTTATTGATTACACCTGAACTACAAACACGAAGGTACATCAACTTATTGATTACACCTGAACTACAAACACGAAGGTACATCAACTTATTGATTACACTTAACTACAAACATGAAAGTACATGAACTTATTGATTACACCTGAACTACAAACACAAAAGTACATCAACTTATTGATTACACCTGAACTACAAACACGAAGGTACATGAACTTATTGACTACACCTGAACTACAAACATGAGGTAAGGTAAAATTGGGTTTAATGTCGCTTCCAAGATTATTGCACTTTTATAGCAAAGTGCATCTATGTGTGTTAGTGGCTGCTTGTACTAGTCCGGACAGATGCTGATTTATAGTGCTAGTCCACTGAGATACCATGCCGCAGTTTAACATGAATACCCCACTCACACACAGTATACTGACTCAAAGCCAACTAGTCCTTGTTTTAGCCCCTTAATGCCGAGCGCCAGTCAGGGCAACAACTAGTACCATCTTCTAACGTCTTTTGGTATAATGCGTCCGTGAATCGAACCCCGGGCCTTCCGCTCTCCTGGCAGACACTCTACCACTAAACCACGGAGGCAGTCCTCAAACTCTTAAAGAGAATTAGCAAACTAATTGGTTTGTGGCCTGTAGAATAAAATAAAAAGTATGGCTGTATTGTTCTAGATCTATATGAATATTTAACAATTGTCGGTCAGTGACTACACTGCACTGACATCATACATATACGACTCATACACAGGAATTCCATGTTATAGGGGATAGAATTTTTTCTTATATGATTTTATACTTTACATGCTAACATATAATTCCTGTGGACTAGTATACCTGTGGCAGTTTTCTTGAGTTCATCGTTTGTTTCCAATATCTTCTTTAAGTGATTGTAGCAGACAAATGCCATCTCCAAAACGCCTTCAGCCATTGTAGAAGAAATACCTGAAACGTGTAAAACATTATTTTTATATACCCCAGCAGGCACACAATGTTTTTTCAACGTTGGACGATGATTGATTCCTTGTTGCGATGTTGATCAACCACGAATCAACTCAACTTATGTGACCTGTGAAAACATCTTGAACTGACGACCCATGAAGAATAGATCTTCAGCAACCAATGCTTGCCGTAAAAGGCAATATGCTTGTCGTAAGTGGCAACTAACAGGATCGGGTGGTCAGGTTGTTGACTTGGTTGCATAGCTCATGATGTCAATCACTGGATTGTCTGGTCCAGACTCGATTATTTACAGACAGCCGTCATATAGCTGGAATATTGCAGGGTGCTGCGTTTAACAACAAACAAAATCTTGAACTTACAACATTGTTTCAGCGTCGATTAGGACTAACTAGTACTAGTTATCGCCAAGGATCAATTACCGCCACCCCCCGATATAGTGCAAACGTGATCGCATATCGTTTTACTTTAGCTACGGACAGACGATTCACCACATCAAATATTAAGAAATAATGAAATCACTGAAATACAGCTCTAAAACCTTTCTTTACACATTTATTTATTGTTTTTGCAAAAACTTTAACCAAAAAGACTACAAGAACAAAACAGTTATAAAATGAAGGGGTGGTTATTAAATGTAACAGTTAGCTGGCACATCCTCAGCCACCACAAAGTCGTGCTCTCCCCTTAAGCTACTTCTGCCATTACGACTGGTAACTCTATTAGTTCCTGTATAACGATCTGACAAACTGACGATTCAAATAACAAGTGTATCCAGCTAAGTATCGATGATATCGTAGGAATGGTGAATCATTACAGCCCAAGTACATAGTGTTATCAATGAGCTATGTAGATCAAATTTTGGGAATATTGGTTGCCAGTTGGCAGACAAGAAATTGATAAAACATTTCTTAATAATTTTAATGAATAAAATAATCGAGTGAGAAACCAGAGCTCATAAAAATGTAATTTGTATAACTGAAGCAGTGATCACGTGGCACG
This sequence comes from Haliotis rufescens, assembly GCF_023055435.1. Taxonomy (NCBI): domain Eukaryota; kingdom Metazoa; phylum Mollusca; class Gastropoda; order Lepetellida; family Haliotidae; genus Haliotis; species Haliotis rufescens. The sequence continues at coordinate 190,244 of NW_025963802.1, forward strand.
TGCTGCTTAAATGATGGTGATAACTGGTAGAGAAAATTTCTAGTTCCATCGTTTTGATTACCAGTGTGCGAGCTCAGCCTATGTTACCGCTTATAGATGAAAACCAAGCCTCGCTTTCACACAGGTTATGAATAGATTCAATGCCAAAGGCCCCATAGTGACGTCACAACCCCTGTCAAGGAAGTGAAATATCTTGGGCTCTACACCTACCTCATATAAACCTTTTATTACAAATCCTATATGAACATGTAGTAATGTTTTCATATATTTCACATTTCCGCATATGTCAATTTATTAAAATAATACCTAAATATAACCCATCCATGCACTGTAGAGGCTGTGAGAACATGTTTATTGAAGTCACGTGACCTCAAAATATTCTCTCACAGGGTAGGAGTCATTCACCAAATTATGAGTTCCATCTATCTTAAAGGGAGGAGGGGCCAATTCCTATGTTTCCTGCAATCACTGATCACTAAGCTTACAATATCCAACTCAAAATAGGAGGAGCTACAACTGTAAACATGTTTTTTACTGGATATAAGACAGTCCCCAGTTTCCCCCTCGAAGTGACCAAGAAGTCCCTCACAGAGCTGCCAGAAACATAAATACATCTGGCACTTTACTGATAGCATCACATTCTAGTGACAGATATGTTACTTTAGGGCAGCTTCACACCGTTTGTTTAATTTTGTGTTGACTGATATGTCATTGATGGTCTAATTTGTATGTCAGGGGTCTTAAAGGGGCACTGATCTAACGCAATTCCCCGGACTGGTTGTTGCCTTTGTTATTGTTTTTTTCCCCTTGAGTACCCGGATGATACGCAACGCAACTGAGCGTGACCAGAGACTGGGCTACCGTCTGCAAGGACAGCTAAATAAACTTGGAGGCTGGAGGCAATATTTGTTTTACGCAATTTTGCATAAACACTGATTGGTTAACTGTGATCTATAAAGATTTCGACAAAGGGCGCATGTTCATTAATTTCTTCAGCCTAAACAAACAGACAAAAAGAACAGCGGAGCTCATCGGATGTCGTCTACAAACATAAAGGTAGATCAACTTACTGATTACACCTGAACTACAAACATAAAGGTAGATCAACTTACTGATTACACCTGAACTACAAACATAAAGGTAGATCAACTTACTGATTACACCTGAACTACAAACACGAAGGTACATCAACATATTGATTACACCTGAACTACAAACACGAAGGTACATCAACTTATTGATTACACCTGAACTACAAACATAAAGGTACATCAACTTACTGATTACACCTGAACTACAAACATAAAGGTAGATCAACTTACTGATTACACCTGAACTACAAACATAAAGGTAGATCAACTTACTGATTACACCTGAACTACAAACATAGAGGTACATCAACTTATTGATTACACCTGAACTACAAACACGAAGGTACATCAACTTATTGATTACACCTGAACTACAAACACGAAGGTACATCAACTTATTGATTACACTTAACTACAAACATGAAAGTACATGAACTTATTGATTACACCTGAACTACAAACACAAAAGTACATCAACTTATTGATTACACCTGAACTACAAACACGAAGGTACATGAACTTATTGACTACACCTGAACTACAAACATGAGGTAAGGTAAAATTGGGTTTAATGTCGCTTCCAAGATTATTGCACTTTTATAGCAAAGTGCATCTATGTGTGTTAGTGGCTGCTTGTACTAGTCCGGACAGATGCTGATTTATAGTGCTAGTCCACTGAGATACCATGCCGCAGTTTAACATGAATACCCCACTCACACACAGTATACTGACTCAAAGCCAACTAGTCCTTGTTTTAGCTCCTTAATGCCGAGCGCCAGTCAGGGTAACAACTAGTACCATCTTCTAACGTCTTTTGGTATAATGCGTCCGTGAATCGAACCCCGGGCCTTCCGCTCTCCTGGCAGACACTCTACCACTAAACCACGGAGGCAGTCCTCAAACTCTTAAAGAGAATTAGCAAACTAATTGGTTTGTGGCCTGTAGAATAAAATAAAAAGTATGGCTGTATTTTTCTAGATCTATATGAATATTTAACAATTGTCGGTCAGTGACTACACTGCACTGACATCATACATATACGACTCATACACAGGAATTCCATGTTATAGGGGATAGAATTTTTTCTTATATGATTTTATACTTTACATGCTAACATATAATTCCTGTGGACTAGTATACCTGTGGCAGTTTTCTTGAGTTCATCGTTTGTTTCCAATATCTTCTTTAAGTGATTGTAGCAGACAAATACCATCTCCAAAACGCCTTCAGCCATTGTAGAAGAAATACCTGAAACGTGTAAAACATTATTTTTATATACCCCAGCAGGCACACAATGTTTTTTCAACGTTGGACGATGATTGATTCCTTGTTGCGATGTTGATCAACCACGAATCAACTCAACTTATGTGACCTGTGAAAACATCTTGAACTGACGACCCATGAAGAATAGATCTTCAGCAACCAATGCTTGCCGTAAAAGGCAATATGCTTGTCGTAAGTGGCAACTAACAGGATCGGGTGGTCAGGTTGTTGACTTGGTTGCATAGCTCATGATGTCAATCACTGGATTGTCTGGTCCAGACTCGATTATTTACAGACAGCCGTCATATAGCTGGAATATTGCAGGGTGCTGCGTTTAACAACAAACAAAATCTTGAACTTACAACATTGTTTCAGCGTCGATTAGGACTAACTAGTACTAGTTAACGCCAAGGATCAATTACCGCCACCCCCCGATATAGTGCACACGTGATCGCATATCGTTTTACTTTAGCTACGGACAGACGATTCACCACATCAAATATTAAGAAATAATGAAATCACTGAAATACAGCTCTAAAACCTTTCTTTACACATTTATTTATTGTTTTTGCAAAAACTTTAACCAAAAAGACTACAAGAACAAAACAGTTATAAAATGAAGGGGTGGTTATTAAATGTAACAGTTAGCTGGCACATCCTCAGCCACCACAAAGTCGTGCTCTCCCCTTAAGCTACTTCTGCCATTACGACTGGTAACTCTATTAGTTCCTGTATAACGATCTGACAAACTGACGATTCAAATAACAAGTGTATCCAGCTAAGTATCGATGATATCGTAGGAATGGTGAATCATTACAGCCCAAGTACATAGTGTTATCAATGAGCTATGTAGATCAAATTTTGGGAATATTGGTTGCCAGTTGGCAGACAAGAAATTGATAAAACATTTCTTAATAATTTTAATGAATAAAATAATCGAGTGAGAAACCAGAGCTCATAAAAATGTAATTTGTATAACTGAAGCAGTGATCACGTGGCACGTGCTGCTTAAATGATGGTGATAACTGGTAGAGAAAATTTCTAGTTCCATCGTTTTGATTACCAGTGTGCGAGCTCAGCCTATGTTACCGCTTATAGATGAAAACCAAGCCTCGCTTTCACACAGGTTATGAATAGATTCAATGCCAAAGGCCCCATAGTGACGTCACAACCCCTGTCAAGGAAGTGAAATATCTTGGGCTCTACACCTACCTCATATAAACCTTTTATTACAAATCCTATATGAACATGTAGTAATGTTTTCATATATTTCACATTTCCGCATATGTCAATTTATTAAAATAATACCTAAATATAACCCATCCATGCACTGTAGAGGCTGTGAGAACATGTTTATTGAAGTCACGTGACCTCAAAATATTCTCTCACAGGGTAGGAGTCATTCACCAAATTATGAGTTCCATCTATCTTAAAGGGAGGAGGGGCCAATTCCTATGTTTCCTGCAATCACTGATCACTAAGCTTACAATATCCAACTCAAAATAGGAGGAGCTACAACTGTAAACATGTTTTTTACTGGATACAAGACAGTCCCCAGTTTCCCCCTCGAAGTGACCAAGAAGTCCCTCACAGAGCTGCCAGAAACATAAATACATCTGGCACTTTACTGATAGCATCACATTCTAGTGACAGATATGTTACTTTAGGGCAGCTTCACACCGTTTGTTTAATTTTGTGTTGACTGATATGTCATTGATGGTCTAATTTGTATGTCAGGGGTCTTAAAGGGGCACTGATCTAACGCAATTCCCCGGACTGGTTGTTGCCTTTGTTATTGTTTTTTTCCCCTTGAGTACCCGGATGATACGCAACGCAACTGAGCGTGACCAGAGACTGGGCTACCGTCTGCAAGGACAGCTAAATAAACTTGGAGGCTGGAGGCAATATTTGTTTTACGCAATTTTGCATAAACACTGATTGGTTAACTGTGATCTATAAAGATTTCGACAAAGGGCGCATGTTAATTAATTTCTTCAGCCTAAACAAACAGACAAAAAGAACAGCGGAGCTCATCGGATGTCGTCATTTGGAAATACCCCAGATGGTTATAGTTTATACTAAAAAAGTATCCATGCAGTGAAAGCATTTTCGGATTTCGGCTTGCGTGGATAATACGATTACTACTCCCTTGTTGTCATCCACGTTTTCTCGTATAACCCTACACTTGTGTATTTGTCGTCATTCACTTGATGCTCAGTAAATGAATTTATTACAGGTACAATTAGTGGTAGCACCACTTAGATTACCTGACAAAGGTTCCCATTTGGCATTTATTGTGTCTGGGGTAATTATTCAATCTAAATCCAGGTTTGAAGTGAGGTGAAATGTGTGTTATGTAATATGCACGTGGCAGCCCAGCAAGAGATGAATGATCAGTTGATTTACTTTTTTTTGTAAATCAACGGATCGTTCCTAGTCATCAAAGGATTAACAGAAAATATGTTGATTGATTAATCACTGTTATCTTGCACAGTGGATATGTCAAGAGTGAGTGTTTACATGTCTAGGTTTACTAAACCAAAGGGAATACACTCATATCATGGCGTGAAGTGCCGATGTAAAAACAACATACTTTGTTCAAAGGGTTAACTGATAATACGTTGATTGATTGATCATTGTTATCTATCACTCAATGGATTTTTTAGGAACCGTGGACGTAATGAAAATAGTTGTCACGTGGGCTTTCTCAGCCGACCATTGAGACTTGACACCTATGTAAAACACCTGAAACAATCCAAGTGATCAGTTGAGAAATGAACACGGGTTATAATATCCCGAAACGATATATATCTTTTAAAATATTTGATTGTTACTGAGACACGTGACATCGAATAAGTTTGTTTGTACAGCTGCAGACGAGTGGGATATTGTTCCTTTGTGTGGATATTCACGGAGACATTCCTTGAACAAGGAAGCTGCCTAAAATTTATACCCATAAATTTGGTAGGTTGTAATTATGATATTTGCATTTTGTTTTCCTTCATTTGAACCGATTCGTTCTTGTTTCTCTACGTCTTGGTTGGGAAATTCTTCAATGCGGGATAGACGTTGTTTTCACAGGTCTTTTCCTTTGTAAGCGTGTATATATTACCGTCAATTTGTAAAATGTGATTCTCTCAGGCAATTTATAAAATGTGTAAATATTTCAGTCATTTTGACTAAAAAATCTGTCCAGATTGATTAAGACGATCAAAAGGGCCTACAAACATCACAACAGATTTTTATGTAGGATTAGAAGCCAAACAACATAGAAATGTACTTTTCAACGTAACATATTCAGTCTCTTGGTGATGACATTAAACATCAAAATGTTTGGAATTCGTTATCATAATAATACAGATGGAAATGTTTTTCAGTCACTTTGTAAAATAACTGAATATTTAGACGTTTAATAAATTTGTTACACATTTGACAGTAAAACAATATACACACTATAAAAAAAGCAATGCTCAGGTAAAATATTTACTTTGTGTTGCAAGTCAAAATAGTGTAAACGAAAATTGCAAAATTACCAAGCAAGTGACTTATCAAAACTTCGTCACCATTACCGATGCTACCCACAAAGATACCTACATTTCCTTATTATCTCGAAAACTGTATTTCATTTTGTTGATCAATGTGACCATACGCCCTTATTACTACCCATAAAAGTGACTAATGCGCTTACGAATGGCGCAGCAGAGGTCGCAAACTAGTCTAGATTTCTGCTATACATCCGGGTACTCACTGGGAAAAAACAATAACAAAGGCAACAACCAGTCCCGGGGAATTGCGTTAGATCAGTGCCCCTTTTACTGATTGCTTACAGGTTGTGGTGTTTGCAAATGGCGTCTATAGTCAGGTGAAACACCCGGGACACACTTGACTTCACAGTCCCGTGAAGGTCGCCCAACTCAACGAAAAAAACACCCTTGCTTAAATATCTCAAAGTCAGGAGTAACTTCGTTTTTGGGGACAGGGAATGTGAACGCTGGGTTGCTGGTGTAATGGATGGAGAGACTGCTTCGAGCAGTTTCAAGAGGGCGTGGCGTGGCATACGATATCGCGCATACAGTTCATCGTCAGATAACGTATCCAGCTGCTGGGTGCGGTCTCTGAAAACCCTTTCTGTGTGTAAGACACGGTCCATTTCCTTGCACATCATAATAAAAGTCGCCATCTTTGTTGTTATAGTACAATATTTAAGATTGATTTTAGCGATCCTAAGTTGGTCCGGAGCAACTTAGCATTTAATCCTAACTTACAACTCTCTTAGTTAAGATTGCTTTGTGGAACGGGCGGCCGATCGTAACTAAAATTTTAGATCGCATACTTATTGAGTTACAATCAACTTAGCCCTAAGATCGCTTTGTTGAACAGGGCCCTGGTCTGGAATGGACTGAAGTGCTAAGTGAACTATTTTTTTTCTTTTTCCACCTTGCGTGTGTAAACTGTGTCAGTGTCAGATAAAATGAATGCTGTATTTAGAAATAAGTGGTTATAAGGGATCTAGTTATTTCAAGCTTAAGCTATATAGATTATGGACAGGAAGACTAGGTTAAGGACCCTTATGGAAAACGTTGAAATTTAGGTATGAAAATTATCAAACATGTTTACATGGCTGACAACAAGCCTTTTTCTGTTGCACTTGCAAGAATTGAACTTCAGACATGGTCAAATACATGTAGGGCTGTAATGAGTGAGTGAGTATGGTTTTACGCCACTTTTACCAATATTCAGCAATATCACTGCGGGCGCCACCAGAAATGGGCTTCACACAATGTACCCATGTCGGGAATCGAACCCGGGTCTTCGGCATGACGAGCGAACGCTTTAACCACTAGGCTACCTGACCGCCCTAATGAGTGAAATAGATGACGATCATGCATTTACGCGTTATGTTTTTAGGAAATATTATTATATTTATTTTAATTTTCATAATGATTGTGTTACTAAATCATGTATTTATTCGTATTTCAATACTTTGAATGAAAACATGAGTAGGTATTTCTCTTGTTGAAATAGAAAACAATTCCTAAATCACGACAGTATTAATGCCGACAAGAATATATGCCTTCAGTCTAGTAATCGTTTCCTTCAAATAATTGGGACCTTTCTTGAAACTGTGCAAAGTGCGATAGATACTTATTGTATGCACAGCAAATTGTGGGCGTTTGCAGACAACTGTAGACAGGAGTCGATCTTAACTCCAAGCCGTCTTACAATCGCGATAAGATCGGCTTGTGCAAGTGGAATAGGACAATTGTATGGTGATTGTTAGTTGATTGTAGCCGCCTAAGATCGATTGTAACTAAGATTGTTCCATGCAAGTGGGCCCAGAAGTGGGATACGACCAGAACTGGGACAAACAGTCCACAATTTCGTAAAACCCCATTTACTGCGGTAATGCTTTCGGTTAGCTCTAAAACGTATGGTGATATATATGTGGAATATGATTTAGTTTATGTTATTTTGGGGGACCATACTGAATATGATCTTTTGTATATTTTCATGTTCCGTTCCCAATATATAACCCACATTAAATTCTTCACTATAAACTGGAAACATCCTGAGTGTTTTGTTATTTTGTACTTGTCAAATATTCACATGCCTTTATGTGCGTCAATTCACATTCATGCACAAATGTCACTGTATATGTACGATATTTCTTTTCACAAATTATGTTACTTGTTTGAGGTGGCTTAGTTCAGTAGTTAGATGTTGCTTCGTGGAACAGATGTTGTGAGCTCGTCTTGCTAGGGTTGAAACAAGGGGAGATGTCGATGGGTTTCTTCCTCCATTGTGAACTGCATTCGTGGGTTTGGGGAATTCAGGTGGTCCAATAGAGTTCTGGTGTCATTGTTGGGATGTAGGATGACAAAGGTGTCATCAACTTGCGGAACCAGCAGAGGGGAGTGATTGGGGATGTTTCCAGGGCTTTTTCTTCAAGGTGGGTCATAGATATCTGGGTGATCAGGGGTGATAGTGGGGATCCCATTGGGAGGCCGTGGGTTTGTTGATAGAAGTTATCTCTCCAGGTGAAGTATGTTGAGCTGATACAGGAGTGTATGAGTCGGATGATGCTGTCAGTTGTTAGGCTGGTGTCTACGGATGGGAGGATTTTCTAACTACTGAACTAAGCCACCTCAAACAAGTATTTACACAGTATATCATGAGCAACTAGTACAACAGACGATAAAGAACATCACCAAGAAATCTCAGAAATCCCCAATTCAACAGTCTGCACCCTTTGTGATCAGCCTCCCCTACTTTGGAACAGTTAGCCACAAAATCCAGAGACTCTTGAAGAAACAGGCCAACATTGACGTAGTTTTCAAGAGAAGTCATACCATTCAGAACACAATTAAAGCCACAGGGAAAACACCATCCAGCCACAAGCTAGAACCATCAGGAACAGTGTACCACATTCCATGCAATTGTGGAAAGCTTACATAGGAAAAACATCTAGGCCCCTCAAAACCCGAATAAAAGAACATCAAAGCTCAGTCTCTAAAGATGACTCTAAATCAGCTCTATCAGACCACGACTGTGACAACCCAAGCCACAGCATTCAGTGGGAGAGAGTCACAGCCCTCACCACCAACCTCAATGACTTCAATATCAGGAAACTACAAGAAGCTAACAACATCAAAGACTCCAGCCCTCAATCAACCGTGAAAAAGGCTAGTACATCTCCCCCCCCCGGCGTACCATCAACTCATCAAAGACCCCAATCAGCCATAATCCCGTTGTTTACATTACTGACTTCATCCTTTGTTTATGTCACTGACTTCACCGATGATTGTCATCACTACCCTTGTGTGTACATAACAGACTTCTCTACTCCAGTATAACAATATCTACTCTACTGTATAAACTTGCCTACTACACTCTGTAAATCCTCACCCGACTAGAACAGGATATAAAAACAGGACAACTAAACAAGCAATACACAATAGGCATATTCCTCGACTTCTCTAAAGCTTTCGACATGGTATGGCACCACGGGCTAATACAAAAACTTAAAAAAAATAGGACTAAAAGGCCTTATCCCCTAAACTAAACACTTCAAAATTCGCGGATGATGGAGCCCTATGGATCCGCACTAAAAACATTAAAACAGCAGAAAACTTAATCCAAAAATCTCTAAATAAAATACAACAATGGGCAGACAAATGGGGCTTCTCCCTTAACTCAGATAAAACAACAGGAGAAGTATAAAAACATGAAACCTGGCTACCCAATCCTCCAGCTAAACAACCAAACAATCAAATTCCAAACCACACAGGCTTCGGAGTCCATACCACACAACCAGTTAAATCCACACAATCTTACCGACTCCCTAACAACCAATCTATATTCACGGCCGAACTTATGGGCATGGCCTCAGCCCTGCATAACCAACAATCTAAAAACAACAATAAAATCCTATTTCTCACCGACTCCCTTAGTGGACTACAAGCCCTCCAAAACAAAAATACCCAAAAACGACCTAAATTAATAAACCAAATACTCCAAAGCTCCAACGACCTAACAAAAGCAGGCAAACAAATAACCTTCTTGTGGATCCCTGCCCACGTAGGAATTTACGGCAACGAAAGCGCCGATAAAGCAGCTAAATTATCTCTCAAAATACCAGAAATAAGCCTAAACCTATCCATCTCAAAATCAGAAATTAAAAGTGTAAACAAACAAAAAATTACCAAAAAATGGCATAATCAATATCAAAACTCAAATAGCCAAATCAAAAAAGTACTCAGAAAACCACTAGCCAAACCTAAAATCCTACACGCCTCTAAAAGAATTGACAGATTAATTACACAACTCCAAATAGGACACACAAACCTAAATAACCACCTAAAAAAACTTAAAAGACACACCACAGGCGACTGCCCCCGCTGCAAACAACCCGAAACCACAGAACACGCACTCATCCACTGCACCCACTACCAAACACACAGAACCACACTACAAACCACCCTCAATCTGAATAAGGTTCCTACTCTAGATGAAATACTAAACCCTCAAAATAAACTTGAAAACTTCAAGGCCCTAGGCGTATTCCTAATCAAAACAGATCTAATTAAGCGCATCTAAAAACTCCAAAATCCAATAAACATAAAAACACCCACCTCACCCGGCTCCCTTAGTTCCCTCCTCCACCCACTTCGGCATTTATTCCAAATTTAAAAATTAAAAAAATTCAATATAAGCAACCCCTAAAAGCCCCCTCTTGGGTTGCACACACCACTTTCACCCTTCTCGGAATACACTAAATGGTCCGGCCAGGCCCGTGTGCGAAATACGCTGCAGTCGGAAAGTGCACGTTAAATCTCCTATATCAGTCAGTCAGTCAAACTCTGTAAATCACTTGCTTGATAACGGTGTTAGAACCTACACCGGAACGTCGCTCTTAATTGTAATAAAGAAGTTGTTCATCCATAAATTCTTATCCTTACTTAATATCCTCTACTGTGTGTGGAAAGTTTTGCGACACCATGGTAATGAGATTTCAAAAGATGAAAGTTGCTTTTGCATTGTTATATCTTATGAGTAGGCAGCAGCGAAAAGTTAGCTCAGTGTCAGTCAGTGTTTGTTGTTGTAGTTGACAAGGAAATTTGTAGTAACGTGTTTATCTAACTGCAGTTAGGATATCTGGACTACTCAGTGTTATGTAAGGAAAGTTTGGTGTGGCAGGTTAGTGAATTTTCCTGGTTAGATTATTAACTCTGAGTGACAAAGCATAATAAGATATGATTGAATATTACTTAATAATGTTCTGGCCTGTTTGACAATATGAGGAACTGAATAAATGAAATATGTATCCTTACGGGTTTTTTTCCTTGTTGGTCTGCAGCAATAATTGCGGCATGAAATTATTGCGAGTGTGTGTCGCTTGTAATTTTCACAGAACTTTCCTTCTTGCAAAACTTGCCAGAATAACAGTATTTGAAAGGTTGGACTTCCTCATATATAACATCGGTTATCTCCCAAAACCCCTACATCCCATTTCCCCTACAACCCAGTTCCCCTACAATTAGTTAAAACAACACGCGGCATTTACCTGTCTGGCATTATGAACTCACCTAAAGGAGAGATTAAGGTCTGGAGTAGAGGTAGTAGAAATGAAAGGGGTAGAGCTTTAGGGGACTAGGGGACTTAAAGGAAAGTTAAAAAAAATAATTAATGTAAGTGTAATGAAAGATGCCTGTATGATGAGAAGACAATTTTTAGAAATTACAAACAACAATAGGAAGAAACAATTATTACACTGAGAAACTGAGATGAGACGATTTACAGTTGAGATGAAAAATGAACATTTTGTTATAATGTATTATGAATTTTGAAAAATGAAGCCTTTTATTATAATGTATTATGAATTTTGAATAATATTGTAATTAAATATTTATCTCAATCTATTCAAGTTTCTTGGGTTGTTTCATTGTATGAAATAGGTAACAGACTAGGGATTAGCAGTGCCATGGACCGTGAACTTTGTTGTCTTAAGCTGTAGGGGAAATGGGATGTAGGGGTTTTGGGAGGTTACCATAACATCTATGTAAGATGTGGGGTTAAGGCATTTAGACAAAAAGTAGGCATTCCCATGGGCACCAACTGAGCTCCCCTTCTCGCTGATTCTACTTGTTTCTTTATGCATATAAATCAGAATTTCTGCTCGGATTAGCAAAGTGAAAATAAGGTTATTTGGCCAAGAGGTTTAACTTAAGCTGCAGGTATATCGATGATCTGATATCGTTCAATGACAATCAAATAGCCGATTCCCTTCCACTGATTTACCCACCTGAACGAGACATAAAGGAGGCCAGTGAGACCGCCTCATCTGTTTCATATTATCACATCTATGCATTATGCTGTGACTTCTATTGGATATGGAAAGCGATTTGTCGCTTTATTTAATTAAAAAAAATTAATATGGAAAGGGTTTTGTCGCTTTTATTTTGCCATCTCACATCCTTCACAATAAACTCCCTCAAATCCATACTAAGTTACAAATGCAATGCGGCGATAAAGTATGGGTTAGTGTTCTGTAGGTGGTAGCGGTCAGTGCAGAGCATTCCATTTAAGAAGCAGAATGACATAAATAAGCCGTATTACACTTCAAAGCTATTGTTCATGGACAACACATAGTTATGAAATTGCTAAATGATTAATGTAATAATCAACTGCTTCAGGAATTTAAGTTTAGGTAATATGGAAAAATGTGAGAGATTGATTTTATAGTGTCTTTTTAGTTACTAGTGTTTCCATATATGATACACTGTCACAAACGAACAGTCACTATTTATTGTAAAATATATATTTGAACGCACTGAGAACTATTTGCGGTGCAGGTCGCTGTAACAGTCATGATAAAAAGTATAATGAAACCAATTCTATAACAGGTATTTACCCAGAGATATGTTAAACCGTTTGTACGCAATACGATAAGCTTGTGGAACGCTATGCACGGGACGTGTATTGACGATTGGTCACGAAGAAAATTTACAATCATTTCCCCTAGCCTAATCAACCCACTTAAACTTCGGTACTAGTCTTGTTACCTTATTCATTTTTGCCACAGGCTTTGTTGTAGCGAGTGAAACGCGGATAAATCTAACTGACATGTATGGGGGAGATAAGACTGCTTATGTTGTTATCATTTAAAAGGTGCTATACATTTTCTATTTACATGCAAATACTAAGCAAATATCAGAAATAATATGCATTTTTACACCCATGGTTATAATCTGAAAATAATTTTCCATAGTGACTCAACTCATATTGAAATATTTAAATCAGTGATGTACTTTAAATAATGAGAACTAACTTTTTCTTTAATTAAATGTTGATGTTTTGCAACTGCAACATTCTTAAACAGATCCCATTAAATAAACTTATGGTATTCGATCATATGTATTTAGTTATGTTTAGAGTTAACATGTTTATTTTACCAGCTCTAAGCCAAAGGATGCATATATTTTAAATGTTTGTCACACAGGCCATGGAGTAAGCACAGAGACGAGGTTAACGTTGGTGGAACGTCGGGAGAAAATTAATAGCAATGACCAAGCCCTGTGAATATTTCAAAATATGTTTGTCCTTTGTTAGCAGTATAAAAGGAACCCAAAGCCCTGCTTATATTTAAATATCAGAAAAACGCTTGCTGAAAACATTGTATAGCTTCACATATACACTAGATCAAAATATTGAAGAGTAATGAAGTAACAAAACTATTTCGTAGCAAACGTATGTTGTGTAAAACAGATAGTTGTCAACGGTATGTTAGCAAATTCATTTTCGCATATCCCAGGAATTGGCATTGTTTCAGTTTTGATTTATAATCTCGCTCTGAAGGCATCGATATGCAGAATGAATGGAATCTCTGTGAGGTTGTGAGTATTATCATCTATTAGGGTGTACGTTTAGCATTTTGAATCACCAATCTTCCAGAATGGAAACTTCATGTATGTTTTGAAATTATCCTTTTAGGGGAAAGGGGTTGTGGCTGAAAATTATTTAACAAGGACATTTCTTAGGAATATGGAAAGAGTTCTGTCGCTTTTATTTACAAGTTGAAACACACAGATGTAACAAAATAAAAGATGGTGAAAGGATGTGTAATTAATGCAACATGACTTTGTTGATGAGTATCAGTATTTAAAACAAAGTGATTTCTTGGAAGGGCAAAGAATGTCGTTAACCATGGAAACATTTAAAATAGCCAGGAATAGAACAAGAGCTTTAAAAGTAGATTGTGTTAAGACATCTTAAGACCAGAAAAACACACATCTATTGTTTACAGGATGCACACTTTACAGGTGATATGGAGACACAAATATATTAATGAGTGCAGAATTAGTTTATATTCAAAGAATGATTTGACTTTGATCTTGTCAGAGAAAAATGTATGTTGGTAAGGAAAATTATCACGCACGCCAGACTCCATGAAGTTCGATGTCCTCCATAGCTTTCTCCAGGAAGAATCCATATACTGATGTCTCTACACCATCTTCGGAAACAAGATACAAATATGTGTGTGGATTGCCACGATACTTTGTTCAAGCATACCGATAGCAAGTATATTCTCCTGCTTCTAGATCTAGTGCTTTTCTCCTGGTTTTTTATACTGGAGCCACTTGTAGCCCATTTTTCTGTAATAGATCCTCGTATTCCTGGTGTATTTGCTGCAATTCTGAAAGCAGTTCTGGATTTGGTGCTGCAACGACTCGTATTGGGTCCCAATGGATAGTCTTGTCTTCCACTACAAAGGATTTGGTTGGCTCTATCGCGATTTGGAGGGGTTCTATTTCTGGCAGCCAGAAAGTCTTTCTACCATGTTTGTCCTCGTGCTTTTCAAATATTAGGTCCATACTAGAAAGAATACGTCGTAGCTCTTTTGTTGCCCAGACACTTTCTTCTCGAAGGACAATTCGGGTGCTATCTCCACTTTCTCTTTAGCCAAGTACAGAATACACCCCCGGCTCCAATTCCGAGGCTTTCTTTGTTCCAGAACCTCAAATCGTATAGTCTAGGTTTTCTCCAGTTCGTCTATTCTTTTCTCTCGTAGTTGTCTTTGCTTTTCTAGTTCTTCTCCTACAGCACGACGCCATAGATTGGTTTTCTCTTCCGTTTTGTCTATTTCTCCTTGTCTTAGGGGTATTTTCTTAGGAGGAGAAGAAGGAGAAGGAGGAATAGGTGGAGAACTTGTTGGCAGCTCGAGTTGTATTGCATTTTTCTCTGTCCTGTCTACAAGACCAAGCGCTTCTTCGACTACATTGCTATACAGAAGCGGGTCCTCGTCTTCCTTATTTGTTCTTTGGTAGGTATGCAATTCTTTGGAGGAAAGATGAGCCTTGTTTTTCAATCATCCTTTGTATCCGAGATTGGTGAGTGGCAGACTTTGTCTAGGATGCAATAGAATGGTGCATTGGATAGCCGCAAGTTCTCTATTCCACCCATCTCTCGAACGGCTTCTTGTTTCTGGTATCTGTAGACTGGCACCTTTTCTCCACCCACGTGATGCTGGTAATAGTTCTAGATCTGTCGGACCGCAGTGGTCTGGTCTTTGTAGGATGAGTGGATTCTCCCTTGGTGGATCGGGGAGGTTGGGGAAGGCGCCTTCACCGGCTAGTCTACGGAAGGTGCAGTCGTTTTTTCCACATTGGCACTGCTCTGCTAGAGTTTTGGTAAGTATTGAGAATCGGGTACACTTGCCAGCGCACTCGTTGTTGTACAGATGTTCTATATTCACTATACAACCAGGGATCGCTATCTGGTCTGGGGCCTTGAGGGGCAGCCGATTTTTGGGTGGGGGTAGGGTGGTGAACCTGTTTGTCCATAGTGGGCATTTCTTGCTATCAACGCAGTGGTCTGTGGCGCCGCATTTGCAAGTGGAAGTAGGATCCTCGAAGATGCTTGGTGGAAATGGTGGTGTAGGACAAGTGGTGAGACAGTCCCCGCATTGTTTGTACGGATTTCTTTCACTTTCTCTAGAGGAAACGATAAGAAGTTTGCCGAGGCTTGGATGCTTGTTGTATAAGAAAAAGAAGTCTAGTATCTTGCCAGCCTTGAGTGAAGGATGGAAGACACATAGGTATATCTCTAGAAACTGCTTTGGGATTTGGTACCGCTCGTAGAAAGTATACCCTAAAGACTTCAAGATTTGTTTCTCTCTATCGGATAGGAATAGAAAAGGGTATGTTTTTTCGAGATAATCGTAGGCCTCCAATAGTTCTTTTTGTTTCGTTTCTTGCTGTTGAGAATTTGCCCCCTCTTGGTTTCCACGAATTCGAATCTATCTAGCTTGTGATATGTGGTACTTCTGTTTTGCTGCTCGAACAGATAAAGTGCCTGTGCAAATTTTGGTGTATGCTTCTCTTGGCAGGGCTGCTTTTGGCATTTTTCTATATCCTATGTACCTCAAATGTTTAATTGCGAGTACACCTATTTGGGCGCATTCATGTTTGTTTCTTTTCCTATACTTTGATACAATCCTGTTTCGGCACCTCACATTTTATCACCACAAATATTATTTATGTCATGTCGATCGTAGAATAGCATCATCATTTTAATGGAAGAAAAAAAAAATTCCCATCCTGTAGTAGTAGTATTGGAGTATAAATCTAGCCCCATCGTGGGTGTACCGGTCTAAGGGTTCCAGGAGAACTATCTATACTACTCCTTTCAACATGACAACGCCCGGCCTCATATTGCTCGACTTGTTCAGGAATCTCTTCAACAAAACAACGTGAATGTCATCCCCTGGCCGGCTCGCTCCCCTGATCTCTCACCAATCGAGCACATGTGGGATGAGATGGATCAGCCCCTTCGACGTCAACCACGTGTTCCACAGACACTCCAGGAACTTCAAAACATGCTCCAGCAGATATGGACAGATATCCCACAGGACTTTGTGCAACGCCTGGTCGATTCCATGAGACGAAGATGTGTTGCTTGCATCGCAACCAGAGGTGGACACACACGCTATTGATTTGTAAACGGACATTTTGGCATGTTCATGTATTTTTATGAAATCACACATTTTCTGAAGTCAGTATGGCAAATTAAACCATTTGAACACTTGAGTCATCTGTCAAAGCATGAACCAAGGCAATCCATCTCTCAAGCAAAACAGTTCAGTGAACCATTATTTCTTACTGTGTTCTTTTTTCTATTTTGAATACGTCACTGACAATTTTGATGTAAACGTCGAAAGACAAGCTATGTTTGCATCTTTTGGCCAGAAGCAAAATGTTCTTCAAAGGAAAATTGCTAGAATTATTGAATCAAAATAATATCTCATGGAATGTTTCAGTAAGGGAAATATTAATGCTAAATGAAGGTAGAGGGAACATTTTCAATTTTTACCCAGAATGGTTTTACAGGTCTTTCTTGTTCATACTCACAATAAGAGCATACATCCTTATCTACACCTTTCATGTTCAACAGCTCTCTTTAGTATAAATAACTCAAACAATGAATCAAATTTAATGAATTTAACAATGTACATGTATTTGGTATTATAAACCGCTAGTTTGGCACAGATGTGTGTCTGGCACTTTCAGGCACTGAAATTATTTCCCCCTCGGGTCTGCATGAACAAGTCTTAGGTTTACTACCAAGGACCATCAGAATATACCCATATAGGTATACACTATATACAACGGTATATACATGGTCACATGTATGATCAATAAATATTGACATCTCACACTGATGTCAATCATTAAAAAACATTCGTTGGCTTGGAATTTTTTTCTCTCTGGAAGAATTTCCATAACAAGTACACTCTGTCAATAAAGAGTATTAAATTAATTACTGGTATACCGTAACTTAACCACAACAAGCACGAGGTATAAGCCTCACGAGGATTTATAAAACAATGACTGGCCAGCGAGCCTGTATAGTTGATGTAAATATGTTGTGCCCTTTGAGATTTTAGAAATTGACTGTATGTCTGCTCAAACTATGCCTTTACCAACAAACCAACCAAAGTAAGATATTATATTCTCTAGCAATAATGTCATTTAGCAATATTTAGCTAAATGGTGTTATTGTCCCGCCTGATAAATCTACCTTAACTTATAGATCTAATCTTAATGTAATTCCAGGCATATCCAAGTAGTCTATGTACATCATATATTCCCTTTCGTCCACATGGACACATAGGCGCACACTCATACACAAGCATATTCAAGTTTACATAATCACTCTAAGTTATAATCATAATTTAATTATACATTCGGTTACTCATAATAATTATCACCCTTCATTTTATGATACGCAAAACCACAACGATAACACATGGCCTTGTTGCTAAACAAATTCTTCTCCTTGTTATCGTCTTTGTTTGTTTCTCAAGTGACGTCATATTTATGATGTCATATATATTACATCATTTCAAAAACACTCACTTCGCCATCTTGTAACCGTGACCTAAACTAGTACACATACATAAAAATTACCCTACCTCACTTCCCTCGCTCTTGCCGCACCTTCATGTACATAGTAGCAAAATGTAAAAACATTATGAATGTTGTTGTTATTGCTGATTATCGCCTAATGTTATAGTTACAACACACCAAGACGAGTTGTTCTGGCAGTAAGAGCACGGTTTGGCTTGGCATTTGATTGACAGACAAAAGGACCGAGAGGTGATCCTTTTGTCTGTCAATCAAATTCAAAGCCAAACCGTGCTCTTACTGCCCAAACAACGAGTAGGTGGGTGTGTTGTAAGTGACTTGAAGCACGGGTTGCGACGGTCATTCCAAAATTGCGCGAGTTTGTGTAAAATTTAGTGACGTATAATATGACGTTAACTTTTAACGTTAACGTTTAACTTTTAATCTAATTGTTAAATCAAGTGTAAACTTTGGAATTTTCAAAGGCACATTAGAAATGTCAACTATTAATTTTCCGAATTTAGCAAAATGCGTTCTGTGTCCAGTTGTTTATATGTTTGACAGTTACATTGTAAACTTTTAATTAAGTTATAAACATTTCTATTGTTTTTTGTTGTTTATTTACGTTATTACTCTTGAACACTGTGTACAGTTATCATGGGATAACATTTATACTAAGTTATCTTATAATAATTAGATCTACATCAAGTGCTTTTATGAGTTATCATGATCATTTCATATAATTGTAGTTTTAGCAAGTAATAATTATCATTAGGTAAAATGCATATATAAAATATCAGTAGTTTCAGTTAAAGCTTTTTAGATGGTTGCTAGCCTAAGGTAATGGGAGCGCGTCTTCTAGACATACTATTCAATAAGACAAGAGTAACGTCTACATAGTTTAATTGATTTGAAGCTTTTAGATAAATGCTAGCCTAAGGTATCAAGATCCCATCTCCCAGACAAAGGATATTTATTTAAGTATATCTGTCATCACCTACCGGGGTATATTAGAATAACATTACTTCAATTAAGACTCATTAAGGATTAGCCCCCATACAAGCTCGTCTATAGGGCATTAAGGATTAGCCCCCATACAAGCTCGTCTATAGGGCATTAAGGATTAGCCCCCACACAAGCTCATCTATAGTGACACCCTAATCTCTTTCAAAGCACTCTTTCAAAGCATCCAGTAAATATGTCAACAAGATTAGTGCCAGTCCAACAGGATAAACAGGATTTAGTATTCCCCTCTGTCTAGCCATCCATTTAGCTTAGGACACAACCAATCGTGTATCATCCAATCACATTCCATTTTATTGTTTAAATTTTTGTTAAATACATACTGTAGGCAGGTTTTAAGGAGAGAAGGGGTTGGACTCTCTTACCAAGCAGACCTCTCTCCCACAGCCCAGAGTGTGTACCGACTCTCTGTGGCACCCTCAGTTATTATCTAAGTATCTTGTAAATTGTTAATTGTTCTTGTAAATAAAATTGTGATTAGTCTCCTGTGACTCTGGCTCTTTGCTGACTAATTCCCCAAGAAAACCAGCACGTCATTTGGAAGGTATTGTTCACCCAGAACAGTTCCATGATAATTTGGCGGAGAATCATCGTTTTCGGAACCACAGAGTCCAGGAACTAACTACGACCAGCTACAAGAACCCATTGGAGGACATGTCCAACTGTGATCATCTGATGGAATAACAAGCAAGCTGCATCAACCTCTGACCTCAACACTGGATTAAAGACAACCAACTCCTCCAAAGACACCAACAAAGGAAGAAAAAGTCTTCAAATATTGTAAGTACGACATTGTTGATAACTTGTCTTCCTTTAATTTAGTACGGTACATACTAATAGGTGTCATGGCAAATATGGAGTCTGGTATGGAAAGTAACTTTGAAAGTGAAATTCCAACAGTGTCTTTAGTTACGCCCCTTGCCAAAAGTGTAATTCAGGCAAAATTTGGCACAACAACAACAAATTGTTTAGTAGACACAGGGGCATCCATTTGTTGTATTTCGTCTGCTTTTCTGAGCACAGCTTTTGAAAACCTTACTCTTGGAAACTCACCCTTTCCACAGGTAAAAGGTGTTGGCGGCGAATTGCACAAAGTGTTAGGTTCAGTTGTGTTAGATTTTGTCATTGAGGAGCAGGAATTTTCTCAAAGATTCTATGTACTGCCTACACTGCCGAAGGCAGTGATACTAGGTGAGAACTTCCTTGATGACAATGATGCAGTCTTAGATTATAGCTGTCATTCCTTGATACTCAACAACAGCACCTCAGATAGGCAATATATCAATTTCATAGCCAATTCAGTGCATGAGATTAGTGGATTAGCAAAAACAATAGATCAGATTTACATCCCCCCTCAGAGTGAAATTCATTTCAAGGTCAGACTATCAGAGACCAAAGAGGATTCCCTCATCCTCATTGAACCCATTGCTTCCCTCACTGCTCATTCTGAAGTAGCAGGCGGTAGAACTCTTTCTAAATCAAAAAGCAAGACTGCTACATTTAGGCTTATGAATCCCTCCCAAGAAGAAAAGGTTCTTGACAAGGGTACAGTTGTAGGCAAATTTAGTTACATTGACAAAGACTCTGTTTTTGAAATCGGCTCTGACCAACCATTCATCAGTACCGTTAACACTGACAATGAGAAGAGAGACAATGACACCAGGGATTATGTCAAAATTGCACAGGAGTTAGGATTTGATTTGACCAATACACAACTGACTCCAGACCAACGACACAGACTACTTAGATTTTTGGGACAAAATAGAAACATGTTTTCAACGAGTCTTGCAGATTTAGGTAAGACTGACATGCACCAACATATCATTGACACTGGCAACCACCAACCCGTTAAGAGTAGACCATATCGTCAATCTCCTCATCTCCAAAAAGTCACTGAAGAACTTATAGATGATTTTCTGAAGTATGATTTGATCGAGGAATCTACTTCTATGTATTCAGCTCCAATTATCCTAGTCAAGAAACGCGATGGCTCATATAGATTTGTTTGTGACTACAGAAAGTTGAATTCTGTCACTTTACCAATGTCTTGGCCTCTTCCTGTTTTTGATGATGTTGTTGATAACATCGCCAATGCACATGCTAAGATCTTCTCAACTTTAGACCTTGCTAATGGCTTCTTCCAAGTGCCATTACATGAAGATTCAAAGCATAAAACTGCTTTCGTCACCCATCAAGGCCTTTATCAATTCAAACGATTGCCCCAAGGTTTGACAAATTCCCCACTTTGTTTTCAACAGCTCATGAGCAAAGTGCTACGAAAATTGCTTTTTAAGGTTGCGCTGATCTACATTGATGATTTGATAATTTACAGCAAAAACTTTGAAGAGCATCTTCAACATTTAGAGCAAGTATTTTACTATCTGAAACAGGCAAAATTAACACTAAAGCCATCCAAATGCAATTTTGCAACGGACAAAGTATCTTTTCTGGGTCATGTTTTATCATGTGGAGGTGTTCAAGTTGATGACAAAAAGATTGAAGCAATTAGAACCTTTCCAGTGCCCAAGTCACAAAAGCAGATTCGCTCCTTCTTAGGTCTCACAAACTTCTACAGGAAGTATGTGAAAAATTACGCTCACATAGCGCTTCCACTGAATGCCTTGCTAAAGAAGCATTCAGAGGCAGAAGTAGGAAAGAAACCAAAGTTCCAATGGTCACTTGAGTGTGATCAGGCATTCAACACACTCAAACATGCTATGAGCAATACACCTGTTCTGGTTTATCCAAATTTTGACAAAGAATTTCTTCTCGCAACTGATGCCAGTGATATGAGCATAGGTTTTGTTTTGAGTCAAAAAGACGAGAAGAATAATGAACATCCAATAGCTTATGGTGGTAGAGCTCTTCATGGCAGCGAAAAGAACTGGAGCATTACAGAAAAGGAAGGCTTAGCTCTAGTTGAAGCCATTAGATCCTTTCGTCCATACCTTGCAAATTCAAAATTCACAGTCTACACTGATCATATAGCATTGAAGTGGCTGAAATCCATCAAGGATGCCACAGGTAGGTTAGGGCGATGGTCTTTGGAACTTTCTACCTACACTTTTGACATTGTTCACCGCAGCGGCAAAGCCAATGGGAATGCCGATGCTCTCTCACGTAGGGAATATGAGGAAAATATTAACTGTAATGATCAGACAGAAGAAGATGCTGAGAAAACAGTCTTCTCAGTAACTTCAACTCAGCAAAGCAAATCAACTAGCAGTACCACAATCTTGCCAAACACCCATTCATCCACACAAGTCACACAGACAACTCAGACTGAGGATATTTGCACACCTATTGTCAATCACTTAGAATCAGACACACAGACAACACATTGGTCAGTCACCTTTGAATATGAAGAGGATTATCAGTCAGTACCAGTTAATGTTGTCGCAGCATTACATGCTACAAATGCTGATGTTACCCAAGACACATTGGTTGAAGTAAGTATAAAAGAACATCCAAATTTACGTCACCTACAAAGGATTTGTCCAGATTTCATCCAAATCTTTGACTACAAAGAGGATGAAGTCCTTCCACAAAATGAAAAGGATTGTCAAAAGATTCTTATTGAAGCCAATACTTTTGAAATTGATGAAGGCATCCTATACCGATTCGTTCCACAAAGACAGAAAGGCCACGCAGACAAGTTCATTAAACAGCTGGCAGTCCCAAGAACCCTCAGAAATCAAGTCCTGCAATCCTATCATGACTCAGAGTTTGGCGGTTGCCATCATGGGAAAGAAAGGATGCACAACACCATGAGACCTAAGTACTACTGGCCCAAAATGTACAGCGATATTGCTACTTATGTCCAGACATGTGAGGTATGTCAACAGACCAAGAGGCACTACCATGGCAAGAAGGCACCACTTCGTCCACTACCTGTAGAAGAGGTCTTCACCCGATGGCACGTTGACATTCTCGGTCCCCTGCCAACAACACCAGATAAGTACAAATACATTTTGGTCATCACAGATGCATCATCTAGATGGTGTGAAGCCTTTCCACTTCGGACCCAAGAAGCCAAAGAAGTAGCAGATGTTCTCGTCAGAGAAATATTTTGTCGGTATGGCGCTCCAAGGACCTTAATTTCAGACAGAGGTCAGAACTTCATGTCCAAACTTATCAAAGCAATTTGTGAACTTTTGGCAATTAAATTTACCCATACCAGCCCATACCATCCTCAAACTAACAGCTGTGTAGAAAGGCTCAACTCTTATATCAATCAATCACTAAGAGCCTACTGTAACAAGTCTCAAAATGATTGGCCCCGTTTCATTCCTGGCATCATGATGGCCTATCGGATGGCTCCAAATTCATCAACTCAAAAATCCCCATATGTTATGCTTTTCGGCCGGGAAATGAGAGCTCCACAAGATGTATCATTAATTCCAAAAGAAAATTTAGGCCACAATAACAAAAGTTATCTTTCCAATTTGCTTGAGGAGCTTAAAATCACTAGAACAATCGCAGCTGAAAACACTGCTCGGGCTAAGGAGGTGTATTCAGAACAATATAATAAAAAGGCTAAAGAACCAGAATTCGCCCCAGGTCAAAGAGTTTGGCTTTACTGTCAAAAAGTTGAAAAAGGCCTTTCCAACAAATTAACCAAAAAGTGGTATGGTAGCTATTATATCATCCATACAGGTCCAAATTATACCTACAAACTGCGCCGAAGTTCTGACGACAAAATACACAAACCACTGGTCCATGCCAACCGTCTGAAGCCATATTTTGATCCTGCTGATCGTCCACAGTATCCTCCAGAACCATACCTCAATAACCCCAGTGACATAGATTCAGGAGTCATGGATGACAACGAGGAACCAGTCAATGATACTCAGTTTGACAGCAACAATTCCCCATCAACAAGTTCAACTTACCAGGCTACTGATCAATCACCTCCACAACAGAAAGGTAAGAAGGTCAATTCCAAAACAAAGGCAGGTACTTCCAGCAACAAGAGTCCGAAGCAAAAGACCCCAACAAAGAAGAAAAACCCTGCTTCAAGTACAACAGAAAAACCTACCAGTCCCACGGCAACCATGAAGGAAAATCATGCCACACCAGGTCCTAGTGCTCCAACCAAGGTAAATGAAAAGGTAAATAAAGGGAAAAGAGGAGTGAATAGTAAGCATCACCAGCCCAAATCCAGAAAACAACCCGACGACAGCCAGGTACAACCTCCAAGTCCAACATCAGGTTATCAAACCAAGGACATCCCTCAGGTCTTCAATCCAGAGGACATCCACTCAATTGTTAGTTCCAAGAGAGCTAATGGCAAAATCTACTACAGAGTAAAATGGAAGGATCCAGAAAGAGGAAACACATGGGAGTATGGCAGCAGCATTCCAGACTCCATTCGGAGAGAATTTCACCTCAAAAGAAGTATGTCAGGAAAACGACGAAAACGTCCACTGAAGAATCATAAGTTTTTCGACCAAAAGGAATCAGCACTAGACAATAAATCAGTCAATGTTCTGTCAGGGAATACAATGTCAGGAAATGTCAAGCAAGACAACACCAAACCATACTGGGAATCGAAACCCAAACCGTACCGAAGCGAACCAAACCATACTGGGAAGCGAACCCAAACCGTACTGAAGCGAACCAAACCATACTGGGAATCGAACCCAAACCGTACCGAAGCGAACCAAACCATACTGGGAAGCGAACCCAAACCGTACTGAAGCGAACCAAACCATACTGGGAATCGAACCCAAACCGTACCGAAGCGAACCAAACCATACTGGGAATTGAACCCAAACCGTACCGAAGCAAACCAAACCATACTGGGAATCGAACCCAAACCGTACCGAAGCGAACCAAACCATACTGGGAATCGAACCCAAACCGTACCGAAGCAAAATAAACCAAACCCTATCGCATTGAACCGAAGGAAAATCAAAGCGAAACAAACCAAATTCAAATAAAGTAAACTTAACAACCGAAATGAACCAAAACAAAGAAAAGGCAAACCAAATAGTTACAAAAACTAACAATGATATACACCTTTTGTATACCGTATTAATGTAACAAATCAATGCACTTGTTATATGCACATGCACATATAATGTGTCTAATGATTGTATCCAAAAGTAGAAGGATATTACTATTTTTTTTTCATGATAAACTTTTGTAATTTGCCGCCAATACATTCTTCCTGGTCATGACACCGTTTAGTAATAATTATGTACTGATCTTTTACATCATAATTATCATATTTGTTTTATTTTCTAGTTATTACAGACAAACTAAGGAAGTATTTATATATGACATATTATTTGAACATGCTAACTCTCTTTTCTTTGTTTCCATGTAAAACCTCCATGGACACAGCCTACTACCTTACAACCCCAATCCAGGATGTGGAACTCAAGGCCTCCTACATCACCCATAAAGCCACCAGTACAGAGTGCCAAGACAAGCCAGCTCCACATCCAGAACCCCTGATGACAGCATTTTTATATTATGTTTCATTATATCAAAGAGACTCTATAATAATTATTATTCACTACTACCAGTTTAACTTTATACATTGTCCATCTAAGCCTTAATTATTTTTATTTTTACACGTTTGGGGTCCAAACTTTTTCAGACGGAGGGGAAGTTATCATGGGATAACATTTATACTAAGTTATCTTATAATAATTAGATCTACATCAAGTGCTTTTATGAGTTATCATGATCATTTCATATAATTGTAGTTTTAGCAAGTAATAATTATCATTAGGTAAAATGCATATATAAAATATCAGTAGTTTCAGTTAAAGCTTTTTAGATGGTTGCTAGCCTAAGGTAATGGGAGCGCGTCTTCTAGACATACTATTCAATAAGACAAGAGTAACGTCTACATAGTTTAATTGATTTGAAGCTTTTAGATAAATGCTAGCCTAAGGTATCAAGATCCCATCTCCCAGACAAAGGATATTTATTTAAGTATATCTGTCATCACCTACCGGGGTATATTAGAATAACATTACTTCAATTAAGACTCATTAAGGATTAGCCCCCATACAAGCTCGTCTATAGGGCATTAAGGATTAGCCCCCATACAAGCTCGTCTATAGGGCATTAAGGATTAGCCCCCACACAAGCTCATCTATAGTGACACCCTAATCTCTTTCAAAGCACTCTTTCAAAGCATCCAGTAAATATGTCAACAAGATTAGTGCCAGTCCAACAGGATAAACAGGATTTAGTATTCCCCTCTGTCTAGCCATCCATTTAGCTTAGGACACAACCAATCGTGTATCATCCAATCACATTCCATTTTATTGTTTAAATTTTTGTTAAATACATACTGTAGGCAGGTTTTAAGGAGAGAAGGGGTTGGACTCTCTTACCAAGCAGACCTCTCTCCCACAGCCCAGAGTGTGTACCGACTCTCTGTGGCACCCTCAGTTATTATCTAAGTATCTTGTAAATTGTTAATTGTTCTTGTAAATAAAATTGTGATTAGTCTCCTGTGACTCTGGCTCTTTGCTGACTAATTCCCCAAGAAAACCAGCACGTCATTTGGAAGGTATTGTTCACCCAGAACAGTTCCATGATACAACACTAAAGAAACATTGTAAGTTTGAAATTTTTTCTCAAGCTAGTAGGCGGGGCTTGCTGATCTTGGCACCAGCCAATGGTAATAATCTTAAACAAACCGTGCTCTTACTAGCATGATACAGCACGGGTAAGATCAAAGGTACCGCTCGCAACCCGTGCTACAAATCAATAAATACCGTTAGGTGTGGCAAGGTTTGGATGGGCGCTGGACCGATAAGGTTTCGCTCGTATGCTCGGTTGCCTGCTTGTACAGTGGGAGCCCATTCCAGCCCTCATGTTTCCGTGGGTGGACACAAATGCATACAGCTCGTCTGCTGTACAGTAGAGAGCACATGGTTTTCGCTGCTGCTGCTGGGAGTTATCTCCCTTTGCTCGGTCTAGCGCAAGCTCCTTCCCAGCGCGTGACACTTTCGTTACACTCTCGGTAACTAGTATAGAGAGCTCCGCGAACGGGCTATCGCTGTGAGAAGCTTGGGTCTAGCGCCCGTCTCCGCCTTCCACATATCCAAACATTCTCTTCTGTTATTATTCTGTTCCATAGCCCATAACAGGTCGGCTGATAACATCAGATCATGTGTTACAGTATCAGAACCCTTCATTGTCAGTATCAACACTTCAAAATCATATATTTATGTGAAATTAGTTTTTCAAGTAACTTAAACCTGAACGGAAGTCCACATTGGGACGATATATTAAACTGCTGCTGTAGCTGAGCCGCTTTGTTTTCGGTGACAGTAGTCACATCCTGATATCTTAATCTCTTAATCTCTTGTCCTCTGTGACATCCCTGTGCTGTTTTATGATCAAGGAATTACATAAAACGAATAATTTGTAAAATGGTTTCAGTAATCACATAATTTATATTAAAGGACCTAGCTGTATATAATAACAGGTCCGTGGTTATATGTGACTATATCGAAGATGTCATTTTAACATATGTCGACCAAAACAGCGTTGTATAACTGCATGCTAGTCCTTGGACCTGCTTGATTTCACTGTGACAGTGTTATAATTAGTTAAATAATTGAAATCAGGGATGTGTTTCTACATCACATTGTGGTCACAATAGTATATGTAATAGAATCGTCCATATTACAATAGTAAAAGCAGTAACTTGAGAGGTTTCTGAAATATGTCTGATTGTGGCCATGGAATTAATGAGCCTTGACTAGATATTCAATCCATTTTTAGTTTTTGTTTTGTTTGTCATTGTAAACAATTTTCCGTATTCAGTTCTTCGTGGCCCAATTTAACGTGCAGTCTCCTCCAATTCCACGATGTGAATAGAAATGCACAACATTTACATTAGATGAAAGTGTTTTTATATAATTCTTTTTACAAAGTACCGCTCGCCAGGAGAAAATTAATATCGCTTTATATGATAGACTTTTCGGAATTAAATTCTGTTCGTGCAAAACGATAGCTATGGATGGTAGACGGTATGTACAAGTACCAAATATATCATATACAGCATTTTGACCCCGATCTATGGGGGATGGTGCATATCGAATATGTTATATACATATATTATTGAGAAAGAAATATGGAAAAATGCACACATACATCTGACATGAAATATACATCACTCATAATTAAATGCGGGGTGTTTTATATCAGCCATATGTTATATCTACATAATGAAAATTAATTGTTTGATAGGCATTACTTAGAAGTTGACAGATGACAAAGTAGACACAATTGATGGATAACTTCTTTAATACTGTAAAGGTGACGTTTCAGTTTAGACCCTTATGCCATTGTCAAGCAAGTCTTGTCAAACTATAGTCCTTATGCCGTTGTCAATCAAGTCTTGCTTGACAACGGTATAAGGATCTATACCAAAACGTGATTGATATTATAAGCAAACATCCAGCAGGTCGGAGGACATCTAAGCATGTGTTGCCGGGGGACCACTTCTACACGGAATCAACTTCCTCAGTGGCCTATGGTGGATAGACGTCTGCAGAAGGAGTAAGTTTGTTTGTTTGTTTGTTGTTTAACGCCACACTCAGCAATATTCAAGCTATAGGACGGTGGTCTGTAAATAATCGAGTCTGGACCAGACAACCCAGTGATTGACATCATGAGCATCGATCCGTGCATCTGAGATACGATGACATGTATCAACCAAGTCAGCGATTCTGACCACCTGATTCAGTAAGTCGCCTTTTACGGCAAGCATGGGTTGGTGAAGATCTATTCTACCACGGGTCTTCACGGGTCAGAAGGAGTAAGTGGGTGAATATGTATTTACACTGCTTTTAGCAGCATTCCAGGAATATCATGGCGCGGAACACCAGAAATAGACTTTACACACTAAACACATGATGGGGATCGAGCCCGGGCCTTCGACGTGACGAGCAAACTCTTTGACCACTACGCTAACGCATCGCACCCCTGAGAGCGGAAGTTAAAATAAACAGGAAAAGATAGTACCCATGCTTGGCGATTGGCATGAAGTTGATGAAAGAACTGTACACAGTACATATTCTGTTTTACAAAACTCATGTAAGAATCCATGTATTACCCTCACACTCCCTCGGTAAATACAAGAATTTCTGAATTCCGACACTCCTTGTGTGACACACAAACTGGTATAAAAATCGCTATAAAAGTACCAATCATGACCTGTCTCAATATTTGCTAAGTCTGTAGTCCTAATCACTATCAAAAGCTAAAATTAATTATAAATATTTAACAGTTGATAGATTTTCAAGGTGTTATGCCGCTTCTGCACAGTTTGATTATGGTAATACAATGATAAATATATAGGCAATAATTAATAAAAATCAATACCAATCTTGGACTATGACCCTTCAATATGTTCTCATAAGTTGTATTGTCAACAGCTAAAAGAATTCCTTTCACTGAACATGTGAAAGGGCTATCCCATTTCTGGTCAAGGGGACATGAGAAGAAATCTTAAGATTCCATTAACTGTAGATTTTAAAGGCATTATCCCACTTCTGGTCGAGGCGACATGGGTGATAATATAGTAAAAAATCTCTTAAGATTAACAGTATTGACCCATTGCATTCAGATTCTGCTCACAGGTTTGAAATGTTATTTACTATTAGCAAACCCGTGAGCAGAATCTGAATGCTATGGGTCAATATTTATAATTTTAAGAGATTTTTACTATATTATCACTCATATCGCCTCGACCAGAAGTGGGATAATGCCTTTAAAATCTACAATTAATGGAATTTTAAGATTTTCTTTTGGCTGCTGATAGTAAATAACATTTCAAACTTGTGAGCAGAATCTGACTGCAAAGGGTCAACGTTTCTACTTTTAAGAGATTTTTGACTATATATTATTCATATCACCTTGACCAGAAATTGGATATCACCTATCTTAATCTTAATCTTAAGATTTCATCTTGGCTGATGATAGTAAATCCCATTTCAAAGTTGTGAGCAGAATCTGAATGCTATGGGTCAATATTTCTAATTTTAAGTGGTTTTTGACTAAAGTACAGTCGGAAATGCTAGAAAACTCCTTTTGGCCAGTAAAAAAAACGATATAATTTTTCACAGACTGTTGTTATTGAAATATCGAGCAGCTACCGATCGCCCTACATTGTGACTGAAAGTATTTCAGTCACAAGGAGTCCTATTGACAAGTTTACAGGAGAAAAATCCGAACGAAAACAGGAAGTTTACATTTATTCTAAGTCCAATGATGGCAGTCTGAAACGGACAACAGAAATATGCGCACATGACTCCGTTATAATGATAATAATGTAGTCTTCATAAAACATCTAATCCATACACAAAAATCATTTTGAGAAAATTCTAGATGTGCATCTTCTAAAATGACAAAATGACGCTGCGTTTGTTTTGTTAACATTGTTCCCATGATGAATGTTACATTACACTTGCATAGCCATAACCATGGTACACGATATGGAGTCTGTACTGGGAAATGTATACAAGTTCTTTACACTTTAGAGAGATAGAGAGAAACCATTTGTTAATTTAGATGAATTACCGAACTGCCCAAGCTATTGGGTTTTCAATTCATACCATCAAGTCTACGGTATGCTAAATAAAACAAAACATGTATAGGGGTTGTCTCAAAAAGGAAACTGGGGCGTAAAAGGATATTAGACAGCTTTGATACAGGGTGATTAGGCGTATAGTGTACAAGCTTTATGAGCAGAAGGTAACCCTAACTTGTTGTAGAATTTGGGAGGAATTAAAGATACAATTAATGTTAACTGCACTAACCATTGCTCTCCAAGAGATGGGATTTCGATACACTGCGCGTGGCGATGACCGAGCACTTTACAGGGGAAAATATTCCATCCTGTCTATGAGGTCACATTATCTCCGAACCATTTATAACTATCACAGTTAGGGCGTCCAGGTAAATTACCTTGATGAATCATTCCACTGACAACATGTGGCTATCGGCAGATGGACAAAACGTACCCATAGACCATCCAGTAAAGGTAATCGTGTTATTGTTTTGCATGCTGCAACCCATGATATGGGGCTTTTTGATGGATGTGTGCTTGTTTTCGAGGTGAAAAAGAAACTGGTGATTTTCATAAGAAAATTATAGGAGGTGATGTGTTCATAGACTGGTTGGAACTTCAGCTATTGCCCATTTTAAACAAAGTCAGTGTCATTGTCATAGATAACGTCAGTTAATATAACGCCCGGGAATCAGATACTGTCGCCAAAACCATGACTAGTCTGAAGGCGACCACACAGGAATATATGACATTGTCGACTTCAGACCATATGAAACGAAAGTTCAACTCATGGAGAAAATTCGGCTGAATAAGAGCCTTGTAAAGTACAGGACATATGTGCTGGAGGCACAACACGGTCACGTTGTCTTACGTACGCCAGTCAGACATTATGAGCTCAACCCTGTTGTGCCCATCTTGGCTAAGTGAAAAGGGTTCGTGGCAAGACATAACACAACATTCAAAAGTACAGATTCATATACGTCATCAGCGGTGGTAAATGCTACCTCAAGAAATCATCTGCAGAACAACAAATACTCCCTGATTCCACAACCGCAACCTTCCAATACTCATGATCATCCCGTTTCATAGCTCTTAACTATTCCATCATGTTTCCAAGCAAATATAATGCAGTACATATCCTAAATTGCTATCAACGCATGTCAATTAAGTACAATAACAGCAATATTTTGAGACCACCCCCAACTCGGTGACATTTCCACCTGGGAGAATGCACGGGCCGGTGTGAGGTCATCACCTCAGGACAGGTGTTAGGTAACTACCTCAGGTTATAGGCCATTTCATACATGCATGACAACACACGAATATTTTCTAAATTGATCATCATTTTACCTGTAAAAATACATTTTAAGGGTAATCACAGTGTCAGTTAGGACAGGCTAGATTAGGGCAATTTGCCTTATTTTGATATATGCTCTTTTATAGTCCTTCAAAATCTACAATCAATGGAATTTTAAGATTTTTTCTTGGCTGCTGATAGTAAATTCCATTTCAAACCTGTGAGCAGAATCTGAACGCTGTGGTTAATATTGCTAATTTTAAGAGATTGTTGACTATATAGGTTTCCACGGGTTGCACAGTCGTCTAAGGCGCCGCGATTCGCTGTGCAGAAACCTATGATTGTGGGTTCGAATCCCGCTTCGCCCCTGTAATATCTTGATAAGTATTATATTACCCGATGTACCCCAGAACTATTTACTGTAAGAGTAACGCGTATGAATACCCCACGTGCCTGTGAAGGTAGTCCACACGTGCTGTCACTCGGCTATGACATGTTCACCGGCCATGTGGCTGGCGGAATAAAAGTCTCTCCCGAACGCCTCTGGTATTCTCTCTAGTCTGAGGGCTAAGTTATAACAATTGGCGACGAGGTATAAACCTGAAGATTTGCGAAGTTTGGGAGCGCAGTCGAGATGGCATCGTCTGTATACGGGAATCTTGGCGAGTTTGACGAAACAGTCGAAGATTGGAGCCAATATGCGGAGCGAGCCAAGATCTTCTTCCATAACTGAACGTAAAAGTCAGACCCTACTGAGTTCTGTGGGAGGTAAAACTTATGGATTGATAAGAGACTTACTTCGCCCAGTAAAGCCGACGTCAAAAAGTTTTGAGGACTTGGAAAATTGTTGAAAGACCATTACAACCCCCAACCGTCGAAGTTTGTGCACCGCTACAATTTCAACATGAGAGTACGGAAGTCCAACGAGACCATCAGTGAGTTTGTTGCTGTATTGAGAAAACTGACTGAATTTTGTGATTATGGAGCATTCCTTGACGACATGCTGAGGGACAGATTCGTTTGCGGTATAAACAAACAGAAAATGTTATCCAGCTAGGTTACTGGCAGAAGATAATCTGACATTCACCAAAGTCGTTGCCATAGCAACATCAATGGAAGCGGCTGACAAAAATTCTGCTGATCTTCAGAATCAAACTGCAACATGCAGTGACACTGGCATCGTCAACTTTATTACGAAGAAACCAGCCAGGGGAGGTAACTACAGTTCTTCTTGTTTTCTGGTGGCGGAAGACATGACCCTTCAACATGCCGTTTTAAAGATCCAGGAGTGTTACTCGTGTGGACTTGCTGGACATTTATCACAGAAATGTCTCAAGAGGAGGGGAAATGGTCAGAGGAGAGCTTCACATCGAGGTGGGAGACAGAGTCGAGGTTGCCGAGGTAAACATCACAGACAGTACGGAAATAGAGCCAACTACATTCAAGAACATGATTCACAGTCGTCAGGATTCTGAGGGATTTGTGGATGTGAGTGAAGCATATGAGATGTTCATGGTTTCTGGTTCAGTGATCAAACCAGTTTATGTACCAGTACAAGTCAACGGTCAAGAGTTGAAGATGGAATTTGACACTGGGGCTGCGGTATCCATTGTGAGTGAAAAGACTCTGTCACATCTTCAACAGGGTGTAGAGAACTTGACTGTGACACCTACGACTAAATCATACCTTGGATACACCGGAAATAAGCTTGATCTTGCGGGACAGGTGATGGTGGAGGTTGATTTTCAAGGAGTGACTGCGAGTCTACCCCTATTAGTCGCCCGAGGGAACCGTGCTAGTCTGTTTGGACGTAACTGGATTGATGTGTTTGCTGTTGATTGGAATATAAGCAGTTTGAGAACTGTGTTGGATAAGCATCCTGAAGTGTTCAAGGGTGGTTTGGGTACGTTCAAAGAAACGAAAGCAAAGATATATGTTGACAAGAATGCCCAACCAATCTTCCATAAAGCAAGACCAGTCCCATATGCATTGAAGCAGAAGATTGAACAGGAGCTTGATCGCCTACAGAGTAATGGTACAATAGAAGCTCTAGAGTTTTCTGAATGGGCAGCACCAATAGTACCTGTGGTGAAGTCCGACTCTAGTATTAGAGTCTGTGGTTACTATAAAGTGACTGTGAACAAAGTGTCCAAGTTGGATAAATACCCAATTCCAAAGACAGATGACCTGTTCGCAACATTAGGAGGAGCAAAGTTCTAATCTGAGTTGGACCTAAGTCAAGCTTACCAGCAGGTCTTGTTGGACGAACATTCCAAGCAGTACGTCACAATTAATACACATAAAGGACTCTTTCGGTATAACCGTCTGCCATTTGGTGTGTCGTCAGCTCCTGGTATATTTCAACGCATCATGGAGAATACCCTACAAGGTCTTGAACAAGTTCTGGTCAGGATTGATGATATTCTGATTGGTGGCCGTTCGAGGCATGAACACTTGACACTCTTAGATAAAGTTCTGAGGAGACTAGCGGCAGCAGGTCTGAGAGTTCGTAAGGACAAGTGCAGCTTCATGGCAACAGAAGTTGTGTATCTGGGATACCGTCTGGATAGAGAGGGCACCCATCCAGTCGCTGAAAAGGTCGAGGCCATCAAGGAAGCGTCACCTCCGCGGAATGTGACAGAACTGAAAAGCTACTTGGGTATGCTGACCAATTATGGAAGGTTCATGCCAAACCTTTCCACTGCTCTAGAACCGTTACACAAACTGTTACAGAAAGAAGTACCATGGAAGTGGACAAGCCGACAACAGTCAGCTTTTGAGAAATCCAAGTCACTGCCTGTTCTGATAAAATTCTCGTTCATTATGATGCGAAGAAGGAACTGATTCTCTGTTGTGATGCATCGCCCTACGGAGTTTGTATGGTACCGTCTCATCGTACTAAAGAGGGAGGCGATCGTCCCATTGGATATTCATCACGATCCCTAAACTCAGCTGAAAAAAACTATTCGCAACTGGAAAAGGAAGGCTCAGCAATGCTCTTTGGGGTGAAGAAATTTCACCAGTACCTGGCAGGAAATCATTTCACTACAGAGACTGATCACAAACCGTTGTTTGGATTATTTGCTGAGACCAAAGTGATACCAATGATGGCATCAGCCCGGATTCAGAGGTGGGCACTAACATTGTCTGCTTATGAGTATGAACTTGTCTACAGACCAGGATCACAGATCGTCAATGCGGATTGTCTGAGCCGACTTCCTGCGAAAGAAAAACCAAGTATTCAAGAAACACCTGTACCTCCGGAATACATCATGCTTCTGGAATTGATGGATACTACACCTGTGACCTCCAAACATATTCGTTCATGGACGCGCCAGGATCCTGTGTTGTCAACAGTGTTGAGATATGTGGAGTGTGGATGGCCTAATTTCTGTGAAAACCCAGAAATGAAGGCATACTACTGTCGCCGTGATGAGCTGACAGTACAGCATGACTGTGTGTTGTGGGGTAACCGTGTAGTGATTCCCCCGCCAGGTCGGGATAGGATTATTCGTGAACTTCATGAGGCACATACAGGAATCAGTAGGATGAAGGCACTTGCTCGTAGCTATGTGTGGTGGCCTAGCATGGATTCAATTCTGGAGTCGACAGTGAAAAAGTGTGAGGTGTGTCAGCAAATGCAGCAGATACCAGCTAAGGCATGAATACCTCACGTGCCTGTGAAGGTAGTCCGCACGAGCTGTCACTCGGCTATGATATGTTGACCGGCCATGTGGCTGGCGGAATAAAAGTCTCTCCCGAACGCCTCTGGTATTCTCTCTAGTCTGAGGGCTAGGTTATAACAGCCCCGATTATGTTTCTAGGTTTGTCAGCACCCGTGCTCGTGGGTTTCACCGAAGTGAGTGACTGAGTTGGTTTTAACGCCGCTTTTAACAGTATTCCAGTTATATTACGGCGTGTCAGCTTAATGTGGGAGGAAAGCCCGAAGTGATGCAGGTCTCAGACGTTTACCACTTCGGTGAAACCCACGAGCACGGGTATGGTGCTGACAAACCTAGAAACATAATCGGGGCGAACCGGGATTCGAACCCACAAGCATAGGTTTCTGGCGTGCCCAAGGGACGCAACTCTGCACAGCGAATCGCGGCGCCTTAGACGACTGGGCCACCCGTGCCCCCGTTTCACCGAAGTGGTAAACGTCCTAGACCTGCATTACTTCGGGCTTTCCTCCCACACTAAGCTGACACGCCGTGATATAACTGGAAACTGGAATGTTAAAAGCGGCGTTAAACCCAACTCACTCACTCACTCACTATATAGGCTTCAGCGAAGTCCGGCAAACGAACGGGTGATGAGAAACTTCGTCAGTACAAATTCGAAATTTGAGATAAAAAATCACCAGACATGTTGATTTACGTTTAAATTGTATTTTTGTTCTGCTAGGCATTGTTTTATATCCAGGGATTAAGATTACCTTGTGTATTTTCTCATAAACTAAGCCGGAAACGGCAATCAGCTGTACACACGTTTTCTTGGAATCTACCGGTGATTTGGTCAAGACACACCCAATGATATAACTTTAGAGGATTTTAATGCAAGGATCGGCAAAAATTGTATCTGAAACTATTTTTTGTTTTAATCAGGATTAATATATTCCAATATCTTGTTAATTTAGATGCAACTTTTACTGAACATATTTAAAATAATAATAACCCTAAGCGAAGCAGCTGATCGCCATTCCCTGGCATTATTTTTTACATGGAACCAGTCTGACCAGTCACCGTCAAGGCTCCCGCCCACGTGATCGCGAGAATTACGTGTTGACATAGAATCGTCAAACAAAAACAAATATGACTTTTAACGGGTTAAAGTATGGCATTTATGATATATATTCTCTGTCAACTAAAGTTCGTTTCAAGGCGTCAATAGCGGTAATCTGACCGTTGTTACTGTTAATAACGGTGAGATGTCCGATCTTCCGATCGCTTCACCCACGCTTTCGCCGAAATTAATTAAAACAATATTAAAAGGAATTTTGAATAAAATTAATGAAATAAGTTACAAACATAAGTCCAGATATACAAAGAACACGTTTTATAGCAAGACAATGTAATTACATGATTAATTTGCGTACTTCAGTATGGATTTGTTGACATGGTATTTCAGGTGTTACGTGCTCACGGTGCTCGTGGATCTAACGTCTTTCCATGGGGAAAAAACCATCAAAACTGATTATTTCGTGTATAATGCGCACCCCGTTCTACACAGCTGTGTTTTTTTGGGAAAAGTGAGCACTGTACTCAAGAAAATACTATATTATTACTCATATCGCCTTGACCAGAAATGGGATAACGCCTGTAAAATCTACAGTTTATGGAATCTTAAGATTTTCTTTTGGCTGCTACTAAACCCCATTTCAAACTTGTGAGCAGAATCTGAATGCAACGAGTCAATATTTCTAATTTTAAGAGATTTTTGACTATATTATTACTCACATCCCCTCGACCAGAAGTGGCATAAATGTAATACTTCCAAGAATGAAAGGAATCTTGAGAGTTTTGTTTTCTGATGATTGTCATTCACATTTCCAACCTTTGAGAAACATGAACTTTGATAATAAGCTTTGCATATGAAACAACATAGTTTTAACAAATGCTTCGTCTCCTTCACAACTGTAATAGGCTGTAACCCGCTAACCGACCATTTTTATAGGAATTGCTCTTTTTCATTAGCGATCTGTATAAAAATAAGAAATTGTATTCCGTTTTAGTTCCGCATTACCACTTTTATGCTCTGCTGTATTTAGCTACAAATGACGGACATCGAGTCAGTAGCACTGCCATTGGCGAACTGAGTAAAAATACAAATCACAAGAAGTGCAGATGATTTTGCTCTTATTAAATGTTTGTCAATTAAACACATAGTTGCATGTGACAGATATAATTATCTAAAGTGTTTATCCCAGTTCTGTTCGCTACATAGCTTTGAAGTTTTAAGTAAAAACGAATATGTGCATCTAAACGAATTTCACCATATAGAAGTGATTAAACTGAGCCAGACTTTGGTCACATGTCTGGTCACCGCTGTTTCTTACCCGTACAGATTAGAAAAAATGGTCCAGCTAGTCAAAGTGGTCCTTTACACACGGGTTCTAGTTCCCATATGAGTACAATCATGGACCCTAAATATAAGTGTCGATGGTAGAATGTGTGAAGCATATTTCTGGTATCCCCCTCTGTGATATTGCTGGAAAACTGCTATACAAGAGACAGTTACGATGAATTCCATAAAAACCTTTCAGTGCGTCAATGAAGCAAAGAAAGGGCGAACGCTCAGATACCATACTGTAGTCAATTATAGAATATACCATAAATATTTTCAGACGTGTTTCTGTTTTAAACCGTGTTTTGTTCATCACTTAAACTACCATGACTTTCAAGCCAAACACTAAAACGGGTATTTATATAGAAGCATACATTTTGCCAGACTGAGGCAAATTCCACATATCGCTGACTGACAAGGAGGCACAGATTATAGTCGACACACAATTACTGTATGTACAATACAAATAAACCACATGTAGGGAATATTTTAAGAAAAGGGTGTAAGTGTCAGACATACTCACGTGTAAATTTCGAGAGCGTTCCAAATCGTTATAAGCTGTGAGATGAATCGTCACAGTGTGCCTTGTAGCATGGTTGGGGCGTTTCTCCTTCTACAATAACTCCAGACAAACCATCCAATGGTGGAGCTGGATATATTTAGCCAAGGGCCGTGTCTGCACATCTCGCAGTGATAGGCCGTCATGCGACCGAACGTAACTTTTGCAGCCAATCCACTGCTGACAGACCCGGGGAAATATATATGACGAACTCAAAAACATGTAGTCCTACCTGGCCAATAGGATCACAGTTCAGTTATCAATCAAATGCACTAGTTTATTTCAATTATCAAATACATTTCTATAAAATATTGAGATAAAAGTACGTTTATGACTGATCCGCTGAGACCGAACTTGCCTGGATTCGTAAAACATATGAAATATACACTTGTATTACTTTATTATATCCAATGATCAAAGAAACCACATTGTCGTTAACTAAAGCATTTAAAACATCACACATGCCAGCAAATTTGCATTAGAAACCACTTGTGCACCTGTGCACCATTCCTGAGATTAATGAAGCAATATAATGGATACATTTTGTATCCCCTCTGATGCTTCCAAAGAGCAAGCATTCACTGCTTGTTTTTTTCTTCTTTTTTTGCACGGGGATATATCTTTAAACAACTATGTTTATGTCAACTGGAAAATGGGAAAAGATTTAAGTCTTCTTTTTGTGTTATTATGGAGTAAACATGTAATTTCATGCATAGTGAAAACAAGATTGATATTTCTATAAAAAACTGTATATACTCTATTTGTTGACATAACGCTCACATTGGTTATGACTTATGAGGGGTACGGGTGGCCCAGTCGTCTAATGCGCCGCAATTCGCTGTGCAGGGTTGCGTCCCTTGGACACGCCTAAAACCTGTGATCGTGGGTTCGAACCCCGGTTCGCCCCGATTACGTTTCTAAGTTTGTCAGCACCATATCCGTGCTCGTGGGCTTCACCAATGTGGATCACTTCGGGCTTTCTCCCATATCAAGCTGGCACGGGGTGATATAACTAGAATACTGTTCAAAGCGGCGATAAGCCCAACTCACCCACAACGGTTATGTGTACATTGACAGTTTATTATGTAACCGCAGAGGTACACGGGTGACCCAGTCATCGAGGAAGTGGTCCTCTATCCAACATATGTTTCTCTAGCGCTGGTATTCCTCCATCGAGGAGGTGTTCCTCTTTATACAGAGCTGGCGTCCTCTGCACGTGCTGTTCCTCAATGGACCGGTTGTTCCCCTCCGATAACGTCCCCGTTATAACACTACACAATCTAATTCAAATTGTAGCGGCCCGTGAAGATCCGGGGTAGAATAGGTCACCAGCAACCCATGCTTGCCGTAAAAGGCGACTAACGGGATCGGGTGGTCAGGATCGCTGACTTGGTTGATGCACGTCAGCGATCCCAATTGCGTGGATCGATGCTCATGTCCAGACTCGATTACTTACAGACCGCCGTCATAAAGCTAGAATATTGCTGAGTGCGGCGTTAATCAACAAAGAAACAAACAAACAAATCAAATCAAATTGTAGCTCACCTGTAGCTCATGGCCTTTTGTCCGCCTTGGCAGCCATATTGAAAACCCCATTTTTAAACATTATGACTCGGCCATTTCCGCTCAAAATGTAATGGAATTCGGAACATGTTTTCTCTAGCTGTAGGATTCAACATTTATATGTTGCGTTTTCCCCCTCGATTATCCCCAATGGTGGCACCCCGATATGTTCAAGAGGCTGGAATACGATTTTTAATGTGGCCGCCAAGAGGTAATTAAACTTGGTATTCGCTGCGTTTGTTCTTTGTTTTTCAATATATGTATGACGTGGACTTTATTCTGACAGTGATGCTGTTGGACAATGTATATATGTTACCCTGAGTTTATACAATTATGGAAAAGATTTTTGTCGCTTTTCTTTTCAAAACCTTTTAAAGACATGACGTAACATGCTAATAATTCTAAACTATGTTTTATGTCTAAACTATCCAAGTCAGAATAGAAACATTTGCTGTATCCTTTTATTAATATTACAACAATTGTATTGCTCTATTTCATTATGCATGATCTCCGGTGCTTGTTGATGCTGCGTCAGGCAACAAACAGTTACTTTTTCATGCAAATGTTTTGAGTGGCAGGT
Source organism: Haliotis rufescens (assembly GCF_023055435.1). NCBI lineage: Eukaryota > Metazoa > Mollusca > Gastropoda > Lepetellida > Haliotidae > Haliotis > Haliotis rufescens. The sequence goes on from NW_025963802.1 coordinate 231,133, forward strand.
GCTATGGGTAGACCAGGACATGCTTCCCCTTTTGGCGAACACCTGGTGTCAGCACCAGTGATCCATTCACATTACAGTAAACTACGGTTATAACGAACTCGAAGGGACCACTAATTTTTGTTCGTGATAACCGTAGTTCGTTATAAGCCTATATACAACATTTATACAACAAAGGGTCGGGACCAAAAAGTAAGTTTCTTATATCGTTCTGTTCGTTATAAGCGTATTCGTTATAAACGTAGTTTACTGTATTATTTTCATCTCTATTTTGCTGACGGTTAACAATACTTATGTACACTCCAGCAAAAACAGTTCATTTTCTTACAGACAATTTATACGCTAATGTACAGATTTTCAGGCGACATTGATTTAGTATTAAATCCTATAGTTTGGACAGCACTCTTGATTACATTGTATTTTACGGCATTTGTAAGCAACGCTTAGGTTTTTAGTTTCTCCTTGTTCCTCATGTAATGGTATAAGATTTCGCCGATACTGTACACTTTGGAATATATTCTTGTTTAATAATACGAGCTAGTAGCAATGAATAGTAACATAATAGAGCCGTGAAGATACGGGGTAGAATAGGTCTTCAGCAACCCATGCTTGCCGTAAAAGGCGACTATGCTTGTCGTAAAAGGCGACTAACGGGATCGGGTGGTCAGGCTCGCTGACTTGGGTGATGCATGTCATTGATCCCAATTGCGTGGTTCGATGCTCATGACGTCAAACACTGGATTGTCTGGTCCACACTCGATTATTTAAAGACCGCCGTCATATGGCTGGAATATTGCTGAGTGCGGCGTTAAACAACAACAAACAAACAAAAGTAACATAATATGCATAAATAAAGATCTTCCAGCATACTCTATACGTTGATGCGTGAGCCCACCAGGCCCTGGTGTTTATTGTGCTTGATAATACCTCTGTTGAAGTGAATAGTTTCTTCAATGGATAATTAACAGCTACTTCGTTATCAGAATTAGATGTTCCTTGACTGAGGAATTACTTCACCAGCAAAGGAGCGGTCAAAATTAATTTACAGGGGATTGACATGTTTCCTAAGAACTTACCTCAGATACTTTCAGTGCTACTAATGTGATCACATTGATAAACATTGTTTCGTTGTGCAGTTATAAACAAATCAACGTTTTGTGACTGTTATCCTTCGATAGATGCACACAAAAGAATACATAAAAAATCCTTAAATAACTTCAGATTGTTATTTTTCAATAGGTTTTGAGATACGTATGGGGGCTTCTGTGTGGGAATCAAGTAAGTGAGTGAGTGAGTGAGTGAGTTGGGTTTAACGCCGCTTTGAACAGTATTTCAGTTTTATCACGGCGTGTCAGCTTAATGTGGGAGGAAAGCCCGAAGTGATGCACGTCACAGACGTTTACCACTTTTGTGACACCACTTGACCAATGATAATACCCCTGTTGCTTACGAGGTTCGAATAAGATTCCAATATGGCCGGCATGTTGAGAAACCTATTAATGACCATTATTCGGCCATTTCTTTGAAAAAAAAGTAATGAAATTAGATGCATTTTTCCCCGAGGTTTTAAGTTATGAGCTTGATTTGACCTTTTGTACTTGATTTGACCATACTGAAAGCTGAAACTTCTTTGACCGTGCTCTTAAATTGCCTCAAAATTCATATTCAGCTTTGCAAACTTCTCTACTCTGTAGTTGCCAGACTGAGGGAGCTGAGCTTGCACGCGTCTCCTATGACGACACATTTTGTTAAAATCACAAGATTTACGTGCTGGTTTATCCTCAGTATTTATGCAGAATATTTGACTATCAACTCTGACGGCAACTTAATTATGTCACGTGGCTTAGTCGCCATTTTAAACCATTGACACCATTCCCAGGTGAGCTACAGTGCCGTGGCAAACACCTGGTGAAGTCTCCTACATATATCCTCGTTTCCTGGACTGTCACGGTTCTGCCGGGATTTAACAACAATTTGATGAATCTTTTCCGCAAAGAAGGCTTTTCAAAATTTATGATAATATGTAGCCAACAAGGCCGTAGTTAACTTTTTTTGACAGGGGGCAAATATTTGTACAAGTATCTCTTGTCCCCAACTTGTATTTTCATGATTCAAATAAAACTGTTTTCTATAAAAAAAATCCTCCCACACATCAGTCACTGGGTTCGAACCCAACTCGGGGACTGCATTGTATGTTTTATTCCGTCAGTAATCTCTACTGATTCGAATACAAGCGATTTATCAATGAATGAATGTTTTTTAAGTCAAAGTTTTCATGAATATTCTGGAAATTTAGTATATGCGATGATCAAACGTGCTTTGTTTACGGGATAAAGGAATTGGCACGTGTACAAATACTTTATCTGATACATTCAACTGATAAAACAGTTCTTTGTATAATATCTCTTTCTCTAACTATGTATATACGTACGGACACAATGAGCGTCACAGAAGTGATATTGAAAAGAGATAAAACATCCACTGCTTGCTGTAGTACAGGTAGTATTGATTAAAGCGTACGTAAAATATAGCCGCCTCGTCTCGAGATTTGTACACGTTTCTAAATGCGTTTATTCCCAAGTTTCAAAAGAAAGGTGTGATGTTTTCATATGTTTTGATTGGTGATGACTTTTCCTATTAAGTAGTACATGCATCACAAACGGGCATACAACTTGTAGGTGAAGTGAAATGGGCTTTAATGTTGAGTTCAAGATTATTGGGCTTATATATATAGGGATGTGCATGTACACAGTATACAGACTCGGAGTGGACCAGACCTTGTTTAACACCCTTAATGCCGGACGCCAAGCTGGGTAACAACAAGCACCTTATGGGGAGAACGAGTTACATTGCCATGTTAATACTTGACCAACACATTCAGACATCTTAATACTGGACAAACACACTCACACATCTTAATACTTGACAAACAGTCAGGCATCGTAATACTTGACAAACACATTCACACATCTTAATACTTGACAAACAGTCAGACATCTTAATACTTGACAAACACACTCACACATCTTAATACTTGACAAACACACACATCTTAATACTGGACAAACATACTGACACATCTTAATACTTGACAAACATACTCACACATCTTAATCCTGGTGTAACACACTCACACATCTTAATACTGGACAAACATACTCACACATCTTAATACTTGACAAACATACTCACACATCTTAATACTTGACAAATACACACATCTTAATACTGGACAAACACATTCAGACATCTTAATACTGGACAAACACACTCACACATCTTAATACTTAACAAACAGTCAGGCATCTTAATACTTGACAAACACATTCACACATCTTAATACTTGACAAACACAGTCAGGCATCTTAATACTTGACAAACACAGTCAGACATCTTAATACTGGTGAAACATACTAACACATCTTAATCCTGGTGAAACATACTCACCCATCTTAGTACTGGACAAACACACTCACACATCTTAATACTTGACAAACAGAGTCAGGCATCTTAAAACCTGACAAACAGTCAGACATCTTGATACTGGACAAACACTGACACATCTTAATCCTGGTGTAACACACTCACACATCTTAATACTGGACAAACATACACACATATCTTAATACTTGACAAACAGAGTCAGACATCTTAATACTTGACAAACACAGTCAGACATCTTAATACTGGTGAAACATACTCATCCATCTTAGTACTGGACAAACATACACACACATCTTAATACTTGACAAACACAGTCAGACATCTTAATACTGGACAAACACACTCACACATCTTAATACTGGACAAACATCCTCACACATCTTAATACTGGACAAACATACTCACCCATCTTAGTACTGGACAAACATACTCACACATCTTAATACTTGACGAACATCCTCACACATCTTAGTACTGGACAAACACACTCACACATCTTAATACTGGAGAAAGAAATTCACAACCATACTCATCCATCTTAGTACTGGACAAACATACACACACATCTTAATACTTGACAAACACAGTCAGACATCTTAATACTTGACAAACACAGTCAGACATCTTAATACTGGTGAAACATACTCACACATCTTAATCCTGGTGAAACATACTCACCCATCTTAGTACTGGACAAACACACTCACACATCTTAATACTGGACAAACATCCTCACACATCTTAATACTGGACAAACATACTCACCCATCTTAGTACTGGACAAACATACTCACACATCTTAATACTTGACGAACATCCTCACACATCTTAGTACTGGACAAACACACTCACACATCTTAATACTGGAGAAAGAAATTCACAACCGTAAGATGTGGGTGAATGTTGTTTAACATTCCAGCTGTTTCCAGAACTTTGCAGATCAGTGACTGAACGCAAACCTGACAATCCAGGGCACAATGAAGCACAGCTGTCTCAGCCACTCAGATATAGTCCCTAGTTACACAAGCCACCAATGGCCTGCTGGAAACCTATTCTATAGCGTGTCCCCATTGGGAACCTACAGGAAACATATAAAAAAGTGTTGGAAGTGAGAACACCTAGACTAAAACAAAAAGCTTGTATAAAATCAACCAATCCATACTTTATTTCATTTATACACACATATAAGCATCAGTATACACTTGATTGATGATACATGTAACAATGAGGGGATGTTATGTACTTCTCCAATAGTTCTCCAAAGGATTATGCACTGAAAAACCTGAATTCACCCAGCAAACAGAAGTATGCAAAGGATTACTTAAGTACACTAGGATAGAAAAGTGACATGGTGGAGTGCTCTATGACATCAAGACCTGTATAATACCTACATCGTAATGTTGCTATTTAAAAAAAATACTGGTGGTATGCATATCTAAATCTATGTATATACTTAGACAGTGTTAATTATTTTCTTTAATATGAACAGGCTGATGAAGATTGCACAAACCAAAATGATATATATGATACATAATAACATACTACCCATGGTCTGATGTAAAAATGTGACAACAAAAGGCTAAAAGAAAAGAATAGTCTTGGTTCTCAAGCACCACCCGCATCATCATAAAGTTTGCCGCATGTTTTGTTTGTATTTCCATTTTTTTAAAACCCCAAAGAAATCACAAAAGTCAAACTGTAGTAAAATACTGTGTTCCAGTATTTTTTGTAGGGAGGCCCTTTCTCAGGTTGATTGTACACAATTGTTTATTTGGTTACATACAAGTTTATACAACCAAAAAAAGGCACACCCCACCTGCACTATATTTTCAAAAAACATTGCCTGAGATTCAATTCTCTTATTTTCTTAAGCTGAGCATGGCTAAACTTTGCAAGGGGAAATAACTCCCTCCCTTGTTAAAAAGCATACATTTTCAGATCTCTCTTTCACATTGTGTTAGAGCCACGTGATATTCATGAATATTAATACCACATTAATTAAAGAATATAAAAATATCAATAAGTACAATCTTTTTTCTCATTTCAGTCTCTGGCACACGAGGATGAATACATGTACACATAAGGCTTAAAAAATAAAAGAATTGGTTCTCAGGCAATGTTCTTTAAAAATATAGTGTGGGTGGGCGATTAATAGGGGGGCGGGTACCCGGGAAGTAAATTTGGACTCGTCCCAGTCCTAATGCATATCTACATGTATGTATATACTAATTTTGTTAATAAAAACAGGCTGATGAAGAGAGCACAAACCAAAATGATATACATAATAACATAATATCCATGATCTGATGAGAAGATGTGCCAACACAATATGGCCAAACTTTGCAAGGGGAAATAACTCCCTCCCTTGTTAAAAAGCATACATATTCAGGTCTCTCTTTCACATTGTGTTTAGAGCAACATGATATTCATGAATATTAATACCATTTAAATAAAAAAATATAAAAATATCATAAGTACAAGCTGTTTTCTCATTTCGGTCACTGGCACACAAGAAAAATACATGTACACATAAAGTGCATATCTAAATCCTCTAGGATAAGAATGAAAATTATACCGGTATGTATCACGTGTTACAGAACATTAGCTGTCTTATATCTGGACATCATCCATGGAAGAAAGAGTCCATGAATGTTTTCTACAAATGGCTATCCTCCTTTGAGATCTGTAGTAAACTTGTTCAGTACGTTGAGTAGAATTTCCCTCTGGGCCTGTGCCCCTATGAAGCGAGTGAGAGCCTCCAGCCCTGACGATCCTACCACACCTTGGACTTGGCTGACTAGCTGCCGTTTGTCCTCATCTGTCAGTCCTTTCAGTGTCGTGATCATTGATTGGTACTCATCACTCATACAGTAGCCCATCAAAGACCCTGACAGAAACATGGGGAACTCATGTAAAACATGATCAGAAATTGTTGTTTTGATACAGATTTGCATAGCCAGTTTAGTTTGTCATTAATAGAATTTAATTTATGGATTTGAATATTAAAACAGAAACAAAGGAAATGAAGGTTATTGCTTTGTTTTGTTTGTTTGTTGTTTAATGCCTCAATATTCCAGCTATATGACGGCGGTCTGTAAATAATCAAATCTGGACCAGACCATCCAGTGATTGACATCAGGAGAAGAATTGACCCAAGCAATAGGGATACGATGACATGCATCAACCAAGCCATGAGCATGACTAGCCGATTTCCGTTAGTCGCTTCTTACGCCTCTTATGACAAGCATAGTCGCAATGGGTTGCTGAAGACCCCGGATCTTCACGGGTTACTTAATCATATACATAAAGAATCATTCAGACATAAGCTTAACACCTGCAATCTTCACCTGTTTCACTTCGTTCATTTACATTCATTTCAAACTATGATGAGCAAAATCAGCTCTTGTTGCCAGTAGTTTAACAAAAAAACAACAAACATTTATTTTCAAAGATGTCAGAGATAACATGAAAAGTGTGACATTAACAGGTCTATAGCCTGAACATGTTGGATAATAAATTGAAGATTCACTCAAACAACACATCTTTGCTCCTTATAACTTTTTTGGAATGGACATTTCCACAAAAAATAATCTTCTATTTGTTTAATTTTTGACACAAGTATTTTAGGAACAAAATTGTACTTTGTACATTGAAATATTTTCCCCCAAATTACTCTTGTCCTGTATGACTATCACATGCTTGAATTCCTAGTCTGTTGCACTTAAATATATAACAAACCTGCAAGTCCTCCAACCATGGCACCGACTGGTCCTCCGACAACACCCCCAGCAATGGTACCCCCAGCTCCCCACGCCACCTGCTTGAATATACCTGAACAACAAACACGAAGGTAGTTCAAATTATTGATTACACCTGAACAACAAACACAAAGGTAGATCAACTTATTGATTACACCTGAACAACAAACATGAAGGTAGATCAACTTATTGATTAGACCTGAACTACAAACACGAAGGTACATCAACTTATTGATTACACCTGAACAACAAACACGAAGGTAGATCAACTTATTGATTACACCTGAACAACAAACACGAAAGTAGATCAACTTATTGATTACACCTGAACAACAAACACTAAGGTAGATCAACTAATAGATTACACCTGAACTACAAACACGATGGTAGATCAACTAATAGATTACACCTGAACTACAAACACGAAGGTACATCAACTTATTGATTACACCCTGAACTACAAACACGAAGGTAGATCAACTTATTGATTACACCCTGAACTACAAACACGAAGGTAGATCAACTTATTGATTACACCTGAACAACAAACACGAAGGTAAATCAACTTACTGATTACACCTGAACAACAAACACGAAGGTTGATCAACCTATTGATTACAACTGAACAACAAACACGAAGGTTGATCAACTAATAGATTACACCTGAACTACAAACACGATTGTAGATCAACTTATTGATTACACCTGAACAACAAACACGAAGGTAGATCAACTTATTGATTACACCTGAACTACAAACACGAAGGTAGATCAACTTATTGATTACACCTGAACAACAAACACGAAGGTAGATCAACTTATTGATTACACCTGAACAACAAACACGAAGGTAGATCAACTTATTGATTACACCTGAATAACAAACACGAAGGTATATCAACTTATTGATTACACCTGAACAACAAACACAAAGGTAGATCAACTTATTGATTACACCTGAACTACAAACACGAAGGTAGATCAACTTATTGATTACACCTGAACAACAAACACGAAGGTACATCAACTTATTGATTACACCTGAACAACAAACACGAAGGTAGATCAACTTATTGATTACACCTGAACTACAAACACGAAGGTAGATCAACTTATTGATTACACCTGAACAACAAACACGAAGGTACATCAACTTATTGATTACACCTGAACAACAAACACGAAGGTAGATCAACTTATTGATTACACCTGAACAACAAACACAAAGGTAGATCAACTTATTGATTACACCTGAACAACAAACACGAAGGTAGATCAACTTATTGATTACACCTGAACTACAAACACGAAGGTAGATCAACTTATTGATTACACCTGAACAACAAACACGAAGGTACATCAACTTATTGATTACACCTGAACAACAAACACGAAGGTAGATCAACTTATTGATTACACCTGAATAACAAACACGAAGGTATATCAACTTATTGATTACACCTGAACAACAAACACAAAGGTAGATCAACTTATTGATTACACCTGAACTACAAACACGAAGGTAGATCAACTTATTGATTACACCTGAACAACAAACACGAAGGTACATCAACTTATTGATTACACCTGAACAACAAACACGAAGGTAGATCAACTTATTGATTACACCTGAACTACAAACACGAAGGTAGATCAACTTATTGATTACACCTGAACAACAAACACGAAGGTACATCAACTTATTGATTACACCTGAACAACAAACACGAAGGTAGATCAACTTATTGATTACACCTGAACAACAAACACAAAGGTAGATCAACTTATTGATTACACCTGAACAACAAACACAAAGGTACATCAACTTATTGATTACACCTGAACAACAAACACGAAGGTACATCAACTTATTGATTACACCTGAACAACAAACACGAAGGTACATCAACTTATTGATTACACCTGAACTACAAACACGAAGGTAGATCAACTAATAGATTACACCTGAACTACAAACACGATGGTACATCAACTTATTGATTACACTTGAACAACAAACAGGTAGGTAGGTCAACTAATTGATTACACCTGAATAACAAACACGAAAGTAGATCAACTTATTGATTACACCTGAACTACAAACACGAAGGTAGATCAACTTATTGATTACACCTGAACAACAAACACGAAGGTAGATCATCTTGCATGAATATACCTGAACAACAAACGGGTAGGTAGGTCATCTTGCATGAATATACCTGAACAACAAACGGGTAGGTAGGTCATCTTGCATGAATATACCTGAACAACAAACGGGTAGGTAGGTCATCTTGCATGAATATACCTGAACAACAAACGGGTAGGTAGGTCATCTTGCATGAATATACCTGAACAACAAACGGGTAGGTAGGTCATCTTGCATGAGTATACCTGAACAACAAACGGGTAGGTAGGTCATCTTGCATGAATATACCTGAACAACAAACGGGTAGGTAGGTCATCTTGCATGAATATACCTGAACAACAAACACGAAGGTAGGTCATTACATAGCTGTATCCCACTCAGTTCTATTACATGCTATTGTCTCACAACTTTTATGACCGAGGTCTTCATGGCCCTCTACTCCTCTGTCCCACTGCACGCACTATCTGGATGGTGACAGCTGCTGTTGGCCTACAGCTACTAACAACTACAAGTTGTGTGGAACAATGCCCACACTTTTGACATTGCTCCCCATGTATAACATATGGACTTGTCCATTGTCAGTGTCTATGTTAGGCTAAAAGAAAAAATAGCCATGGTTCTCAGGCACCGCCCGCATCATCCTAAAGTCTGTGGCATGTTTCATTTTTATTTCCATATTAATTTTTTTTTTATTAAAATCCTAAATCTTGTGATCGAATATTGCACGCAGTTACTTCCCTTTACATGTGCACTGCTTTACTATACATCTCCTGTTATGGTCATGGCAGCAATAGGAGTTTGTATGCTTGTTTATGGAGGGAGGCCCTTTCCCAGGTTGATGGTACACAACTGTTTGTTTGGTTACATACTAGTTTGAACAAGAAAAAAACAACCAAATCACCGCCCGCACTATATTTTAAAAAGTCATTGCCTGAGAACCAATTCTTTTCTTTTTTTAAGCCTACCATCGGCCTACTATTTTTTAACGGTACGATCTTAGCTTTTAACTTGAGATTATCTCAGTCCCTGTAGGAATTAATCAACAGTACTGGACTGGCCCATTCGGTTGACTATTGGAGGGTTGAGAGACTTTAAGTGACACCATAACAAAATCACTGAGCCCCATCTTTGTTTATTTAAGACTGCAGGTGAAACTGGTTGTAGGGAAACTGGATGCAGGCGAAACTGGATGCTGCCATCTGGATGGCCTCATGTACCCTACTCATCACCAGTCAAACAACAAATCACACAAGTAGTGTAGGAGCAACTGAGTGTGTAGATACCAGTTGAGCCAATCAGTGGGTGAGCTTATAAGCAACACTAGTTCAATTGGCAATATCAATTAATTAATTTTAATAATCAAAATGCTAGAGGCTTCTCTTTACGTCAAGTATGTATTTTGGGAAATGTAAATTTTTATTAGTCAAACTATTTACAACATTGTCCTATGATGGAATAAAGGGATGCTAAATGACCCAGGAATATGACACAACCTGGCTACGATATGACCGGAGGGATATAAACCTCCCACCAGTTTACGAAATGACTGACATGATGTGAAATGATGGGGCTGCTTGTACTTGTCCGGACAGATGCTGATTTATAGTGCTAGCACACTGAGATACCATGCCGCAGTTTAACATGAACACCCCACCCACTGGGTACCCACTCAGGATACTGACTCCGAGCCGACCAATCCTTGTTTTATTCCCTTAATGCCGAGCGCCAGACAGGGTACCATCTTTTAATGTTTTTTGGTATGAAACGGTCGGAAATCGAACCCTTGGCCTTCTGCTCTCCTGGCAGACACTCTACCACTAGTTTAAAACAGTTATTGGTTCAGTCAATTTTAAACCTATACATGGAATATTTCAGAAATAAGACGACAAAATTGCGATAATTGGTTTGTGGCCAGTAGCATAAAATAAAAAGGATGGCTGTATTGTTCTAGATCTATATGAATATTTAACAATTGTCGGTCAGTGACTGCACTGCACTGACATCATACATATACAACTCATACACAGGAATTCCATGTTAGAGGGAACAGAATTTTTTCTTATATGATTATTTTATACTTTACACGCTAACATATAATTCCTGTGGACTAGTATACCTGTGGCAGTTTTCTTGAGTTCCTTGTTTGTTTCCAATATCGTCATTAAGTGATTGTAGTAGGGGACAAATGCCATCCCAAGAACGTTTGCAGCCATTGTAGAAGAAATACCTGAAACGTGTAAAACATTATTTTTATATACCCCAGCAGGCACACAATGGGTTTTTTCAACGTTGGATGATGATTGATTCCTGTCGCGATGTTGATCAACCATGTATTAACGTTGAAACAATTCAACTTATGCGACCTGTGAAAACATCTTGAACTGAAAATCGGGGTAGAATAGTCTTCAGCAACCCGTCCTTGCCATAAAAGGTGAATATGCTTGTCATCAGAGGCAACTAACGGGATTGGGTGGTCAGGCTCGCTGACTTGGTTGATGCATGGCTCATAATGTCAATCACTGGATTGTCTGGTCCAGACTCAATTATTTACAGACTGCAATCATATAGCTGGAATATGGCTGAGTGCAGCATTAAACAACAAACAAAATCTTGAACTTACAACGTTGTTTCAGCGTCGACTAGGACTTACTAGTACTAGTTATCGCCAAGGATCAATTACCGCCATCCCCCGTTATAGTGCACACGTGATCGCATATCGTTTTATTTTTGCTACGGAGTGACGATACTTCTGGTATCACGATTCACCACATCAAATAGTAAGAAATGATGAAATCACTGAAATACAGTTCTGACACCTTTCTTTACACATTTATTTATTGTTATTGCAAAAACTTTGACAAAAAAACTACAAGAATAAAACAGTCATAAAATGAAAGGGTGGTTATTAAATGTAACAGTTAGTCGGCACGTCCTCAGCCACCACAAACTCGTGCTCTCCCCTGCTTACAGGTGATGCTAAGCTACTTCTGCCATTACGAGTGGTAACTCTATTAGTTCCTGTTCTATTTATAGCGTTTAACGATCTGACAAATTGACGATTCAAGTGACAAGTGTATCCAGTTAAGTATCGATGATATCGTAGGAATGGTGAATCATTACAGCCCAAGTACATAGTGTTATCAATGAGCTATGTAGATCATTTTTTTGGAATAATGGTTGCCAGTTGGTAGACGACAAATTGATAAAACATTTCTTAATGATTTTAATGAATAAAATAATCGAGTGAGAAACCAGAGCTAATAAAAATGTAATTTGTATAACTGAAGTGGTGCCACGAGGCAAGTGCTGATTAAATGATGGTAGTAACAGGTACACTTAGTCAAAAGAGAATTTCTAGTTCCATTGTTTTGATCACCTCTCGTAGCGTTACAACAGAAATCTTCTCAAACGTTTTCCACAGACATAAGGTTATTTGCTAATGTTTTCACAAAAATCAAAGTTTTTGGTACAATCAACTTCATACACGGAATAATAAAGAAATAAAACGAAAAAATGGCAATAAATTGGTCGCAAGCCAGTACTGTTATCTTGATTTGAATTTTCAGTTGTCAATAAGTTCTCTGTCTACACATCTAAATCAGGTGGAGACAGACTAAGATAGAGTTCGATATTTATGCAATGGCAGATTGTTGTATGAACAAAAGGTACAAATAATGAACATTCCATAGCAGCATTTGACGGTGACTATTAGATCTACCTGTTCGTCAGACAAGCCTTCTACCTGGGAAACACGTCGACTAACGTTATTTCGCTTTCAACATTGAATCATTTCCGCAAAACCTGGGTTTATTTACAAAGGGAGGTAACTCTCATCTATTACCTTTTATAGTCTATTTCTTAATTGAGCACGAACAAAGCATATAGGATCTCGTAACATGTGTGCGGTTTCTCTTCAAACAGTGCGCCAATTTAAACATAAGACATAATTATAAGGGACCGTATGTTTGAAGTTAGCAAAGACCATACGGCATGCATTCAGCACAGGCTGCGTAATAGAGAAATGACTCGGACACAGTGATTATAATTAGTCAATTAGAAAGTCCATTCTTATATTTTCTTATCACAATTTCTTACCTCAAAGGATGTAGGCCAAGATCTAAACACAATTTTATTTAGTACGTGTGACTTCTGACCGTAGTGTCTGTTTGACGCATCTTTTATCACCTTTCAATGATCGGCCAGTTGATCAATGATGACTAACACATGTAACCGGCACAGGTTCATTAACAACTTCGAAAATCTCTCCCGTCACGTTTATCGTGTCGGCTATTTTGACGTCATGTACTTGATGTAAATGTATTACGACGCGCTGTCATTGTGTCTGACTTACTGAGGTAGTTGTTTACAGACATTTCTCATCTAATGGTGATATTATTTAAACACATTTGTTGCGTAAGATGTTTCTGAAGAGCAAGTTCTGCATCCATACGCTCATGTCACCTCTCCTTTCTGGGAACTATTTTATTCCGCGATATAACTGGTTGTTGTTTGGCTGTCAGTGTAAACATGAAGTCACACGTATTAAATAAAATTGTGTTTAGATCTCCAATGAACTCACACAAAGTGAAGGTCAATTCTTAAATATTTTTTAATTTGAAGTTTACACGATATACGGCTTTTCCATTGGACGAGAGGTCGGTCACATGACCGCGAAATTGACGTTCATAAGTGTATGAACGACACAATTTGACGTTCATACGTTTTTCACGAGACCGTGTTCTTGAAATGACGTAAACACTGACGGACTACTTCCACATTCCTGGGGAAACCCCTGGGAATTCCCTAGCACGAAAACATGCATAAGCGTTCTTTCTCGTCATTTAGAACCGTTTCAGCGTTTAAGTATACTTTGAGAAATGTCAGAGAGCGTGACTGCATGATTGTTCACGAATATCATCGCTACGGCCCATCCTAATGAACAAACGAAAAAATGCACATCTAAACTATCGTAGTATCCACTCGATCCGTGCCTAGGCTGACATTGACCGTCTCCAGCAATCTATGAAATTACCTTTGTGTCTGTTTGACGCATCTTTTATCACCTTTCAATTATCGGCCAGTTGATCAATGATGACTAACACATGTAACCGCCAAAGGTTCATCAACAACTTCGGAAATCTATCCCGTCACGTTTATCGTGTCGGCCATTTTGACGTCTTGTACTTGATGTAAATATATTACGACGCGCTGTCATTGTGACTGACTTACTGAGGTAGTTCTTTACAGACCTTTTCTCATCTTATGAGGATATGATTTGAACGAATGTGCTGCGTAAGATGTTTCTGGAGAGCAAGTTGTGCATCCATACGCCCATGTCACCTCTCTTTTTGAGGAACTATTTTGCTCCGCGATATAGCTGCTTGTTGTATGGCTGTCAGTTTAAACATGAAGTCACATGTACTAAATAAAATTGCGTTTAGATCTAGGCCTACATCTTTTGAGGTAAGAAATTGTGATAAAAAAATTATAAGAATTGACCTTCACTTTGTCGCAAGCTCCGACGTTCATACAGTTTGGCCCTCACTCTATGAAGGTTCATACTCCAATGAACTCACACAAAGTGAAGGTCAAAAATTAAATTTTCGTTGTTTTCATGGAAATTCCTGCATTCTGATTAGCTGAATTGGTCACGTGTTATTGCATTCATTTCCCAATGAATGTAAAGAATTAAGCCACGCCCACCGCGGCGCACTACTTTTATTACTGCGGAATGTCGGGGAATCCCAATATGACAGTCGAAGGAATTCCCTTTCTGCTCACGTGTATCGTCATGCACAGGACATTTAGCGACTTTCATGCATATTCATTGTCCAAACTACCCTTTGAAACCGAAGGCCGAGAATGAATGAAACAGCAAACATGCAGGCTCGCTCGCCTGTTTTTTTCCCGCTCGGTTCAACTTTCATGTCATCGGGTTTCATTTCTAACTAGCATTTCTCCAACTGTGTTTTACCGTAATCAGGGAAGTAATGTTTGAATCACGCAGTAAATGACCATGCTATTTGAAACAGCCGCCTTCTCTCGGGCATATTTCTTCCGGTTCTTTACAGTCTGACTGTTGCAGTTCTTTTCGCCTCTTGCCTTAATTGACAGGTCCAGTGAACATTGTTTTAATCCCACTCTCCGTTGATTGGCTACTGACTGTGTAGGCGTGTAAAGTTATATGCATAAATTAAACGATCACCTGATTCATGTCACGCCACTGTATGTATTCCTACACCTGGAATGTTTATCAATGTCGTCATTTTTGTCTGTTTTGATATATGCAACTGTTTAGGTTAAACTATTGTAGATAAAACATGTTTTACGTTGTTGAATTTAATTATAAGCATTGACTGTATATTTTTTTCGGTTCATTGAGGTATGAATCGAAAAACCGATGTGCAAACTTTTGTAAGAATCCGCTTAAAATGGTTGGTTTGTTGTTTAACGTCGCACTCAGCAATATTCCAGCTACATGTATATGACGGCGGTCTGTAAATAATCGAGTCTGGACCAGACAATCCAGTGATTGATATCATGAGCATCGATCCACGCAATTGGGATCGATGACATGCATCAACCAAGTCAGAGAGCCTGACCACCCGATCCCGTTAGTCGCCTCTTACGACAAGCATAGGTTGCTGAAGACCTATTCTACCCCGGATCTTCACGGGTCTAAATAGAAGACTTAAAAAGTCAAACCATATATAGTACCCTAGGTTACATTCAACAAGTCAGTGCTCATGGAGCTGGGAATCCCTAATTACCCCAGTCATTAGATCGATCAGTATGCACTCGATCTTTATTCTCAGCTCACTAGGGAGTATACAACGGAAGCTGCCTGTGAGAGTCTGAGTATTATTTTACGCCGCTTTAGCAATATTCCGGCAATGTCACGGCGGGGAAACCAGAAATGGGCTTCACGCATTGAACCCATGTGGGGAATCGAACCCGGGTCGTCGGCGTGAAGAGCGAACGCTTTCACCACTAGGCTATCCCACCACCCCAGCTGCACATAAGCCGCTAAAGGTTACAGTCACATTACCATCGCATCCCACCGGGTACCCACTCACTGGTGTGGCTGTCGCTTGTCTAATGGAAGACCACATATGTAACATGTGCTTCAGTACCGAGCCGGACAGAAGCCCAAGAAACTCTCCTCCACCTATTCTCCGCGACTATGAGGGACGGCACAGTATACCACCACCTGCTGTCTGATTTTACGGAGAACGGAAGGTCCAGGGTTCGATCCCCGGCCGCGTCATACCAAAAGACGTTAAAAGATGGTACTTGTTGTTACCCTGTCTGGCGCTCGGCATTTAGGGGCTAAAACCAGGACTTGTCGGCTCGGAGTCAGTATACTGTGTCTGAGTAGGGTATTCATGTTAAACTGCGGCATGGTATCTCAGTGAGCTAGCATCAGGCCGGACTATTACAAGCAGCCACACACACACACACACGTGCATGCACGTCGCTGTATAAGTGCAATAATCTTAAACCCAGTTTAACCTCACCTTACCTTACTCCCTCCATCCCAAACCGCGCCGGTAGGTGACTGTATCAATTTGAGATTTTTTCTTTGCTTCCAGAAAATGTATTCTTGAATGTTCGACTAGTGAGTTAACATTATTCCAGTCATATCACGATTGAGATGAAAACCGCTTCCTTTGAATACGTTCTTTATCGAATAGCAACCTTGTTGGCCTGCTGTACTGGATTTGTTTTACGGTAATATGGTCTCAAGTTAGAGCTCAAATCGACATGTGCAAACTATGTTTTGTACACAACCACCATGTCAGTAAGCCGGTGGTTCTCCGCCCGCGTCAAAGAAAAGACGTAAAAAAGGCTAGTACATATTGTTACCCTACCTTGCGCTCGGCGTTATGGCGATAAAACGAGGACTGGTCGGTCCAAAGTCAGTACAATTAGTGGGTTATCACAGTGGGCAAGCACTAAATAAAACCGACATGAGTCCGGACCAGTACAAGCAGCAACAAACACGCACATGCACGTCGCTACATAAGTGGAATAATCTTGAACGCGACGTTAAACTCCACGTCACCTCAACTATTGCACGTGCAATACTTTAGCTATAAAAAAAAGAAAACATTGTCACTGTAGTAAGAAGGCTGTTAAAAAAATATATGTTTTATTATAGTGCATTGTGTTACATATGCATCAAATGTCATGTTGGAAAAGCAAGTATTGCACACACAAAACTATGTCCAGGTTTATATAAACATTACATCATGCAAGCCATGATTAGACTCCTGAAATTTGCAGTAATAGTTAAGAAATGAGCGATTGACACTCAAAGTGCAATAAATATTACGTGTTACGATGTTGGTATGATTTCAGTCAATAATGTATAAGCTTGAATGAAAAACATTTACTATTTCACGTTAAATAATAAATAACTAGAATTTCATGGTTATATTTTTTATAAATTTAAAATTTCAAACTCTTCGCAACAGGGAAGCAAGTTTTACTACACTGAAGTACATGTATCACCATCAAGTAATAGAAACAACGTGGACGTATGCAACTGTCGATGTCATGTTTCATGGTTCATGTTCCCGGATGAAATACGACTCGGGAGTGGGGAGGGGGGGAGGTGGTCATCGATGTCACTCATAAAATCTCATCTCATTGTGATGATAGTTTCATAACTTTCGAGATAACATGTGTTCTATACCTACATATATACATGCAATATTAGTCAAATAACACAATACTATATAACGTCACTTGTTTAATGTAGTTAGCCATGTGTATTATATCAGGAAATGATTACGTTGATGCGTGGAAAACAAGACTTTGAGCGAAACCAAAGAAACTATATTTAATTTAATAAACTTCCTGTGAAGCGAGGGACACGGGTGGCCCGGTCGTCTAAGGCGCCGCGATTCGCTGTGCAGAGTTGCGTCCCTTGGACACACCAGACACCTATGATTGTGGGATCGAATCCTCGTTCGCCCCGATTATGTTTCTAGGTTTGTCAGCACCATACTGGTGCTAGTGGGTTTCACCGAAGTGGTAAACGTCTGAGACCTGCATCACTTCGGGCTTCCCTCCCAAATTAATCTGACACGTGATATGACTGGAATACTCTTAAAAGCGGCGTTAAACCCAACTCACTCACTGATTCCTGTGAAGCGATATACCTTGTTTTGGAACATCCAACCCCCCAACCCCATGAAAAGGTATTAAAAAACGAAAGCTGAAGCCTAAACATGTGTTAATGTCAGTGAATGTACTTCTAATATCTGATCAGAATTAACAAGGGTGTAGGGAAATACAAGTAAGAGAAGATTGATACTAAATGTTCGTAGCACACATGTAGTAACAACCGGTATTGCTATCCGTCTTGTTTGCTTATATTAATTTCTTTGGTAGTTGAGGGGGAACTGCTCCAACTTGTTCGTCCAGAATGTGCTGTGCTATATGATCTTACTGATTGATCAAATACAGTCCATACACGTGGATTTCAAACATCATGCTATCAAGCAAGGTGGGTTACAATGTGGTGGAAGTTAGAGATAGTTTCGTAACCGTTCAAGTTTAGATGTTTTATTTGATATTTAAAACTGGCAAAGAAATGCTGTACTATTGTGCTAACAGTACATCGACTAATGGTTTCAGCAGGCACATTCACACTCCTAATTAAGATGGTTCTGGGCCGGGAGAGCGAAATCTAGCCATAATGAACTCTAAAAGCTCTTCGCTTTCGTGAAGCTACAGTAAGACTGGTCACGCTACAGTAAACACGGGATATTGCTGTACCGGGACTCTCAAATTACAAGAAAAACACAGAAATGCGTATACCGTATTTACAGTAGTAATTTATTAGATGCTGAAGTATAGTATAGTTGCACAAAAGTACTTTACATTTAACAAATTTAATAACTCTAATACTTTAATATTTCATATATGTACATTATTATTTCTACAAAAACAACAATTACTTATATCTTAAAATATAATGGTAAATACATAAATAATAAATACTCTCCTCTAAACCCACCGGTATCATAATCCATATCAACTAAGAAACTAATTGTTTGTTCAATTAAGAAACTGATCATCTCTTCTCCGGTCTATATACATCCAACTGTATTTATTATTATTTTTTTACGAAACGACTCTCTAGTAAATCTCCTCCGGTAATCCGGTGTTTTATAGCAATTACTCATTTTCCGGGGGGGGGGGGGGGGGGGGGGGGGGGGGGGGTTGTTGGTGTTGGTGTGTGTGTGTGTTTGTGTGTGTGTGTGTGTGTGTGTGTGTGTGTGTGTGTGTGTGTGTGTTCCCCTCCCCTGGATCTTTTTATAGAGGACAGTTTACAGGCCTTGCTGTTTACAAAGTGCTTATCTGCAGTAATTCCAATTCCTAAGGGCCTGCAATCCCAACCAAAACCGACGGTAGTTTTATATTTAACATAACAACTTTTGATGAAGTAGACTTTAACAAAAGTTTCATCTGTAACTCACGGACGCAACGGCGTATGAAAACAATAGCTGAATGAACCGCCCCTTTTATCATCCAGCGCCAAAGGGATGCCTCATTTCGCCTTCATCTGTGGACCATGATGAGTCCAGGTTGCTCGTAAAAATTAATTTGCTTCCACTTATATGGGACTTTTACTGATACTCATTTCTTGTTTTATTCCACTTTCTAGTGTGTAAAGAACATGAATAACAAGTATACTTGTCAGTATAATGTTTCTGAGTTGCGCATCCAAGTTAAACTGCGGCATGGTCTCTACAAGCAACCAAACGCGCATAGAAATGAAAGTGAAATAATCTTGAATGTGACGTTAAATCTCATTTCACTTGAATTGACCTGTCGATATTGCACTGTATGGAAACCTATAAACACACCTTTATTTCCATACATTCTGAACTTCCATGTGACTTTTGTAAACATTTACATTTGAAATTTACCTCATTTTAATGTATAAGATACCACCGATACGTAATTTGCGAACGCTGTATAATGTTATATAAGGACTCTGGTACTTGTTCACACCATATAAGACTCAGAGGTGGCCATTGAAAGGGTATGTACATAACTAATGTCACGGAATACTTACACATCTTATTGGATACTCGATTTCAATATGAGTGTGTCACGCAGTGAACACTGATAATGAAATTAATGTTTCATCCGTAAATTCACACAGGATACGTTTAAAAGAAGAAGATTATATGGAAATACATTGTATTCGGTATTTTGTCTAGGTGTGTAAGTTCACCAGCCCTGTCTATGTGGGTGTTCAGAGTATTCATACAGAGTACGTATTAATTCTTTCCTGTTTGACTGGGATGAGATAAAGCTTGTGATATCCTCTCTCTGCTGAGAGCCAACCACGCCTTGAATCTGCATGACTAAAGTGGTCCTTTCTTCCTCCGTCAAACCAATCAGGGTGCCAATCATAGTCTTGTACCTGTCCCCCTTCAAGCAGAACAATACACACCCTGCCGAAAAAACAAACAGATATTGAAGCCAACAGAAGTGAATATTTCGACTAAAAACACGGAGTGAGATAACTGCTGGTGAAAAAGCAAGACCTTTTTTTCAAATCACTTGGTTTTCGTAGTTCATTTTCAGTGGAACAATGGACGAAAATACACTAAATTCTTAAAAGTTATTCTAAACAATACATCAAAATATGTTATCAAAATCGAAATTTACATTCAATATCTATCAAAGTCATCGTTTATATCTCGCTTTAAACAACTGGATAAATACTTGAAACGGAAGAGACTTTCCAAAGCCCTTGGAAATTACTGCCATACCATCTATTAGACATTTCAGAATTTGCTTTTGTTCAGATTTTAAAGTTTTCAATCGAGAACTTTGTAAACATAAGCCTAGTCTGGAATGAAGTCGCCACTTCGTAACTTGTGCAGTAAAGCTCGAGAAAACATATTTCTTATGGAGTAATTTCGATTCCCTGTCTTTCCATTGGTCGGTCAAACTTTGGGAAAGTTCATTTTGAGGTGACCTGTAACGGGATATGTCCTAAGATCTTTGTGGTAGCGAGAAATAAGATCTGATTTTAATGATATTGGAACACGAGAGTTCAACCATTGCAGCAACATAATCGGAAACAAGTTGTCACTATCAAACCTGGTATTGCTCCCAAAACACCAAAAAGCCAGAACCCGAAAATAGCACCAGCAATTGGCCAAGTCACTCTCGCAAGGATACCTGTAGGTGAAGAGTATTATACACTGATATAAGAGATATCTATGAATATAAGAGCAAGATGCTAATTTTATTGTATGACGCAATTCAGCCTAAGCCGAGTGAATGATTTGAACAGTATTTCAGTAGTTTCACCGGACATAGATGTCTACAACTTTGGTAGAACCAACGAGTAACGGTATATGGCACTAAGGATCATTATTTGGGCGAATGTGGGATTCGAACCCATCATTATCGGAAGCTAGCGCAAGTTTGGGACGAAAAATGCGGCGCCCTAGAGGAGTGGGCTTTCGGCGCCAACATTACTGGGAAGATAACAGTGTTGTATTGATTCATACTGAATACATAATATCAACGCCTGAGCATTATGAGTCCTTTATTACCTGCCGAAACCGATTCCATTGGACGTAAGAGGACAACTAGCAGGGAAAGTGATACAATACTACATTCTGGTTTCCGTTTGTTAAATTCATTGTTTGATTAGTGAAGTGATATTCTACATTCATATTTCATTTAAATCACACCCTTCAACAGTTAATATACACGTCTTGATCCGTTTCTTACGAAATTATGGATATAAAAATAGAATTTCTTCACATAATTTATTGTGGCCTTATCTCTACAATGTATAATGCATTAAACAATACCAATCGGCAGTTTCCTGATAAGCCTGGGTGCAGATGATATAACCCACTGAAGAGTCATTCCTGAAACAGATACATATTTTGGTGCAATATTCTCACTGATATACACAATTGAATTTCTGTACAGATTAATTCTGTCAACACTTTTAGGTGACTGTGTGTTTTCGTATCGATGATTGTGTCGATTCACGTTGTAG
The DNA here is from genome assembly GCF_023055435.1 of Haliotis rufescens. Lineage (NCBI taxonomy): Eukaryota > Metazoa > Mollusca > Gastropoda > Lepetellida > Haliotidae > Haliotis > Haliotis rufescens. Next base: position 253,529 of record NW_025963802.1, read on the forward strand.
TAGACAGAGATCAGAGTGCGAAATCAGTTTGAATCCAAAAACTGGGCTACGTCTCTTGCGATAACATTCCCTTCAAACATTCATGTTATCAAAATGTCCTTTTAACCACTCAGTATTGAAACTACTATGAAGGTGAAAATATTACAAGTTAAATATGGGTCCCGTCATCGTCGTTTATCCAGTGTATTATCTCCATTCTATATAAGTATAATTACCCTCTAACCAGTTCAGGTCACATTATAATATGCTAAATCTTTCAATCAAATCACACTATTGTTTCATGAAGTAATATTTAACGACGCAATGGCCAAATCTCAGCCAGTTGAAACATGCGGTTCATTGTTTCAAAAGCGAACAGAAGCAAATAACAAGGACTTACTTTCCAAGATAAAAGTTCACTTATAACAGTCTTCATTTCGACTCAATATACAAAGGTCTAACTCGTATGATGTCGCATTTTGTTTCGCAGTTTGATTGATTAAAGTATGAAATTATTCAAGGATAACTTAGGGCCGTGCCCGAAGCAAACTCCAACCTCGGTTAAATAATGGCTGGCAGGAGAAGGAGAAACACAACCCCATAAGCAAAAATACACAACTATGGAGCTTTACAAGTATTTCATTGCCTGGCAAAGCTGTCATTGAACCTTTTCTATTTAATGTACATGCATGTACAACGACAAAAACGTTCAACATAACGCCTTGAAAATCAAACAAAGATGGAAAATCATCACCAAAGCTGCATTATTGATTCTAAAGTATTTATATCAACGAAAGTTAAATTGCCCTGAGGCATATCAGAATACTATAGGCTATTAACACCTGGTTAAGTCTATTTATTAAATGCATTTATTCATTACTGAATCAATAAATGAAATTAATTAACTTTAGCGATGATGTAACTTGGAGTCTGCTAACCAGAGTACCCCATCACCAGGGTTCATTAGGTATGTGCAACCTAAGTATGAGGCAAATGAGTTAACATATGCCGGCATTCAATTTGGTCAATCAATGTTGACTTGGGCTATACATTGATCAACACAGGTTCACACGGATCGTCCAGGGTTTAGAAATCGAACGCATGCAGTAACTTTGTCTAAGCTCGGGTCCGGATTTTATAAACACTATACACTGGATGATCGGGAAAAGGTTCCGTATGATTACAAGGCAACCCTTGTTCCTGCAACTGTCCACAAACATACCATTCGTGACCAACTCGTGTTATTCCGGGACAAGCCGAATAGCGGGTTACGGAAAGAGGCAAGTGGTGACGAATGCAAACATACCTGCCGCTCCTCCGATGACCACAGGGAGTAATGCAGGTGCCACACAAGCACCAAGCATAGCGCCAAATGAAGACATGATCCTGCATAAACCTGGATTAAGATGTATTACATATTTACCTGGTGAGAATTTCACAATGAAGTAATTACACATATCCAGCCCATAGGGCCTGTATCGCTCACCTGGATATTTATGCAATCATGACAAAATATACATTTGCATTGTACATGTATATAATACTGCAAATATTTCGTAATTTTGACTCAGCATTTAAAAGGGGTGGATGGCAAATCTGACAGCATGAACGTGTACTTCTCTAGATACAAATGAAGCACAAAGATCTGAACCGTTTTCATGTTATGATCCAGGGTGTTCAGCCCCTCAATTTCTCCCCACCATTTTTGAATCCCCACCATTGGAGAATGCTTCCAACCAAATATGGTTGATATCTATCTCTTAGTCCCAGAGAAGAAGTCGTTTACAGCAATATAACCAAATTACCCCTATTTAGCCCCGCCCCATCATACCCTTGGGGGTCAGCACCTCCATTAGTAGTATAGGTAATGGGGGTTCTGGACCACTTCCACTGGAGCCGGATTCATATACCTATACTGCTACTACAGGTGGCATTTTTTATGCCAAAATGATTATGCGATTCAATGATAGTCATGAGATTAAGTTAAATTGGCTCTAGCTCACCAATACCTGGGGCAAATCATTGCTTTAGATGAGCCTAAATGGTAATAAAAATATTCTTCATTATTTTTATCGATAAAGCGATATTCAACATTTTTATTAAGTTCTTCGTTCATTTTACTAGGAGACCAGGCTATATAACTACACTCTTCTTGTAAATTGATAAGAAACAATTGATAACCGTATTTGGTTGGTTTGACATCACTGATATAATAAAAACCTTGTGGTAATTCTCTCCATTTAATAGCTTTTTTGATCTCCATTATTATATATATTTATGTAAGTATTTGTCTAAATGTGATCAAACGATAGTTAGCAATCTATTTTTAATCTCCAACCAGTTCTTTGGTTTTGGCACGGAATAATTGACGCGCTTGTTGCCTCCCCTGTTCTATGAACTTTTTTTTCTCGTCTTCGCTAATACCACTGGTCTTAAGAGATTTTGATCGAATCTCCTGCTTCATTTCATTGTATTTGGTGAGTTCTGACAACACTAAACGAAACTCATCCTCGGATATCTTACAATCGACCATTGCTGTCGAAATATGATCCTCAATGCTGTTCAACTTTGCTTCGGCGAGTATCCGAATACTATCGTGTTTTAATGCTTTCTTTTGTAACCCACGAGAAATGAATTTTATCGCTATTCCTGCCAGTCCCGAGACTCCAGCGGCTATTTCCATGCCTGGCACGATAGGCGCGGCGATTATAGTTGATAATTAACCGACACCAGCTACACCGAGTCCCATGCCAGCTGCTACAAGCGCGGTGTCAACTCCGTCCAGAGCATTCACGGCTCTGCGATACTTTTTATACAATCCAAGTCTCAACTCCCTATCCTTCTCTATTCGATGTTTTATGTCGCTTATTTGATGTAATCGAAATCCATCAACAGTTTCCATCTTTTCAATTGCTTCATCGAGCGCTGGATATAAACTCATAGTGTATATTACGTATAATAGTCTTTAATTGGTCTTGCTTAAATGTTTTGAGACTATACATCAACCTTATCAAATGTATATTATACGGCAAGAATATCTTAGTAAGAGAAATACTACCCCTTTTAATAATTTGAACCCCCTCGAGGGTTGCAACGGGCGATGCTCCGATATGAATAATACTACAACGTCGACGCTCGTGTTTCTTGAGCCATTTAATCGATAGACCTGGTAATATTTCGAAGGCATCTTCCGGTACATCTCCGAACAAGACTTCAATAATAAGAGTAGAAATATTAGGTATTGCACTCAAGTTCTGTTTAACATCTTCGAATTCAGTAACCAAATTTAAAGTAACATTTTTTAAGGCCGGACGACTATATAACATATGACCTGGGTTTTCTGGCAGGGGGGTAACTAACACACTTTTTTTGTTTTGATGGGATATAAGCCGCGAGTACGATGCCACTATTTATTATCTTAGTTAAATTATGTCCCTTACCCATCATCGCATACGGTGGGGTAATGACGATATTCAGTAGCCACTTGATGTTTGCGTCGACCATAGTCCATTTATTATCGTCGTTGCGAATAATATTGTACGAAGTGTTTTTAAGGAGTCTACTAACGTCGACATCGCTTAAATCTTCTAGTTTACCCGTGAATGTGACTTCTTTCCGCTTGTATACATTATCGTGTAAGTGTAAAGCGTATAACTTACCATTGGTACCGAGTTTATCGAATCCTTCTGTGTCTCCAAGATCGGAAAGCGCAATTGTATTACATTGTCTGAGCGTTCCAGGGCCTGATGCATCAACCATTATTTTTAATATGGAGTGTTACACTTAAGTATCCTATATGTACTGGTTGGTGTTTTACATCTAATACAGAAATTTTGAGGTCTGAAATAATACCACGCTTCAATTTTTTATATTGTAATGACGAGAAAGATTCCATTCTACCACTATTATATTTTTCATTTTTCACTGGAACAGATCTGAGCAGAGTTGAAGGACTTTCTCGTTGAATATTATTTGTCATACTGATTTGATCAAGATGGATACACAACTCTTTATAGGGAACTAAATCGGGTAATTTAACCTCCTGATGTATGCCAATTAAGCGAATAAATTCAAGTGTAGCTGATTGGTCAAATAAAACTATAGTTTTTTCATTTTCGAATTTCACTGTCCCAGTCGCCTCATTTTGTGTGAGACTAACTCCATTAGGCTTAAAAATTTCATCATTGAGTGAGCTTACGCTGTAATACCAATCAGGTATAGTAATGTATTTGATAATAGTACCAAATGAAGTTAATAGTATTATCCTATTATTATCTTTTGCAGCATTTATATTGGTCCACCATGGGTAATACGTTACATCGCATAGAGCGACTTCGAGCTGACTATCCGAGTTATCGATAGTACGAAGCAGTTGAATAGACTGACCATTTGTTATTCCCAGGAGTGTAACATACATATCAAATATACAATGATACTATATCATAACTTAAATATGGAATCAACCATTATTTATAATATGGAGTGTTACACTTAAGTATCCTATATGTACAGGTTGGTGTTTTACATCTAATATAGAAATTTTGAGGTCTGAAATAATACCCCGCTTTAATTTTTTATATTGTAATGTTAAGAAAGATTCCGTTCTACCACTATTGTATTTTTCATCTTTAACTGGAACACATCTGAGTAGAGTTGAAGGACTTTCTTGTTGAATATTATCCGTCGTACTGATCTGATCAAGATGGATGCACAACTCTTTATAGGGAACTAAATCAGGTAAATCGAGTCCCTGATCTGATGTCTTGAGTACTGTTATTTCTCCTCTCCATCCAAGTGTGTATGCTAAGTTCTCGTAAAGCTTTACATCCTTTTTTCCAGCGTTTAAAATCAGTAACCCATTCGACTCATTTTGTGTTAGACTAACTCCATTAGGCTTAATAAATTCATCATTGAGTGAGCATACGCTGTAATACCAATCAGGTATAATATATTTTTCACCATTTATTTCTGTCTCATTATTATAACCCCTCGCAGCATTTATATTGGTCCACCGTGGGTAATACGTTACATCGCATAGACCTACTTCAAGTTGTCCAACCGAGTTATCCATAGTATGAAGCAGTTCAATAGACTGACCATTTGTTATTCCCGGGAGTGTAACATACATATTAAATATACAATGATACTATATCATAACTTAAATATGAAATCAACTTACATTACTAATCAATCGATTATAGTAACTGCCTCTGGTGCTGAATTTATCGTTAAATTCCCTGATATCTTTGAAAAGTACAGGGTCACAGCAACTAGCGATAAAATGGTGCACGATTGGTTTCACAATCCGATGCAATTTTGGCAGAATCAGTTAAACTTTGCAGTATGGTGTGCCACAACGGGATGTGGTGTATCTGTTAATGACCCAGGATTTATGCTAAATAAGTCTGTTATATCATTTCACGTGTACTATCAGATTAGACGTATACTTAAAGAAATAAGTGCTCCATTACCGCAGGATCGAGTGTGGAATTCCACAAATAATAATTATGATAGGTCCGCGTATGAGCGTATTTGTCAGGAATTTAATGTTTCTACGAGGAAAGATTGGCGCATTAAAGGAGCAAACCATGGTCTAGGAGTTCCTTACGCAGATGAAATAACAACCCTCAAAGAAGAAAGCGATTATGTCTATAGAGAACTTCATAAACCTGGTCTTATTTTTTATAAGTTGAGGCAGGACAGCAAACTTTACTCAAGAATATATGATCATTGGCATAAAACCAGTCATTGGTATAAAGGCTGGGAACTTTATAGTAACGATTGGAGAGGGGATATTATGAGTTTTAAGAGTGGGTCTATTTATATTGTTAAAAATTTTGTACAACTGAATGATGACGCTTGGAATGAATTTCTTAATGATAAAACGGAAAATAATTTTACTAACCCAGGATTTGTAAGATTTAATGAATCGATAAGAACTTATGTGTGGACAATTCTCGGTGCACAATCGCAAACACGAACGTCCATTATCGGTACTGGGACGGCGTTCGATGCACAAAAACAGTTTGTCACAAACGTGGAGGACGCCATTAATTCACCAGTTGACATACCATCGTCTATAAAACGTTTTCAAGATGCATTACAGTACGCTCAATCCAAAGTGGACTACGTTTATGTGCCGGGATTATACATGTCTCCGAGTAATATGGAACTTAAGATCGGTCAAGTGATAGGTTATAATAATAAAATTGTTATCGCTACCGATCAACAAAAACCAGGTATAAATTCAGATATTAACGTCGAATTAATAACGCAAACAATCACGGGCGAAAAGGGAATAGTCAAGCTACAAACACCAACTATCGCACAACCATCTACTGACGCACAAGTGCCACCACATATTGAGGCTAAAAATCAACAACATATTGATGAAAAAACAGCGCTTGTATTAGGTGGAGTCGCGGCTGGTTTACTCATGATTTGGATAAATAGTTCTTAGCGAACTGATTTGGATAAATAGTTCTTAGCGGATAGGTACAACAGCCCTGCAATTGCTACGATCAACCCCCACAAGTTTTGACTAAGCCAAGTGGTGGTCTTAGCTAATAAATTCAATAGCCAGGAAACAACACTCCCTATTATACCGGGAAGTGCAGACGCGGCTTTCTCAGCGAGCTTTCCCAGTGCTGAACCTAATGCTTTTAAATGCTTTTTTATCCACTCTTTTATACCATCCGACGTAGGCGGTGATCCGCCACCACCTGTACCACCTGTGCCACCGGTTAACGCGAGAGTCAAAGTCGATATAATAAATCCCAACCCGGTTAAAATACTGGCAATTGTTATTCCCTGTTCTCTGAACAATGTTTTAATTTTATCAGCCAGTGAAGTGTCATCGTTGAGGACTTGATCGATAGTTTCTCGAATTCGACTGATTTGCGAACGAAGTGCCTTTCTATTACTGGAAGCTGCCTCGATGCGGGCCAATCTTTCGTCTTCTAAGTTACGCAATCTTTCCGCTACCCGGCGTCTACTGAACTCATCGCTCACCTGTTCAAGTTTTGTTTTCTCGTAAACTATATGCTTGTCGATTTCAGATATCTTGGCCATATTATTCATGAGTTCTCCCCGCATTGTTCGCATTGCCTTGTCAAGACCTCGTAATTCCCTAATACTAAACTCCGAGGATGGTACCTGTAACGTGGAATTATCGTAATAGGTATCTAATATTTCTTCGAGTCCGTCCGAGGCCACCATCGAGGCTGCTTCCAAATTATCTGTGTTACTGAGTTCTTCCCGCACGGTTCGAAGAGCCTTAGTAGTCTTCGCGGAAAGTCGTGAGTAGTCTACAAAACCTAATTTATCACGAAGAGTGCTGATACCGTGTTTACCGGCTATCGTAGACAAGGCTAGGGGCTTATGAGTACGAGAATGCATAAGATCAATATCCGGAGCGCCACGCAGTCGCAATATTCCTTAACTATCTATCTCAAACTTTGAATAGTCATGACCTATTGGGGTAACATAATTTTTATCATCTTTTAAAGCATCGTAATAATCATTGACGGCGATTGTAAAAGTTCATCGTTAAGACTACTAAACCTGGTTTCATCAGTACCCTCTTTGTTTGGATTATCAAAGTCATCAAAGGTATCTAGATCAAAGTTATTAAGATCAAAATAAGTCATTTTTATATTAAACATAGGGTACATGTTTTCAATATAACAATGTCTTCGCAATACGGACGCAAGTTAAACCCACAACGTAGACTTCGAGATCCATTAGGGGTCAAAGCAATTCGTCAGTCTGTAACTATAACAAATAACCCTAGTACCATCGATCAGAATCAAACGCTTCTGGTTTGCTTTCCTAATCTCGTCGCACACGATGTGTTAGTTCCGGGAACTGTCCGACTACCATTTACGTTTGGTTTGCATTCTACCGACGTTAACAGGGAGCCCGTTCAGAACATAGGTCGTGCTATCGTTAAGAAAATCGCGATTAAAATTAGCGGTAATGAGGTTTTGAGTATCGACGATAGCGATGTATACTATTGTTACATGGATCTCTGGAGAACGGATAAAGAGCGGGAAAACTTACAGTACCAAGGTATTTGTAATAAGAACACATTGAGACTGCGCGTAGGTGCTGAAAATGGTGTTGATACCAACAAAGAAGATAAGGCCGTTGCCGACGCATTAGGTAACAGATTCTATGTTCCCTAGACTTTGAATTACTAGATTCCCACATGCCCTTTTATCAAGCATCCCTAGGCGATAGGTTAGAATACGAACTCACTTTTAATGACTATGGTAGAGTAATCAGAACCGGTGGTGAAGATGCTAGCTATTCCATTGACAATATCTCGCTGGAGTATGATATGATAACGGATCCCGAATTAGCCAGACAAATTCGTACCCATTATACCGGAAGTTTAGCCATTTTGTACGATAGCGTGCTGAGACACCGAAAGATTACGAGGGACAAAAAAGATATGATGTGGAATATAAATCTAAACGTCCCCACGAGGTCATTGAAGGGTATTTTAATGTTGTTTGAGGACCCCTCCAATGCGTTTAAAAGAAATACCGAGAAGTTCTACAATCCCAAGATTACAAAAGTAGAATTGACTATCGAAGGCGTTCCTAATCAACTATATAGCCAAGGAATGCTAGCGTATCACCAGTGGGATGAGATTAAAAAACTTCCTTCTATAAAACGTTCTCCGGAAGTTAACGCGGTCGTGAAAGATCTGTCTCTCGGGAGTGTATCGATGGGTGAATACCTCACCACGAAGTACGCGCTATGGCTCGACATGCGAACAACAGACGATGACCAACTACACGGCAGTGGGAGGAGAATAGAAAATGCTAGCGAGGGTGTCACCATACAGATAACGAAGCTCCAGGAAGCGGCTGGTAAATTAAACATATATTTGTACGTGATTATGGATGCACAACTTAATATACAGAATGGGCGATTCGTGCAAGCAAACTATTAATAATCTTTTACCTAAAGATCCGCACTGCGCTATCATATGCGGGCAAACGGGCTGTGGAAAAACAGCTTTTATTCTAGATATTTTAGAAAGTCATTATCGGGATGTTTCCGATCATATTATTTTTCTGTGCCCGACTATAAGCGTTAATAAAACATACCTATCGAGAGATTGGATAATGAATGACGACGGGGTACACAGAGTCGATCCGGGCGATCGTTTACAAGACTGCCTCCGAGTATGTCACGAAAAATACAAAGGAGAATCAACCCTTTTCGTAATAGACGACTACAGCGCGAGTAAAGAACTCTCGCGAAAATGCTGTTATTTATACCAAGCCCGAACGAGATAAAGTCAGAAAACTTTTAGCGGCAACGAAGCACTGTAAACTAATATTAAAAACCGATCAACCAGCTGCTTATGCAATTGCTTAGCAAAATGTAGCAAAATTATAGCAAAATTATAGCAAATATAGCAAAATTATAGCAAAATTATAGTAAAATATAGCAAAATGTAGCAAATTGAACATTAGCGGTTAATATGACATAAAATGTGGCTCGAAATCATCATTCTTTCGCAACAGTTCATTATTTCGGGATGTATTGGATATGCCATATTTTATTATGTTAGACTTAAATATCTCCTTAGGTATTACATTATGGAATGTGACGAACTCATCGAACAAATGCTCAAAGAATCTGAGCCTGATCAAGATGTAGATCAAAATGTAGATAAATCTTTAGATAAACATAGAGAAAGACTCACCGCTTTGGTAGCCGGTGGAAAATGTTCCCAATATTTGGGAGAAAATTATACCATCGAAAAAATTGATAACATGACAGATGAAGAAATTAAAAAACTGTACGCGCGTTACGAGTCTAGACTGGGAGCTACCATGACTAAAACGATAGGGTCGTCTATATTACAACTATACACAGTCGTAGCTAGTACATTTCTCCCTATCCCGGCAGAACATCGCATGTATTTATGCGAATCTCTAGAGAAAGACCCATTCATCGAACACGCTATAAGCTCAGTGAGCTGTGAGTTTTATCATAGATACGGAATGTTCTTAGCTCCATTCACCACAGCTTTAAAAACGGCTAGGTATTGTCAATTTAAACATACATGCCCACTTAATAATAATGGAGACTCAACAGGTGACACCACAACAGATTGTGAACACACAACAACAAGTGAACGAGGAACAACGAGTGAATGAGGAACCACCACCAGCGATTGCACCACATGTGAATGAGTAAATACTAAAACCCAGAGTTACTGAGAACCCCAAAAATATAGCTGCAGGAAGAAAGGGAGGACTGGCGAGGAAAGCAAAATTAATAAATAATTCAAATATTAATCCGATTAAAACATGGGCACTAGTAGGAGTTGCTGGTATAGCGGCTGTATGGTTCTTTTATAAGACCGGAGAAGAGGAAACGTCACCCCCAATGTAACAACAAGTTCAATTAGAGGTTAGCCCGCATATAATGCTATAATAAGCATGACTACTCCAGTTACAGACTGTAAAATGTTGGTAAACGCGACGTATCATTCAGCGGTGGTCACCGGCTTGGCCATTGGCTATGCCCGTATAGCTAAAATGATTACTAAAGCCACACCTCCCAAGCTAGATTTTAATGGATTTGATATAGGTATGATGATTCTGGATATTGGATTAGCAATGGCAACGAAGGATATGCTCATCAAACAAGGGCTCATCCCGGAAGACATAATGAAGTAATTAAACATTTGAATATATTATATTCATATAAACCATGGCAACAATTGCGATGATGGTCGGTGGAGCTATTGTTAATGCTCTAGCTTTTTCGGGGAGTAATTTTTTATTTTCTAGTATGAGGGAATCAATTGCTAAAGAAGTTGAAGAGGAGCGTAAACGACATAACAATGCTTAAGAACAACTCCAAGCAGCCCAGTCACAATATACGTGGCAGAGAATGAAGAGATTAGACTTTATTCATGAAAAACTGCTTAAGGAAGGACATTCAATTCAAACGTTTAAGGATGTCGAATCTGCCATGCACGAATACTACCTCGTTTATGGGAAAAAACTCGACCCAATACCGAGACCAACAATGAGTCAGTTTTATACACCGTCAGAGGCTCAAAAGAACCGCGAGGTCACATTTGTGATTATGGGATTGACTTCTGTATTGATTTTCAGCTATACAATTATACATAAGTCAGAGTGACAGCTGTGGCTATGCATAAACCCATGACCTAGTAAGCTAATCTATAAATAGCCTAATCAATATCTCACCAGTGTAGATGTGATTTGCATTTAGACAAATGATATGATAGATGTATAACCATGAATAATTGCATATTTACACTCATGGGTAAGACGAATCTATGTTACCGACGCTGTGTTGAAATTTACTGCGGCATACACAATTATTACATCAGGCGCGGAAACATAAACTATACGTGTTCTGTATGCGGGGCAGGGGTCAAAGGTCGTTATTGTTTATGTAAGGAACACGGTGCTGATAGGGTCAGGAACCAGATTATTTATGCTAGGAAGAGAGATTACATCAATTAGAGGAATAGGTTGGGGAGAATACGTATTTAGATATATGAAAACAACCAATTAGACATTTGTCTCATTTTGCATATACCATTCAACCACAATGGTTTTTGTCAGAGAGTTGAAGGCTATGGCAAAGCAAAGTGGCCTACATGGATATTCTCGAATGAGAAAAGCTGAATTGATTGATTTACTCGGTTTGGAATACAACAAACCCCAGACTGTTAGGGAACTCAAAGCTCAAGGGAGAAACAGGGGGCTGAGAGGTTATTCTCGAATGAGAAGAGCTGAATTGATCGCTTTACTAGATAATAATGATGATAATGTTGATATTGATAATGATGTTGAGAATAAACAACAAGAATTAATATTTGTACCCATATCCTCCGACGTTGGTAAATATCTAAGAGGTTGGAAGATGGATATTAATTCCAACATGGATGTTAACGATATTAAGCCCATCATATCGAGTAAAATTAACGAGGAGTTAGATGATTTACATAATATAAAATACCAGCTGACGATTAAAATGTTATTGAGTGAAAGTAACACAGACGATAGCACCGAATATACCGAACCATATTTCCATAGCAATCAAGAAGTTATAACCGAATCCGATACTATAAACGCATCATTAGATACATCAATTCAGAGGATACAGGAAACTTTAGAATGCTGGACTAATAGAGGTTCGGGTTGGGGTGTGGATAAAATTGATAGTTTATATTTAGATATAGCAAATTATATGCCTTTCAAAGGTGGATCTTATATAGATTTACCACCGTATTATAAAAAGAAAAAAGCCATAATTAACGTAAAAAATAAATCCGATGACTGTTTAAGAATGATGATAAGATCTGCATTGTTCCCCGTAGACAAGCATCCGGATAGACCTTCTAGCTATCCCCAAAACGATGGACTCAACTTCGATGGTATAGACGAACCTACACCAATATCACAAATTGATAAGGCGGAAAAGCAAAATAATTTAGCTATAAATGTTTTCGGACATTCTAAAAGAATTGTTGTACACAGGATAAGCTCCGCTCCGGAACATATTCCCAGAATCAATTCATTTCTGATAAAAAAAGATGGAAATTATCATTATACGTCGATAAAGAGTTTAAACAGGCTATTATACGATCAAACAAAACATAAAGAAAAGAAATATTTCTGCGAAAGATGCTTACATGGGTACAACAGACAAGATCTATTAGAAGCGCATAAAGAAGACTGCAGAGGTGTTGGACAGACCGCTATCAGGATTGATGTGCCTAAAGAGGGAAAAAATATATTAAAATTTGAACATTATTGTAATCAAATGCCAGTACCGTACGTAATTTACGCCGACTTCGAAGCGCTGATCAAACCCATAGAAAATACCAACCATAGCAATCAAGATAGTAGTTTTACGTACAAAACTCAAGAACATGTTCCTTGTGGGTTTGGATATATAGTTGTAAGGTATGATGGGAAAACAAACACTCCCGTGATTTACAGAGGTCCCGATGCAGCGGGAAAGTTCCTAGAATATCTACAAAATGAAGAGAGAATAATCAGGGAAAAATTATCGTGTAAGAGACCCATGTGTATGAGGAGGGATGATTGGAGGGTCTATAAGAAGTCAACGAGTTGTCATGTTTGTAATAAACACCTGGATGGGGATTCCGTAAGAGATCATTGCCACGTCACGGGTAATTATCGGGGGGCCGCTCATAACGAGTGTAACTTGAAACTAAAAATGAATTCTCAAACAATACCAATCCCCGTTGTGTTTCATAACCTTAGGGGATACGATTCACATCTCATTATGCAAGCTATCTCAAAGACCGACGGCGGTTTAACATGCATTCCTAATAATATGGAAAAATCAGATCGTTCTCGTTGACTAAACCTATACATTATAGGGACAAGGATGGGAAATCTAGAATAAAGCAAAGTAATGGGCTTAGATTCATAGACTCCGTACAGTTTCTGTTATCTTCCCTGGACAATTTAGCTAATGCGAACAATCCCGATGACTTTGCGATAACAAATAAATATACCGATAAGATAACTCATCATTTGTTGTTGAGAAAAGGTGTATATCCTTACGAATATATGGATGATTGGTCTAGATTTGACGAAACTGAATTACCACCCCTCGAATCATTCTATAGTAACTTAACAGAATCTAAAATAACAGATGCCGATTATGAACACGCTCTGACGGTCTGGGATAAATTAGGTTGTAAGAATTTAGGCGATTATCACGATCTCTACTTAAAAACCGATGTACTGTTACTCGCCGATATATTCGAGATATTAAGAAAGACATGTTTAAAACAATACGGCTTGGATCCGGCATGGTACTATTCCAGTCCCGGACTATCGTTGGATGCATTGTTGAAGAAGACCGGTGTAGAACTAAAACTACTCACAGATTACGATATGCACTTGTTTATTGAGAAAGGATTAAGAGGGGGTATATCGATGGCAGCGAAAAGGTATTCTAAGGCTTATAATAAATTAGTGGAAGGATACGATCCGAGTAAACCCGACACGCACATATTATATCTCGACGCTAACAATTTGTACGGATGGGCTATGAGTCAACCTTTACCCACGGGTGGTTTTGAGTGGGTCGATGTGAATGATATTGAAGTGAATGATAACAATGTGAATGATGCGAATAAAGGGTACATACTAGAAGTTGACTTGGAATATCCAAATTCATTACATAAAGACCATAACAGTTATCGGCTAGCTCCCGAAAGATGAATGGTTAATAAAGATTGGATGTCAGAATATGGGTAATAGTAGGTTAGCTAACGTAGAAAAACTCGTACCAAATTTGATGGATAAGACAAAATATATACTTCACTACAGAAATCTCCAGTTATATCTATCGTTAGGTATGAAACTTAAGAAAATACACAGAGTTCTAAAGTTTGATCAAAGCCCTTGGATGGAGCCCTATATAAGGTTGAACACAGATTTAAGAAAGATAGCTACCAGCGATTTCGAAAAGAATCTTTATAAGCTCATGAATAACTCAGTATTTGGTAAAACTATGGAGAATCTAAGGAAGCGTGTTGATGTTAAATTAGTCAGATCTAATGAGGAAGAAAGACTCAGGAAACTTATAGCCAGTCCGGCTTTTAACAGAAGCAAGATATTCGATACGTCTGAATGAGTATTCTCGACTTGTCAAAACACTTAATGTATAACTTTTATTACAACGAACTTAAGAAGCAATACGGCGATAGATGCGAGGTGTTATATACCGACACAGATTCTTTGTTGATGGAAATACAAACCGAGGATGTGTATAAAGATATGGCAGAAAAAATAGATATTTACGACACGAGCGATTACCCTAAAGATAATTCACTGCACAGCGTAGTAAATAAAAAGGTGTTAGGTAAGATGAAGGATGAATGTGCTGGGACCCCTATAGCGGAGTATGACGGATTAAGACCTAAGATGTATTCTATAAAGAAGTCCGATAATGGAGAGATAAGAAAAGCCAAGGGCGTTAAGAAGTATGTGGTAAAAAAGCATATCAAACACAAACAGTATAAAGAATCATTATTCAACGGTAGAACGTTCAAACACGAGATGAACTCTTTAAGAAGTTACAATCATAGGATATATGGATTAAGAATGAACAAGACATCATTATCCTCCTTAGATACAAAGAGATGGATTGATAATGATGGTGTAACTACCTATGCTTATGGTTATGGTGGTAATACCGTCCCGTCGGGAACTATGAACAACTCTTCTCGTACAAATGCCCTACCTGTTCCATCTTGAAGATAATAAAGAATAGGCTCTCCTTCTTTCATAACCAATTGACTAATGTTATACGTCTTAAGGGACCATATGGGATCGGTTGCGCGACGTAGGCCTCCTTCGAGTTCACCGGCCTGGTATAAATATCTTACCCTTACTCTATCCGGAAGTTTTCGTTCTTTGCCTCTCCTCGGTGCTGAAGATTCGGAAGTCATGGATTTCATTTTAATAGCATCGGATGGTTTCTTCCCTATTAATCTCGTTACTTCATTATTCAGCGCTGATACAACGGCTGATAATCGTGTAACCCATTCGGTTGATCTCAATCGTTCCGATTTCATTTCGATCCCATACTGATAGCCAAACAAACGTTTCGCTAATGTCCAGTTAAATCTTTCGACGATAGCTTGACTGTGGTGGGCCTCTCTTTCACCACGCCTGATTTCGACATCATGCTTTGTTAACAGTTTTGTTATCGATCCCATAAACTCGCGACCGGGATCTACTTGAAATAGCTTAGGCCATTTTAGTGGTCCACGTTTATATATGCGGCTCAGTGCATTAGCTACTTCTGTTGAATCTTTCGAGGTTAATGGCTCAGCCTCTTTGTATCGACTAGCCACATCCACTACCGTTAAAGCGTATTTATACGTTTTGTGTTTTACCTTATCTTGGGGAAGAAACAAGAGGCCAGCCTGATGAACTTCATTCGTTGTAAAAATATCAAACTTCTTCCTCGGTATATAACGCGGTGCTGGTAAATATATTTGCCACATCGCTTGTTTCTTTAACCAATCCTTGGCCACATCTTTAGATACCTTAGCCGCGGTGGCTAATTTTTTTATTGCTCCTACACCTTTCCAATATCCTCGTGGGCTATAGTAAATTTTATTCATTATTAATTAATATTGATGTTTCTTTTAATACGACTTATGACTATCATTGAATCGCATCATCATTTTGGCATAAAAAATGCCACCTGTAGTAGCAGTATAGGTATATGAATCCGGCTCCAGTGGAAGTGGTCCAGAACACCCATTACCTATACTACTCCATTTGTACAATTTTGAATCCTCACCACCAGAGAATGCTTCCAACCAAATATGGTTGATATTTATCGCCTAGTTCCAGAGAAGAACTCGCTTGAAACAAAATCGCCAAATTACCCCTCTTTGGCCCCATCCCTCTGCCCCTTGGGGGGTCAGCCCCACAATTTGTACAATTTTGAATCCCCACCACGAGATGCTTCCAGTCAAATTTCGTTAATTTCCAATTAGTGGTTCAGAAGAAGAAGAATTCGTTTGAAATAATTGTTGACGTGCGGACGACAGACACCACGGTATGGCATAAGGTCACCTTGGTCCCGTTATCCCCGCTGGTCAACAACAAATAGTAAATAGTTTGTTAATTACATATTTCTAACTGATTTTAACTTCAATGTTTTAAAAACTAAGACTAAGTTCCAGTGACAATTGCCCCCCCCCCCCCCCCCCCCCCCCAATCTCCAATGTTACCAGTGTTCACTACGAGGAAGTAGATCACCATGAACACCTTTGAATAAAATTTGATTGAGGAGTTACATAAGAAGAATTATCAAAAGGACCAAAAATTGTTGATATAAAAACACATATAAAATGGAACAATATCATATAAGAAAATCAATAAATTGATAATTTCCATCTAGCCTTAACAGATATGGTAAAGAATTCATAAATTCAAACTATCACAAAGCACAGATACTTATGATGATCTACATGTGTGGAAAAACAATTTTTGAAAATATATTAGCTATACAAAACCAGTCGTCAAAATTTCTAAATTCAATCATGTTTCCATGAAAACAGCAAAAGACAAAACTTTCAGAATCTTATAAAAGATAAAAAACAATCATAGCGGTTAATGTAGCAAGTTTGCTGAAGCTAGGATACATAATATTGTAAACATGGATCGTACAAAAACTCTACCCAAAATTTATGTTTCACCATGATTCCATGGAAACGGCAAAAATCAAAAAAATCAGAATCTTCAAACTAGCAAAAGGCACAAGTACTCATTGTGGTTAATGTGTGTAGCACGTTTGGTGAAGCTAGGGTGCATAGTCAAAAAGATATAGGCCGTACAAAACACCCACCCTAAAAGTTTAAGTTTCTTAATGTTTCCATGGAAACGGCAAAAATAAAAATAGTTCAGAATCTTCAAACTAGCAAAAGGCACAAGTACTCATTGTGATAAATGTGTGTAGCAAGTTTGGTGAAGCTAGGGTACATGGTTAAAAAGTTATGGGCCGTACAAAAGCTCGGACGGAAGGACGGACGAACGGAACGCTATATACCCCCGATTTACTTCGTAAACGGGGGTATAATAAAATGAAACAATATCCTGTGGTAGGTTTTGTATGATGGCTGTATAACACACTAAAAGATAGTCCTCGCTGTGTTTAGTGTGCAGCGTACTACATTACATTTTTTAAATATTATTCCAAACGAAATAGAAATTATATTTAGTAAATGACACTAAGTTGGCATTGGTTTCTTTGAATGGCTGGCTTCTTCTTTCCTTGTATTTCAATAATTTCTCGCAGTTTACCCTTTTTCCAGTGACAGATGTTGGTATTGAGAATTTTTGTTGCCAGCAAACATGTATATATATCGACCCAATATGATCATCTAATGAAGGCATCCCGAAAAGATGATGTAATTTAGAATAAAGTGATTGTTATTCGTAAATAAATTAGGAGATAAACACAGTATGTTTATCTCCATTCTACCATGACTAAATAAAACGCGAACTCTTTGGTGTTAGCAAATATACTGAGTGAAGCGGCATGGGTTGAGTTCAGTGTTTTGGGTGGGTTATCGATCTGAATTACGGAATCACCAAACAAAATATGGCGCTGTATATACTCAAGCAGTTTGTTTACATCGTTATACTTCACTCGAACATATGACAGGCATTGAAAGCATATAAACACGGCAACTTGGTAAGCTAACATAAGGTGGGCATCCCTAAAGTTAACAAAGCAAGCTTTGCAAGGCTTTCGCTCTACATTGCGCGTCACCATTATGACGTCATATCGCTCATTGTGACACAAAAGATATGACGTCACAGTCGTATAGAAAAAAGCGCCAAAATTCTAAGCTCCTCGTTGTCTCCAAAACGTAAATACATTCCCTTTGTAGATTTCTGTCGTGTTTTCTGCACGAAATGTATTGCCACACATCCTTTGAATATTGTAGTAACCGCATCTGTGCATTGTGTAACCTGTAATTGTAGATATAATTATTTAAATATGCCTACCGACAATGACTGAAAATAGTACTATTCTATGAATATTATCTTCCGCGGTGATTAGGCCGTCAACATTCGTGACCAACTCGTGTTATTCCGGGACAAGCCGGTTACGGAAAGAGGCGTGTAGTGACGAATGGGCCGTCAAACCAGCTGTTTCAATCAGAGGGGGTTTATTGTGATTTAATAGCCTCTGATTGACCAATCAGAATCGAGTAAATTCCAAATTCATGGTAGAATGTCACGTATCATCTATTACGTTTCGTTTCGCCTGTACGCGCCGGAAGTGGAAAGTTGTCCGGGGAGACTACTCTGTCGATTTTTGCTCAGGGGTTTCTGATAGACGTTCGATATTCCAAGAAGAAATACAATTCTGTGTTCTCTATCTGGAGAAAGCATTCAAGAATTGAAAAAAAGCATCAGCGTAATACCAGGGTACTTGTCCCTCACTGTCGTAACTGCAGTTGTGGTCTTTTGAACAATGAGGTTATCTGAAACAGAAGTGATTGTTCCATGAAGAACATGTAAGGAGATTCGTGTCACTAGATTTCACAGTAAAGAAGTGAGAGAAACGGACGAGCAATGGTACTAGTATAAAGCTAAAGCTGTCAGATTGTTACGGAGTGTTAAGGACTCAAAGATTTGTACGATAAATAACTTTAATATGATGCCAAAACGTGTTATAAGAAAATAGAAATGAGGTGGTTGGGTGGGGGTGCGCACCACCCTATAAAATAAATCAATAAATGGAGCTAAATTTATAAGTTTAAGCAAACGTGTTTTAATTTGACTTTATTTGAAAACTACGTAAAAGAGTAACAAATGTTATAAACTGACGGGCAAAAGAAACTATACCAACATTGATTTATTTGGGATAACATTTTCTTTGTAAAGTACAGATTCTCGTACTTTTTTTATTTTCATGAAGAATATTTTGAGAAAAAAAAAATTCATAGGTTAAATAACCGAAGCTATTCATGATTCTTACAATGTACAAAGCGCGTTTTCCCTTGAAAGGAAGTGGCATCAAGTGATTTATGCGTATTTAGATTTGAAGTGAAAATAACTCAAAATTCCCAAGATTCACATTTTTTCAGAGGTCCATATTTTTCCTTTTGTTTAAGACAACTATTTTAGTTTTATCAATATTGACCATTTCTATTTATCACAATATGATTTTAGAGTATTCAAATGGTTCTGAAGACCAAAATACGGTATAAGTACAATAGTAATATCAATAACTCTATAAGCTATAGAGTATAGCTGCGTTCCTCTATCAAATTTTATATTCAATTCGTACACTAGTTCATTAATATAAAGGGAGAATAACAACGGACTGAGGATACAACCCTGTCTTAAACCAGCTGTACAATTGAACAGTCCAGAAAATATATAACTTATCTTTTTTAACTTTGCATTTTACACTGTCGTAAATTGAACGTAAAGCATGAAGAATTATACCAGAAAGACCAAGGAAAACAACGAGGCGTTTTCTATCGACTGAATCGAGAGTTTTTTTAAAAATCGATATAGGCTACATAAAATGCTCCTTTGCGTTTAGATAATATTTGGGGATCATAGCATTTAGCACAAATATGTTGTATGTTGTACAGCAGCCTAATCTAAAGCCAGCTTGCTTCTCAGTTAATTTTTTTTTCATATTAGATTTTTTCATGTAGATAATCTATCATTTGAAACGGAAGTAAATAACTTACTCATATATATTTTATATATTGGAAGAATTATACCAAGTGTCCATTGCTGTGGGAATATCCTATTTCAAAATATGTACAAACAATATGTGCAGGTATTCTAATAAATACAGTTTTAATTCCTTAAACAATTTCTTTAAAAGTAATATCAGAATTAATTCCCCCAGTGACATTCTGCATTTCTTCGTGTACTTCCGAAAATGTAACCCTAATATCCCCATAAGCTTGATTTTCTTGAAAAGAGCACTGGAATGAGTGAACCATGACTCCAGTGAAAATGAACACGAAATGTGACAGGATTCGCGGATTTCCAAAACGTTGTTTAATCTTCACTAAAGCGTATATCTAATTATGTGGTTGTTTTTGTTTAATGATCAACTTATTTTTTTCCTTATTGCCTAATTTCTAATGTTTTTGTAGATTCTATAATTTTCTTATGATCTGTTACTTCTGAGCCCACGTAATGCACGCCGCTCCCCCTTCTAACTAATCTACAGTCATTATCAAAGCATTAACTCCGATTTTTCTTCATTAATCGTATTTAAAATATTAGGAATATAGAAGTCTGTATTTGTAAGTTAGTGTGCTTAGGCACGAATACATGGTACTGTGGATTCGTGACTGCAATTTGCATTGCTCCAAACAACCAAATTATTATCGTGAACACAATATTACACGACAGATAAATAAATATTAATAATTTACCTGAGCTCAAGCGTGATATACGCGGTAAGGTTCAGCAAGCATACATGTGATGCACGAATATGCTTACCTTACACACACTCTCTCTCTCACACACTCACTCGCACATACTCACACACATTGACACACACACACTCTCACTCACATTGACACACACACACACACACACACTCGCACATACTCACACACGTTGACACACACACACTCACTCTCTCTCACACACACACACACTCTCCTCACTCTCACACACACACACACTTACTCGCACATACTCACACACATTGACACACACACACTCACACACACACACACTCACTCTCCTCACTCTCACACACACACACACTCACTCTCCTCACTCACACACACTCACACACACTCACTCACTCACTCACTCACTCACTCACTCACTCACTCACTCACAAACACTCATGATACAGATTGAGCTAGTCGCCGAGATACTGACATTATCAACATACCTCGGATAATGGCCCAGAGCCTGGAACTCATCGCCCAGAGCGGATCTGTGAAGTAATACCAAAAAACAATAGATGTGAAGCATCAAGCTATATTCGACTGTCTAAAGAGCGTTAGGACTTTTAAAATGTTATAAGTTGAAAACAAAAGTTAGGAGGGAAAAACCCTTTTACCCCCTACCATCCAAAATACCAACATACACAAATACAATGTCAGCTGTGAACTATGGATAATAGAGTCTGCTACATTTGACGCGGGAAATTTGAACACTATTTTGCTCTTTGTAAAATTAATTACAGATACACACAAAAGAACATGCACATGCACGTCACTATATAAGTGCCAACACCACCTATGAACATAAAACTTGGAAGAATAGATAAACAATACAGTACCGAGAAACCATTTTGTCAATCTCGTGAAAATACTTGCATCCTCGGGGTTATCCAGAACTGAAATTGGTACGTGAAACACATGAGTGAGTGAGTGAGTTGGGTTTTACGCCGCTTTTAACAGTATTCCAGTCATATCACGGCGTGTCAGCTTAATGTGGGAGGAAAGCCCGAAGTGATGCAGGTCTCAGACGTTTACCACTTTGGTGAAACCCACGAGCACGGGTATGGTGCTGACAAACCTAGAAACATAATCGGGGCGAACCGGGATACGAACCCACAATCTGGCAAAATAGGTTTCTGGCGTGCCGAAGGGACGCAACTCTGCACAGCGAATTGCGGCGCCTTACACGAGTGGGCCACCCGTGCCCCCGTGAAAAACATGAAAGAATAACTAATTACATGTTATGTATGTTCATAGGATGACCATGAGCATCCGAAGCACGTGATCTTGGTTTTGAGATCAGCATTTATATTAATGTGTAGGAGCTCATTAATTATTTTCAACATTGCTCAATTATTTCCTTTTTAAGATAAATAAACAAAACTTGTATTTTTTTACATTTCAATACAGTCTGCACCTTTAAGAAAAGCAGTTGTGAATGAAACTTTGACTTTTCAATACAAGCCGTCTGCAAGGAAAGGGCGCAGTATTTTTTCCCCTATTCCTGTAAAACAGCCGTCTGGTTATTGTTTTAAACACCCGAAAATCAAATGGTTGCTCCCATCAACAACTCACTCAATCACTCACTCACTCACTCACTCACTCACCCACTCACTCACTCTTGGCTTGCGTAGACCAGCGTATGCATACGGACAGACCGATATAGTTTATTAAAGTTTTACAAGTTAAACACACATAGGGAAAACATTCTCTACTATTGTAAAATATGTTAACCAACCAGACACATCTTGTCTTACGAGACACTACCTACTGATAACATTATGTACGACAAATTACTATTTGCAATGATATAATCGTTATAAAATGATATAGAGCAATAAACAAAGCAAGTATCATATGAATAATTGTTGTCTCAACACATGTCCTTATGCATCTTACCGAGACAAGAGAGTTAACTGACTATAAAAAGTCCAGTTTCAACCCTTGCCGAAGTCTTTATGGTGGAAGCAATACATTAGATGCGCATAGGGTTATTTTCTGATAACAGATATTTGATGAAGACATGAATGCGTATTAAGTTTGAAAAAAACCGGATGAAAACGCCCAATGCATGATATAAACAATCTGAAGGATACTTTGTTTTGTCTTTGTCAGGAATTAGTGAGTTTAGTCACATACCAAGGGCAGTTTCCTTGAGTGCATCGTTGGTTATCAACAAATTCACAAGGTGGTCGAAATAAGGTTGACAGGGAGTCATTGCTTGGAGAACCGGAGTAATTGAAAACAGCCTGTTAACGAATAAAAGCAAAGTATTGTTAATAATATCATTATCTGAAGATAGTTATTGAGTATGTCTTGTGACACTGAAAGTCATATGACATATTATGTTATAAAGTAGATGATTGTACCTATATTACTTCTGAAAGTCAGAAAAATAAGTAACTAAAATATTACTTCTTCATACACGTGTACATATATGAAAGAAATAACATTAACACTCGATTTTGAGCACTATCCACAACTATAACTTTTCCAGCGCTTAATACGAGTTGTAATTACAGCACATCTGTATTCTGTACTGACAACAAGTTAACAACCACATTGCCATCTCATCCTACCGGGAGACGCCTCCGTGCTCTAGTGATAGAGCGTCCGCCCGGAGAGCGGAAGGTCCGGGATTCGATCCCCAGGCAGCGTCATAAACGTTAAAAAATGGTATTTGTTGTTACCCTGTCTGGCTCTCTGCATTAAGGGACTAAAACAAGGACTGGTCGGATCGGAGTCAGTATACTGTGTCTGAGTGGGATATTCATGTTAAACTGTGGCATGGCATCTCAGTGAGCTAGCACTATAAACCGGCATCAGTCCGGACTAGTACAAGCAGTCACACACACACACGTACCTACACGTCGCTATATAAGTGCAATAATCTTGGACGCGACGTTAAACCCCATCTCACCTCATCCTATCGGGTACCCATTCACTGCTGGGTGAGCAGAGGCACATTTCGAACAAAGTCATTTGCCTAATGAGAGGCCACATGTGTTACATAAACAACGACCCGTGAAGATTCCGGGGTAGAATAGGTCTTCAGCAACACATGCTTGCCGTAAAAGATGACTATGCTTGTCGTAAAAGGCGACTAACGGGATTGGGTTGTCAGGCTCGCTGACTTGATGATGCATGTCATCGATCCCAATTGCGTGGATCGATGCTCATGATATCAATCACTGGATTGTCTGGTCCAGACTCGATTATTTACAGACCGCCATCATATAGCTGATATATTGCTGAGTGCGGCGGTAAACAACCAGCCAACCAGCCAACCAACATTAACAACAAACAAACTTTTGCTTCAGTGTGGGCAGGACTAGAAATTCTCAGTAGATGAACTTCACCTGTGCACTGGACCACCTGTGGCCACTGTACAAATATGTTATTTGTAACAGTGTACATGCGGAAGAATATAACGGATGACGTGTACAAGATAGCATACTATTTTACATAGTAACAATGCATTTCCTTGTAGCTAAAGCCGCCTTTACACATTTATATTTACAAAGGTTAATAATAACACTTTGTTGTCGGCATGATAAAAGGCATATTAACAAAAAGTTTAAAAAGAAAGAAGAAATTCATCTTCTTTTTCCTGCATAACAGAGAGAGTCTTTTACATTTGTCAATACCATATCGTCTACCAACATTCACCATTATTGACAATTCTTATACTCTTACAACAAAATAACTTCTATGTTCTCGACATGTTAGTGTAGACAAACAATTTTCAACAGTTAACATCGATTCATATTCATTATTCATTTGTTGGATTCAGATACTTTACCACATCAATCCTGCTGATTACAAGTTTTATTATATTTTATATGCAATGTTCCGTCTCCAACTTCCTGTGAAATCCAAACAGGACCAATCCATAGGTAAATAAGGATTGTTTGGCATATGTAACCCATGTTTAACGAAAACACTGATCTAATGAATCTAATT
Organism: Haliotis rufescens; assembly: GCF_023055435.1. Classification (NCBI taxonomy): domain Eukaryota; kingdom Metazoa; phylum Mollusca; class Gastropoda; order Lepetellida; family Haliotidae; genus Haliotis; species Haliotis rufescens. The sequence goes on from NW_025963802.1 coordinate 278,493, forward strand.
AAAAGATAGCATTGCTTAGGGTATCTATTATTTGGCATTGATAACCATTTGAAAGAATATTTATGATAAACAATAAATAAACCAGATTAATTATTTCAGATTAATACAAGTATACCACAATAGGTTTTATTTGGGTATCAAATATCTTAAATAAGACTGTCATTAAACTGTTTATATATTCATATTGTAATTTATTTAGAGTAAATAATGCTTTGTTTGCTTTATGTACACGTGAGTTAATTAATCGATTAGAAAATAACAATCTAAGATTGTTATGATAAGCAGATATTTTGACACAGACATTACCATACCTCTATCTCTCTAGCCTCTTGACTTAGACATTGCTAAAAACTAAAATGTCAGTTTTATCCAAATTCACATTCAAACCCCATGTGGTACAGAACGTTTTAAGAACATATTTTTTCTGTACACCAATAACTATATAATCAAACATCGGCATATAATAATATCAAAATATCAAAGGAATCCTGACCAACAGTAAACAGGCAAGTATTACATTTTCTAATTCTAGAATAAACAAGAAAAAAGCAGCGGACTGAAGGCACACCCTTGTTGTATACCACTAACAGCTTTGAAATATTGTAAAATGGAGCAAAGAAATATTTTTATAGCAGATTCAACCTTTGAATACACACATTTGTCAGCACATCACATATTTCACTATGTATACACCTCTTCAGAATACAATGCCATAAACGTTTCCTGTTCACAAATCATTCATCAAATTATTTTCTACCTTTCATAAATGTTTTTGGATTAAACTTTGCAAAACAAACTAATGATTTCTCGTCCATACTTGTACAGTAAAGATCTATGGAAAAGGGAATGCGATTTGGTGTTAATGTCACTGTAGTCATTCAATCGCTGAGATTGACCTTATAAGGGCTGTGTTATAGTTTTCTGACTCCGCCCCCAGTTTATGTAACATTATTTCATGCCCGCCTCCCAATGATAAATGATCAGTCCTTATCGATGTTTTGGGGAAGATATTTACACGTATAATTAATAAGAGACTTATAATGTTTGTGATATTTATGATCCAATCCCACTCACGGGCAGGTTTTAGGGCTTGTTATATTACTGTGCTGTAACAAGCCCTTAAACCTGCCCGTGACTGGCAATAATAATATATCTCCAAGTCAATGCGACGAATGAAATGTATAACACTTGTCAGTAGCACAACGAACTGTAGTTGCCCCAATTGTACAAATAAAACCGAGAGGTGCTCTTAGGACCTGTCCTATGCTCGAGGGTAGTCTAGCGTGGATAGCGTGTGTATGCGGGAGAGACGAAGACACAATCTCCGAAACAGCAGGGTCAGATCACAGGGGCTTGAAACGCAAAGTTTAGCGGCTACAAGATATTGGGTCACAACCAGTGTCAATACTGTATAAAAGCAGAGACCACACAATCTACTTTATGTTCTCTGGTGAAAGGAAGCAGTAACGGGTCATAACCAGTGTCAGTTCTGGATAAAATGACTTTTATACACCACTGACACTGGTTGTGACTCTACCTCGGTTTCCACATGCTTGCCAGGACACATCGGTAACCTAATGCCCGCCAACACACCTCAGTTACCTCATGCTCGCTAACACACATCGGTTTCCGCATGCCCGCAAAGACACCTCGGTTACAGCATGCTCGCCAACACACCTGGGTTACAGCATGCTCGCCAAGACACCTGGGTTACCACGTGCTCGCCAAGACAGCTCGGTTACATCATGCTCGCCAACACACCTCGCTTACCGCATGCCCGCAAAGACACCTCGGTTACAGCATGGTCGCCAAGACACCTCGGTTACAGCATGGTCGCCAACACACCTGGGTTACCTCGTGCTCGCCAAGACAGCTCGGTTACAGCATGCTCGCCAACACACCTGGGTTACCTCGTGCTCGCCAAGACAGCTCGGTTACAGCATGCTCGCCAACACACCTGGGTAACCTCGTGCTCGCCAACACACCTTTGTTACATCATGCTCGCCAACACACCTCGGTTTCCGCATGCTCGCCAAGACACCTCGGTTTCCGCATGCCCGCAAAGACACCTCGGTTACAGCATGCTCGCCAACACACCTGGGTTACCTCGTGCTCGCCAAGACAGCTCGGTTACAGCATGCTCGCCAACACACCTGGGTTACCTCGTGCTCGCCAACACACCTTGGTTACATCATGCTCGCCAACACACCTGGGTAACCTCGTGCTCGCCAACACACCTTGGTTACATCATGCTCGCCAAGACACCTCGGTTTCCGCATGCTCGCCAAGACACCTCGGTTTCCGCATGCCCGCAAAGACACCTCGGTTACAGCATGCTCGCCAACACACCTGGGTTACCTCGTGCTCGCCAAGACAGCTCGGTTACAGCATGCTCGCCAACACACCTGGGTTACCTCGTGCTCGCCAACACACCTTGGTTACATCATGCTCGCCAACACACCTCGGTTTCCGCATGCTCGCCAAGACACCTCGGTTTCCGTATGCTCGCCAAGACACCTCGGTTTCCGCATGCCCGCAAAGACACCTCGGTTACAGCATGCTCGCCAACACACCTCGGTCACCTATGCTCGCCAACACACCTCGGTTACAGCATGCTCGCCAAGACACTTCGGTTACCTAATGCTCGCGAACATACCTCTCCGCAATCGTCACTCTTTCTGGGTCTGAGACCGCCTCCGTGGTCTGGTGGTAGAGCAACCTCCGGGAGAACGGAAGATCCGGGGTTCGATCCCTGGCCGCGTCACACCAAAAGACGTTAAAATATGGTTCTACTTGTTACCCAGCCTGGCGCTCGACATTAAGGAGATGCAAGGACTGGTCGGCTCGGAGTCAAACTGCGGCATGGTATCTCAGTGGGCTAGTACTATATATCGGCATCAGTCCGGAGTAGTAGCCTGCAACCTCGGGGTATCGCGGTACTTGTCATGTACGCTGCACGGAACAAAATGCACTCACTAACCGTTATGGGTATTCGTGTTCTCTATATCAGATATCATTTATTTGATCTAACAATGCATATTTTACTGATAAAAGTTCATTATTTACATTAGTAGCTCCGAGTAAAAGCCGGGCCTCGCGCTCAGTTTGACAAGGGAGAGAACTTCATCGTATCGCGGTACAGAGAAAAGTTGTGTATGGAGGTCCGAATTTGACAAAAAGAAGACATAATTCTACCAACCACTTAGTATGATCATGCCAGATATCAGTGATTTGTCCAGACAAGTGCAAAGACAGCACAAGTAAAATTCGAAATGTGTTATCTGTAATAGGTATTCAATGCATGTTTACAGAAAGGTAAGAGAAAAGTATTTTAAAAATCAAAAACAAAATATCAGAAATGATATTCTAAGATCGTTTTAAAAAAATTGGATGACAATAATTTGTCACATAATGGAAAAATGTTAAACGTTAACAATGAATATTTTAAAAAACACTCCTAGTATGCCCAAAGTATGTATTTATCTTTTGGCTACTAGTGAAGAACGTATTTCTAAGTTTGGCATTATGGCCCTTATGATCTCCCAATAGTTTCTTGACACAGAGCGGGAAAAAATGTGCGGACTACGTAACTTCCGTTACCTTATTAGTCGTCATGAATATGCAGATGATCTAGTTCAGGTCGATAGAGAAAGTTTACTTGGGGAACTGCGGGTTATATCGTTGGCCATTGATAGATGGGGGTACGGTAATATTACAAAAGATGCCAGAAATATGTATCAACGCATTAATAACTCCTTACTTATAGCAGACGGAACATTCCGAGGAAATTGAAATTGTTTACGAAGTGAGCACTTCCTGGTTACTGATTAGCATAAATAGACAGCTGCTAAGAGGCGTGTCCCGCGTGAACTACCGGAAATCACAAATGCCGCGATACGATGAATGCCGCGGTACCATGGGGTCCGAGTATACACGCAGCCACAGACACACACACGTGCATGCACGTCACTATTATATAAGTGCAATAATCTTGGACGCGACGTAAACCCCATTTCTCCTCATCTCATCTTTCTGAGTCTGCCACATCTGGATGAGTGTTCAAGTGATTCCCGGGTTTTATATCGTTTTAGGATCTTTTCCGCTGTAGATCGGTTCATACCAAACTTTTGGGGTCACTTTAATACCTCATAATTTGACATCTTGTTAATTAATCTTATCTCCTGTGTGCTAAATGTCTTTTCCTTTGGGGCCATGCTGAAGCAGACGACATGTCAAACTCCGCACAGCGATATAGCCCGATTGCAGAAAGAAATGCGCGTTTCACCTTTACCTGTGGGTTTTTTTAATAATAAAGTATTTTTATTTAGGCATCCACGACTATACAATGTGCAGTTGCATTATCTATTCCGTATTCTATGAAAAACTATTCAGTTTGTGTATCAAATATTTTAGACCGATAGCAAACCGCACGCTACTGCCCAATCGTGAATACGATATCTTACACAATCCGGGAAGCCTTACTTTTATTATATACTTCAGTGTGAAAGACTGAGTTTTCTGAAGTTGAGAAAAGTGATATTTTCATTGCAGTGAATATAACACTTGATATTTCACTGCAGTGAACATAACACCTGATATTTCACTGCAGTGAACATAACACCTGATATTTCACTGCAGTGAACATAACACGTTGACGGAACTGTTGGCCTACACAGACAGCTCGTACACAAACTGTTGATTTACGTCAGTTCAACGTTGACAAGTCATATAATGACAGATGGTCATTTATGTAGTTAATACCGATTCTTACCGTTTGTTATTTTGTTGAAAATGATTTGTATTAAACTGTGAATTTCTCTTCTGATTTGTCAGTCGATACTTTACGTTTCGCAAAGCGCCATTTTGTGACTTGAATTGCGTGTATTCTTTCGCTTCGAACAACTGTCTCATTGATTTGAAATTTATTTTGATGAAGTTGATTTTGTATTTAATCATATCCAAATATTTACTAAAGAATTTTAGTGACATCAAATATTTTTGGTTACTGTTGTTTATATTTTTTAAGATTTAGCAAATACGGAACTACATTTTTAGTCGTACTTACAGGGGGTAGAAAACCGTCCATGTGTGTTATGTAGGGAGAATTTACGCTTGAAGGTTTTACATTTGTAATGAAATAATTTAATCTTCCTGCAGACAACTACACCAAAAGTATATAATAAATAGGATATTTCATGTGTCGAGTGAAATATCATGTTTCTCTCATCTCGTGACGGGAGGAAAGGAGATATTTGAAAATATCTCCTTTCCCCCCGTCACCCGGTGAGAGAAACATGATATTTTACTCGACACATGAAATATCCTCTATATCGCTATGACTCACTTTTGGTGTGAAGAGTAGTGAAATAGACTATATATTGACCGGAAATAGAAATCTTTGCGTCTCCTTCACTAAAGAGTTCCAAAAGCAAATCTACACATTTTGATGAAATATTCAACTGCGAACCATCTGGCGATGCTGCGAATGAAAATTAATCTAACATATGGCTCCTAATTTCTCAATATTGTTCTGAATTGCCTTTGTTTTTTAATGAAAATACGTAAGTTATTTTTGCAATCTGTTGGATTATTTCATTACAAATCGAGCGGTCCAGTTGTCAGGTTTCTGTCGGTGTCAACAAGCAGAAATCAGAAACACAGGTAGGTAATTTGTTGTCATTGTCGCGGGGATCTCGCCCAGTGTTGTATAGAATATTTCGACTTGGAGAGGTGGTGTGTCACAACCTTGTGCAGGAATGGCAGTCTGGTTGGTTGGAGCAGATTGCCGGAATTTATACTCTAATCAGTGATCAGAGCCGTGGGCAATAAGCAGGCGAACCGTTCCGACTGCTTGCGATAACCAACAAATACACGTCTATCTCATGACCCGATCGCCAATATAGCATGTGTATGTACACACGATAACTAGTATTCACAAGTTAATGTGTTGCCCCTGATGGCTAAGACTTGCGCCTGTATCTTCATATCATCTTCCGTTTAATTAAAACGATTGATCGGCAATGCATTCATATATAACTTTTGGACTTTTGGAGGGGGGATATGGGCGGAAGTCTTTTCAACAATCCGATATGTATCACGATACTTGCATGTGCTCTTATCTGTGGTGCGTAAGCCATCTTTTTCATAGACAGTATGGCCAAATATCTCACATACTAACGATTTACAGTTGGCCAGGGTTAGAAATTGGCACTAGTCCTGTAGTCCTTGCCAAACTGCCCAATAGTTAAGGTTTCCTAAGGACTAGTAGAAATTTGCCATTTTGAAAGGTTTTAATATATGTTATCATTATAAGGACGAGTGGACAAAAATTTTTAGTTTCTACCGCTGTTGGCAGTGTCAAATATAGCACAATGGATGAAGATATTTATGTTTTCAGTACTCATTTTCACAAGTAATTAGTGTTTGGTGTAACATTTCTAAAGAATACATTTATGGTAAAAATCGATACTTTTTACGTAGTGTGCAATTGTGACCGACACCTGTATCGAGAAGTTAAAGATCATGATCCACCCAGGCATCTGTATATCATCCCACTACAAGTGGGTTGTGTGGTGGGTTGTATGGTGGTTGTATTGTAGAATGATTCCTAGGTCTCCCTAAGTCTCCCTGTCAGTACTGGTATATGACACGATGTAGCATTGTTCTAGTTTTGGCACTACCATGTTGCAGGTTGAGGTCTCCTTTCATCATGGCGACAGAGAGCATCAAGCAGGTGTGGGAGAATGGCGACATCTTGAGGTCAGCTCAGGACAAACGTCTGTATCGAGGCCTGGAACTCACCAATGGGATGAAGTTACTTCTCATCAGCGACTCCGACACTGACAAGTCAGCAGCAGCCATGAATGTCAACATCGGTTAGTGGTGCATGCGGTTACAATCAGGCCATGTCTGACAAACACAATATAAAGTCTGGACTCAATACCCCGTTCCACTGATCCCTTGAACTAGTCCCGTTATTAAAGGTATAAGATTTGAAACCTGAAACCTGCATCAGGTAGCATTTTGATTTTTGTGTTCAAAATTCACTCATTAAAACTTGAAATGCAAAACTACCAAGGTATTGGCATGACAATCATAAAAATCCAGTTTCCACCCTTGCCGAACAAGGCTGGAATTTTCTGGCTCGATCGGATCACCACCAGTGGCTGTTACAAGTTATGTCCCCCTTCTATGACCCTCTTTCTGACCAATCAGATTCCACCTCTGGTATCAATTGCATTCGCTTCAAACAAAATGGGGGCGCCCAGTCAAGATGATCTGATCGATAATCAAAATCTTTTTTTGTAATATTACCTTGCAAGATGCATCAAATCATTTGAGCACCTTTATTAAAAACATGAAAAGGTTTGGAAAATATCTGTAGACACACATTTGACGTTACACATACTTTACAATCCTGCAATCAACCGAAATCTGCATGGCAGTCATTGTGTTGTCCATAATATATAACTCTTAAATTCCAGCAAAGTTCGACAAGAAACTGGACTTTTGAAGTCTGTTATCTCCCTTGCCTTGGGAAGATACACATAGCCTATTTTATGCCTGGCATAAGATGCAACCCTAGCCTGAAACTTTTACTAGCAGATACTTTTACTAACCAGTATTGTTTATATTGTCCTCTGTTGTGACATGATACTGAGTTACTAACCAGTATTGTTTATATTGTCCTCTGTTGTAACATGATGCTGAAGTACTAACCACTATTGTTTATATTGTCCTCTGTTGTAACAATATACGGAGTTACTAACCAGTATTGTTTATATTGTCCTCTGTTGTAACATTATACTGAGTTACTAACCACTATTGTTTATATTGTCCTCTGTTGTAACATTATGCTGAGTTACTAACCAGTATTGTTTATATTGTCCTCTGTTGTGACATTATACTGAGTTACTAACCACTATTGTTTATATTGTCCTCTATTGTAACATGATGCTGAAGTACTAACCACTATTGTTTATATTGTCCTCTGTTGTAACAATATACTGAGTAACTAACCAGTATTGTTTATATTGTCCTCTGTTGTAACATTATACTGAGTTACTAACCACTATTGTTTATATTGTCCTCTGTTGTGACATTATACTGAGTTACTAACCAGTATTGTTTATATTGTCCTTTGTTGTAACATTATACTGAGTTACTAACCACTATTGTTTATATTGCCCTCTGTTGTGACATGATACAGAGTTACTTACCAGTATTGTTTATATTGTCCTCTGTTGTGACATTATACAGAGTTACTAACCAGTATTGTTTATATTGTCCAGGCCACATGAGTGACCCCACAGATCTGCCTGGTCTTGCCCACTTCTGTGAACACATGTTGTTCCTCGGCACAGAAAAGGTAGGTAATCGGTGTGGCAAGTGTATATACATGTACCTAGGTATTCTGTGCTCTAGTGTAGAGGATACAAATTAAGAATTTAGAGTGAAAGAGATAAGAATTCTACCATGAATTGGGAAAGTACTTGATTCTGATTCATGGTCAATCAGAGGTATCAAATGACAATGACCACCACTGATTGAAATGGCTGATTGGATGACTGCATCACTTCTTTCTGCGCTTCTTTAACAGTGAAATTTAACAGTCGATATCTCAAGCTCCATGTTCAGTTCCAAGTTCCAATTTAGCGTGGTTAACTCCTAAACACACCTGCAACTTGCAACACGTCCAAACAAATTTGTAAACAAAGTTAAGAGGATAGGAGTGCACTGCTTAACTTAAAAGAACAATGTTTACTTCACACAACTACATATCTAAATGTTGCGCAGTGATACATTCAACTGATACTGTTTACCTGATTATTTCAGATAACTATGCTACCCGGGGCTACTTTGACTCTATACTAGTTGATTATATATTTGTAGTGATACTGATTTTATTTAACATAGAATAGGGTTTTTACACATGTCTTCTGAGCACTGAAAAAGTAAAACAAATCTTGAAGATGCCTATTTCATCCTTGAAACTCACCCGAAAGACATAAAACTAGACAAGAAATGTCCATTATGTCGGTATGGCCACATCGAAAACAGATAGATGGCATCAAACACATTGAACAAACATCCTGTTGCTGGATGTGAGAAGGAAGTCCTGGACATACCACAATATAACGACCCGTGAAGATCTGGGGTAGAATAGATCTTCAGCAACCCATGCTTGCCTTAAAAGGCGACTTTGCTTTTCGTAAAAGGCGACTAACGGGATCGGGTGGTCAGGCTCGCTGACTTGGTTGATGCATGTCATCGATCCCAATTGTGTGGATCGATGCTCATGATATTAATCACTGGATTGTCTGGTCCAGACTTGATTATTTACACACCGCCGTCATATAGCTGGAATATTGCTGAGTGCGGCGTTAAACAACAAACCAACCAACCAACCAACCACAATAAAACATTCATACTTACATACAAAATGTCCCGCAACTTTGATGTGCTTTTTGCAACACTTCCTGGGAGCAAAATCTATATAATTTGGGAAGCAATGTTATGTAAATCAACCAACATAGATTGTCAACAGACCTTATAATATGTCATAAGTATTTTTTACACAACACTGAAGAATAAACTTGTATCGTTTTCTTTCATATTGTTTGTAATGGAACACTGTAAATCTTGAAATTAACGTGAGCATGATTTAAATGGGAAAAATGCGAGTGGTCTTTGCTCGCATTATTAAACATCGCATTCATATCAACAATAAGACATTTTGGAAAGCAGAAATATCAACTTAGACATACGCTGAAAACAAACAACTATGTATTGCACCTCACTGTTTATTGTGCAGCACTTGTCACAAGTATATAAACAATGTCATTCAAACACTAATTACATCCCGTGAATTGTCACTACTGGGGTCAAGACCAGAGTTCTACCCACACAACATGGTGTCTTTGTTCTTTGCGACTGCATCAAAGGCCGACACGAGCTAGCGTGCATGTATTGTTTTAGCAGAAGTACTCTACTCAATGCTAATAAGCAGTGCTATTTGGTGTTTGATTGGATTAATGTAAGGTTGGATTAAGGTGAGAATTCTCCTGTAAACCTGACAGGACAATTTCTTTAGCTATAAATCCACTGATGCGTGTCGCATTCATATTGAGTCATATTTTTGGCTGGGGACGCGGTCGCTTTCTTTTGGAGACGCATTTATTTCATGATTTACAGTATTCATTCATGGACTAAATGATTTGTACACAGCATGCCATCCAGCTATACATCATAGACAAAGTGCTCACTCCATTACACGCTACATATGTATCATACACTGTACTCGTAGTCAAAGGGAAACCACTCTCACTCTCTACATTCATTAACTGCCCCTGATAAGAAAGGTCATGGCCATTGCAATAGCATGTAAACATGCTGCTAGTGTTTCAACCGAAAAATAAAATAAAAATGTATGTTGTTTGCGTAATATTTTTTGGAATGGAATTATTGTCAACCTATGGTCTGTATGGCACAAGTAATAATCAGCAAATATGTTGTTCATGTTTTGTGGTCAGAAATGATCAATTAGACCAATGCTGTCAAATCATATTTTCAACATGCTTTCTATTATATGGTCTCTGCAATCACTTCAAGCTTGATGAAGACATTTTAGAATTTAGACGACATATCAGCAAGCTTGATGAAGTCATTTTAGAATTTAGACGACATATCAGTTGTGTACAGGACTGGGTGGACTTTGTCTGGCTCTTTATGACATGACTTTTGTAGTCTTGGTCCATGATGAAATGTCTTTAATAACAACCAAAGAATTTGTTTTCACTTTGTATTATTTCAGTATCCAGATGAAAATGAATACAGTAAGGTAAGTCATTAATATATCTCATTAATCACGTTGACCTGAGAAGATTCCGGGGTAGAATAGGTTTCAGCAACCCATACTTGCCGTAAAAAGCGTTTATGCTTGTCGTAAAAGGCGACTAACGGGATTGGGTGGTCAGGCTCGCTGACTTGGTTGATACATGTCATAGATCCCAATTGCGTGGATCGATGCTCATGATGGCAATCACTGGATTGTCTGGTCCAGACTCGATTATTTTACAGACCACCGTCATATAGCTGAAATATTGCTGAGTGCGGCGTTAAACAACAAACAACCAAACAAACATTAATCATGTTAATAAACTGCTGGCTGAATATTGATTCAGAGAGTCACATCATCAGTTATGTCAGACACTGTGCATCCCTGGCATGGAATCGGTACCTGAAGACCTCGGTTCAAATCCAAACTAAGGAACAATGTGTGAAGCCCATTCTCGGTTTACCCCGCCTTGATACGGCTTGAGGATAACTGGAATGTTGCTGGAATGTTGCTAAAAATGGCATAAAACTAGGTATTAGTGAGTGAGTGAGTATGGTTTTACGCCACTTTAAGCAATATTCCTGCAATATTGCGGCGGGGGACACCAGAAATGGGCTTCACACATTGTACCCATGTCGGGAATTGAACCTGGGTCTTAACCACTAGGCTACCCAACCGACCTAAACCATGTATTAATCATTAATGAAGTATTAGGTTATGTTGTGGGTTGATTTTGTTGAGAATATAGAGTTGGATTTGTACAATTATCAGCGTGTACAATGTCCTCACCACTAGGGATGTAATGATTCACTGACACCTATGATATCATCAATACTTAGGTATACACGATACTTGAATCATTAGTTTGTGAGATTGCAATGTGCTATAAACAGAAAAAGAACTAATAGAGTTACCTCCCATAATAGCAGAAGTAGCACAAGGACTTGATAGCTGATGACGTGCCAACTAACTGTGACATTTAATAAACATCCCTTCATTCAAACCTGTATTGTTCTTGTGGTTTTCTTTGTTTAAGTTTTTAAGATGTCAATACATAAATATATGAAGAAAGAGGTTTTAAAGCTGTATTTCAGTGATTTCACCATTTCTTACCATTTGATGTGGTGTATCGTGATACCGGTAGTGACCTCAGTGTGTTTTTGACACAAATTGTATCGCAAGATACTAGGCAATACTCAGCTCTACTGACCACACAGATGTTGGTTTTAGTTCCTCAATGAGCACGGCGGCAGCAGCAACGCCTACACCTCCACTGAGAACACCAACTACTTCTTTGACATCACACCAGGGAATCTGGCAGGAGCTCTAGACAGGTGAGTAACACTCAGGTGGATCCAGCATTTGTAAAAGAGAGGGGTCCAAAATATCAAAATCCTCTCTCAGATAATTTTACTGCCTACAACATTTTACATGTGTCCAGACTCTCTGGATCTTTGGATCTGCCTATGTAACACAAGGCACTGATCTCAGATAGCAGGCAATTTGCCTCAGTACATGTTTGCTGGAGATGCTTCATGTCCTGAGAAAGTGTGTTGTGAGTAGATCTTTTTTGGGGCTCCTGTCTGGAAAGTTGAAGAATTACAGTCCACTACCCCTAAACCCCATCCCCACCTCTCTCCCGTCAAACTTTAAGTGACTGATCCGTCAACACGACTTGCTTTTACTACAAGAGGTGCTGATTTTACTGCAGGTTTGCCCAGTTTTTCTTGTGTCCACTGTTCACATCCTCGGCGACTGACAGAGAGGTCAATGCAGTCAACTCCGAGAATGACAAGAATCTCCAGAGTGACCAATGGAGACTCATGCAGCTAGAGAAGTCCCTTGCTGACCCGTCACATGACTTCAGTAAATTTGGATCAGGTCAGTTTCCATGACCATTAGTATGCAACTTCCCGAGGCAAGTGAGTTAACTGACCATAAAAGTCCAGTTTCCACCCTTGCTGAACTAGGCTGGTATTATGGGGTTACATTTTGGCTAGACTAACGAGTCTATGCATAGTCCAATCAAAATCGCGCACCGAAATCGAAATCCGGTTCGTAAAGTGTCTGCAGGATTCGCAAAGCATGTGCACCGCTAGCTCGTTGTCAACAGATATTTTCTAAATATTTTCATGTTTTTAATCAAGGTGCTCACGTGATTTGATGCACTCCGCGATGTAAGACTCGTTTTATCACAATATAGATCTTGATTATCGATCAGATCGGGTGCCACCGTTTTGTTTGAAGCAAATGCAAGCGATACGAGAGGTGGAATCTGAGGCATAGAAGGGACAGTATGGGGCTCCAGATAATATGTTGTGCCATGGAGTATTTCCTCACATCATTCACATTGGGTGTTGATAGTTTTCTTTGGGTCTCCAGTATATTTGTACTCTCTTGGGTGCAGTCTAGTGAGTTTTGTAAACCAATGACTTTTTAGAACACAATTCTACTTCTATGCTGTTCAGATAACTTCTAATTAGCATATGTTTGTGTGCTGCCCAAAGTGAGTCATGTCTCATAACCTTGTGTAACAGCTAGCTATGCGAGAAATCACAAAAAACAAGTAAGAGCAAAGTGTGGTTTATTTCACGATAAAACATCATTTTTCTATCATGACGTCATTTCTGGAGAGTCAAATGTGCGCTTGCAGCTTGATGACGTCATATATTGAAAAACGTTATTTTTGTGAGGGAAGTGTCTAGTTAGTTGTTCCCCATAGATGTAGCTTGGCTACGCACGTAAACGCAGTGGCCGAACAATCACATTCAAAAGATATGACAATCGGTATTAGGAGAAAAGGTACAGATAATTGACATGAAGATTATGAGAATATTTGGGAAATAACTTAACTTAACCCATGAAATTGTAAAATGGACTTGTCTGACATTTTTGTGGTCGGATTCTATTTAGGGAGTCATCTGCGCCCCTCATGATTTATTCTCCCTGCAGTGTTTTATTGTATGATAAACACTGACCACGAGTGATTTATTCTCCCTTCAGTGTTTTATTGTATGATAAACAACGACCCCGAGTGATTTATTCTCCCTGCAGTGTTTTATTGTATGATAAACAACGACCACAAGCTTTTATTTCTTAAATAATGAGACATGTTACAATAAGTGCGATATGCACAGTACAGTTCCTGTGTATGTGATACCGACATTCAGTATAAAGAAGAGATCTGTAAAGACATACGTGTACACAAACCCAAACAACTCAATTGGGTAATTACGCACAGTGCTGTTTAACTATTGAGTTGTCTTATCATTTCATACATATGTGTACAAAGCAACTCAACATAAATTAGGTCATAGTGATTTAGTTAGGATAGCCTCGGATAGCTCTACCTGTCAATGGTATTTCAGTGTTACTTACCGCTAACCTATCAGGACTGATGAGGGCTCACTGTGTTTGTGTTTGGTCTTGCAGGCAACAAGCAGACTCTGGACACGTTACCGCGGGAACGAGGACAGAATACAAGAGACGAACTCTTGAAATTCCACTCTAAATACTACTCGGCTAACGTCATGGGTCTCTGTGTGCTGGGGAAGGGTGAGTGACTGGAAAGGTGGTGATGCTGTAAATATCACCATTGTCAGGTAACACACAGGATTCACATGCATCCAATGTCCAAATGTAACAAAAGATTCTTGTTTCCTGATAAGAATTAATCTAAGAAATGGGACAATGATCATTGCGGGGTGATGATGTGTGAGGTTTTGTCGTTCCCAGAGTCTCTGGATGAGTTGATGGAGATGGTGGTGCCGTTGTTTGCTGGTGTGGAGAACAAGTCTGTGTCCGTCCCGGAGTGGAACATCCACCCTTTTGGCCCTGACCAGCTGCAGGTCAGTGTAACCTTGTGAACAGTTTCCTGTGAATGATCGTGCTGATCATCTTTTACAGCTTCACCCCACCTCTCTCACACTCATCCCTCCAATCCAGGGCCATCAACCCCAGATATCTAACCACCAGCACCCTTGCCCCAAGGCCTCTAACCATTTCCACCCCCACCCCTCTAACCTCACCCTCTAAGCCATCCCCTCTAATCCAACCCCCCAACCCCAGCCTCTTACCCCACCTCTCTCTAACTCCACCCCTCTAACCCAACCTCTCTCTTAACCCACCCCTCTAACCCCACCCTCTAACCCAATCCCTCTAACCCCCCCCTCTAACCTCCCCTCTAACCCCATCCCTGTAACCCCACCGTCCAACCCCAGCCCTCTAAGCCCACCCCTCTAACCCCATCCGTCTGACCTGACCCGTCCAACCCTATCCCTCAAACCTCACCCCTCCAACCCCATCCTCTCTAACCCCACCCCTCCGACCCCACTTATCTAATCCCATCCTTCTAAGCCCACATCTCCAACATCACCCTGCCACCCCTATCCCCTCCAACCCAACCTATCTGTTGATTGTTACTTCAACCCCAGTTCACATATTATGTGACTCAGTGTTGATATATACTTATAGCAGAGGGACAGTCGTGTAGCCTAGTGGTTAAAGTGTTCGCTCGTCACGCCGAAGACCCAGGTTTGATTCCCGACATGGGTACAATGTGTGAAGCCCATTTCTGGTGTCCCCTGCCGTGACATTGCTGGAATATTGCTAAAAGCGGCGTAAAACCATACTCACTCACTCACTCACTCACTTATAGCAGATGTTTGGGCAGTAGAGTAGTCCAGTGGTACAGTGTTTACTCATCATGCCAAAGACCTTGGTTTGATTCCTCATATGGGTACAACATGTGAAGCCCATTTCTGGTGTCCCGCCATGATATTGCTTAAATATTGCTAAAATCAGCATAAAACTCTACTCATTCACTCACTCACTACAGCAGATGTGACCAAGTTGATAATGTCCAATGTTTCATCATCTTTCCAGAGGAATGTATGTGTTGTCCCTGTGAAGGATCTCCGCCAGATGAACGTGTCATGGTCGCTGCCTGATCTCCACCCATACTACACATCAAAGGTAGGCAGTATACACATCACAGGTAGGCAGTATACACATCAAAGGTAGGCAGTATACACATCACAGGAAGGCAGTATACACATCAAAGGTAGGCAGTATACACATCACAGGAAGGCAGTATACACATCAAAGGTATGCAGTATACACATCAAAGGTAGGCAGTATACACATCAAAGGTAGGCAGTATACACATCACAGGTAGGCAGTATACACATCACAGGAAGGCAGTATACACATCAAAGGTAGGCAGTATACACATCACAGGAAGGCAGTATACACATCAAAGGTAGGCAGTATACACATCACAGGTAGGCAGTATACACATCAAAGGTAGGCAGTATACACATCACAGGTAGGCAGTATACACATCACAGGTAGGCAGTATACACATCACAGGTAGGCAGTATACACATCACAGGAAGGCAGTATACACATCACAGGTAGGCAGTATACACATCACAGGAAGGCAGTATACACATCAAAGGTAGGCAGTATACACATCACAGGAAGGCAGTATACACATCAAAGGTAGGCAGTATACACATCACAGGTAGGCAGTATACACATCAAAGGTAGGCAGTATACACATCACAGGTAGGCAGACTTCTTTGTTTGTGGAAGGTGAAATTTGTTGGCTTTCAATGCCTGTCATCATGTACATGTTTTCCTCGTTTATACTCTAGTCATGTATTGATATATGTTGGCAAAACCTACCTTCTTCCAATTCTCCTGAGGTAATTACAGCGGTAAAACACAGTGTGTAACACAACTAAGCCTTATTCAAGGCTTTGTGTTGTACATCTCAGGAACATGTATGCGGATAGAATCTGGGTACACTGAAGCCCGCCCGACAGTTGAACGTTGAACATGTATCTCCCTACACATGGGACTGTTCCAAGCCCTGGTACGTGGTGATTATCATCTGTAGCAGGCTTCTGTTGAACGTTTATGTCGCTACACATGGAACTGATCCAAGCCCTTGTATGTGGTGATTATCATCTGTAGCAGGCTTCTGTTGAACGTTTATGTCGCTACACATGGAACTGATCCAAGCCCTTGTATGTGGTGATTATCATCTGTAGCAGGCTTCTGTTGAACGTTTATGTCGCTACACATTGAACTGCTCCAAGCCCTTGTAGGTGATGATTATCATCTGTAGCAGGCTTCTGTTAAACGTTTATGTCGCTACACATGGAACTGCTCCGAGCCCTTGTATGTGGTGATTAACATCTGTAGCAGGCTTCTGTTAAACGTTTATGTTGCTACACATGGAACTGCTCCAAGCCCTTGTAGGTGATGATTATCATCTGTAGCAGGCTTCTGTTAAACGTTTATGTCGCTACACATGGAACTACTCCAAGCCCTTGTATGTGGTGATTATCGTATATAGCAGGCTTTTGTTGAACGTTTATGTCGCTACACATGGAACTGCTCCAAGCCCTTGTATGTGGTGATTAACATCTGTAGCAGACTTCTGTTGAACATTTATGTCGCTACACATGGAACTGCTCCAAGCCCTTGTAGGTGATGATTATCTTATATAGCAGGCTTCTGTTGAAAGTTTATGTCGCTACACATGGAACTACTCCAAGCCCTTGTATGTGGTGATTATCGTATATAGCAGGCTTTTGTTGAACGTTTATGTCGCTACACATGGAACTGCTCCAAGCCCTTGTATGTGGTGATTAACGTCTGTAGCAGGCTTCTGTTGAACATTTATGTCGCTACACATGGAACTGCTCCAAGCCCTTGTAGGTGGTGATTATTGTATATAGCAGGCTTCTGTTGAAAGTTTATGTCGCTACACATGGAACTACTCCAAGCCCTTGTATGTGGTGATTATCGTATATAGAAGGCTTCTGTTGAACGTTTATGTCACTACACATGGAACTACTCCAAGCCCTTGTATGTGGTGATTATCGTATATAGAAGGCTTCTGTTGAACGTTTATGTCGCTACACATGGAACTGCTCCGAGCCCTTGTAGGTGGTGATTAACGTCTGTAGCAGGCTTTTTTGTAACGTTTATGTTGCTACACATGGAACTGCTCCAAGCCCTTGTAGGTGGTGATTAACGTCTGTAGCAGGCTTTTGTTGAACATGTATGTGGCTACACATGGAACTGCTCTAAATCCAAGACACATGGTGAATATCATATGTACAGGCTTCAGTTGAACATGTAGGGGCACAGATGGCCCAGTCATCTAAGGCGCCGCGATTCGCTGTGTAGAGTTGCGTCCCCTGGATACGCCAGAAACCTATGATTATGGGTCGAATCCCGGTTCACCCCGATTATGTTTCTAGGTTTGTCAGCACCATACCCGTGCTCGTGGGTTTCTCTGAAGTGGTAAACGTCTGAGACCTGCATCACTTTGGGCTTTCCTCCCACATTAAGCTGAAACGCCGCGATATAACTGGAATACTGTTAAAAGCGGGGATAAACCCAACTCACTTACTCACTCTGTTGAACATGTATGTGGCTACACATGGAAACTGCTCCAACCAATGATGCATAGTGACCACCATCTGTAGCAGGTGTATATTGTCAGTTAAACATGTAGTGTGTATCTTCCAGCCTGAACACTATCTCGGGCATCTGATTGGCCATGAGGGGCCAGGGAGTCTCCTGTCCGAGCTCAAGGCAAGGGGTAAGACACTTGTTGAATCCAGTCTCCCACGATTAATCACTGGTCCTGTAGTTGTACCAAATTGCTGACTTCAGATGGAAATTCACTCACACTACACTTACCATGGCAACAGATTCATTCTCACGTGGAGTAATATTTCATCCAGGGTTATATTTTAGATATCCAATTCAGAAACTGAACATTTGAAAGAGAACTGCTTAGATGTCTTCTGTATTCTAGTGTTCGTGGTACTAAGAAGTATAACATGTATGTGGTGTGTGGTATGATGTTAGAAGTAATGTGTGCTGGCCTGCTCATGTCTGCTGTTGTCTGTAGGCTGGGTGAACACGCTGGTCGGCGGGGGCTCGCCGGGAGCCAAGGGCTTCGGCTTCTTCATCGTCAACGTAGATCTCACAGAAGAGGGCATGGGTATGTGACATTAAGGCAAATCACACGAGGCCTGACTTTTGTTTGAAGGGGTTGGTGAGGTGAGGTATTTACAGATTAGGGGCTCGAAAGTTCAGGGGCCTGTTCCACAAAGTGATCTTAGCGCTACGACTGCCTTAAGTCAGTGTTAAAGTATTGCAATTATGATCGTCTTAGCACTAAGATCAATTTGTGGAACGGGGGCCTAGAAGGTAGGATGAAAAAATGATAGTATTTGAAATAATATATTTATATTGATAGAGACAACAAATGAGCTTTTTAATAACAAACGCTTTACTTATTTCTGATCAGTGGAATTGAAAAAAATACTGTTTTTCATTTTTCTTCAAATTTCAAATTTTTGAAATCGATCGGTTTGTAAACCAAATGTATAAAGTCAAGTCTAACCACACCCCTTGCAAGGCCTATGATGCTGAATTATCAATGGTGTCTATTGATTGTGCTTTGTTTATTCTGATGAGTCTTGTTGAAAATTGTCTCAGACAATCACATGGCCATCTGTTGGTGTAGCCAGTGTGTAGTGTTTGATTATTTCTTTGTTGTAGTCCATTGTATTTAAGCTTTGAGTCCAATTTGACATTCAATTTTGACTGATATAAAATGCTTTGACTTGTTTATGTGACCAGACCATACAGAGGACATCATCACCCTGATCTACCAGTACATTAACATGCTGAAGGCAGAAGGAGTCAAGGAGTGGATCTTCAAGGAGTGTCAGGTACAAAACTCACCTGATGTTTCTCCTGTAGTTGTACCTGCTATTTGTGGGTATTATCACCTGTAGTTTACCTCTAATTGTAACTGTAGTTGTATATGTATTTCCACCTGTAGGCTATTTGTTGTTTTTACCTGTAGTTTCATCTGTAGTTTTACCTTTTCCTTTACCTGTAGTTTGCCATTACTGTTAGCTGTAGTTTACAATTAATTTTACCTGCAGTTTTACCTATACTTTTGCGTGTAGTTTTATCTTTACTTGTATCTATAGATTAGCATTACTTTTACCCGTAGCTTACCATTACTTTTACTTGTAGTTTTACCTATACTTTTACTTATACATTTATCTGTAGTGTTCCTATCATTTTACCTGTAGCTTTTCCTATACTTTTGCCTGTAGGTTTACCCAAACTTGTATCTGAAGTTTACCTACAGTTTTACCTGTAGTTTACCTATAGTTTTACTTCTGATTTTATCCAAATAATTATGTTGAACTGTTGATTCCAGGACTTGAGTGCCATGGCTTTCCGCTTCAAGGACAAGGAGCGTCCACGGGGATACGTCAGCTCTCTGTCCGGGATGATTCATGTAAGTCTGGGTGCATGTTGGTGTGTGATGTAATTGAACCCATACAGAGAGTTAGTTCTTGGAAGCAGGTGACAAGACTTCATGTTAACATGATTAATGCTATCAGACATATGTGATTATAACATGACTACAGAAAACATGCATTCAATTTATTCTTTATCAATTTGTACATGGGAGGTTATCATGAGGTTAACTTTAATCCCTGTTGATGAGTTTCTGCTCATATTCCTCGTTGATGTGAAATGCTGTGCTGTTTGTTCGTCTCTGTATAGCTGAGACATAAGGTTAATGGCTTCGCGGATTGTGTCTTGTTCAGGCATAAAGTGAAAGTGTCTCAGTGTAGTTGAGAACGAAGGTAAATGGCTTCATTGTTTGCCTGTAGTTTGGTTGGTTGGTTTGTTGTTTAACGCAGAACTCAGCAATATTCCACCTATATGATGACGTCTGTAAATAATTGAGTCTGGACCAGATAATCGAGTGATTGATATCATGAGCATCGATCCACACAATTGGGATTGATGACATGCATCAACCAAGTCAGCGAGCCTGACCAACCAATCCCGTTAGTCGCCTTTTACGACAAGCATAGTCACCTTTTACGGCAAGCATGGGTTGCTGAAGACCTATACTACCCCGGATCTTCACAGGTCGCCTGTAGTTTGGCTTGAGGTGAAATGCTGTCTTGTTTGTCTCTGTCTAGTTTAGGTGTAAGGTGAAAGCCCCTTTGTCTCTGGGTGGTTAAGACCAAAAGTTAATGTTCCTTTGTGTGTCTCTTGTGTAGTTGGGGGGGCTGTGGGGTGGTCTAGTGGTTATAGCATTCGTTCCTCATGCTGAAGGCCTGGGTTCCATTCCCCACATGGGTGCAATTGGTGAAGCCTATTTCTGGTGTCCCCCGCCACGATATTGCTGGAATATTGCTTAAAGCGGTGTACACCCAAACTCACTCACTGTGTCATTTGGCTAAGGTGAAGGGTTGCATTGTTTGTTGCTGAGGCATGAGGTAAATACATTGTTTGCCTGTGGTTTGGCTTGGGGTGAAATGCTATTTTGTTTGACTATGTCTGGTTTAGTGTGAGATGAAAGTGCCTTTGTCTGTCTCTGTAGGACTATGTGATGCCGGAAGTCCTGAGTGGGAGCTACACAGTCACCGAGTACAAGCCGGACCTCGTCCAGATGGTCATAGACAAACTAGTTCCAGAAAACATGAAGTAAGTCCTGGGAAACAATACTTCTGTAAGTGGTTGTGCCAACTCTCAGGTAGGTCCACCAACAGAAGTCTGACTGCAAAGGTTCTTATTCAGCTGGAGATAGACCGCCTCCGTGGTCTAGTGGTGGAGCGTCCACCCAGAGAGCGGAAGGTCCAGGGTTCGATCCCCGGCCACGTCATACCAAAAGACGTTAAAAGATGGTACTTGTTGTTACCCTGTCTGGCGCTCGGCATTAAGGGGCTAAAACAAGGACTGGTCGGCTCGGAGTCAGTATACTGTGTCTGAGTGGGATATTCATGTTAAACTGTGGCATGGTATTTCAGTGAGCACTATAGCACTAGCACTATAAATCGGCATCAGTCTGGACTAGTACAAGCAACCACACAAACACACACGTACATGCACGTCGCTATATAAGTGCAGTAATCTTGGACGCGACGTTAAACCCTATTTCACCTCACCTCATCTCAGCTGGAGATATTTGTAGCAATAACACCCTGTTATAATGACAGGTATGTCTGTGATTTCTAAAGCATGCCCCTGAACTAATTTTATGTAGTACATTTTCTTTTAGGTTTTATTTTGTTAAAGATCCTGGTCAGTAGATCTCTTGTCCTCCAGATCTGTTGTACATTTTCACTTAACCTGTTCTGCATGTCCCAAACAAGAGTGAGTGAGCGAGTTTTGGTTTTATGCTACTTTTAGCAATATTCCAGCAATATCGCGGTGGGGGGACAGCAGAAATGGACTTCACACATTGTGACTTTGTAGGGGATCAAACCTGGGTCTTCAGCCCGATGAGCAAACGCTTTAACCACTAGGCTACTGGACCGCCCCTTGTCCCAAGCAAGAAGGGCGATGGGGTAGCCTGTTGGTTAAAGCGTTCACTCGTCAATCCTCAGACTTGGGTTACAATTCATCATTTGAATGTTGTATACTTTATTTACCTTTTATACCTGATCTAAACATGAACAACTTCTACGGTGAATCTGATTATGTGAAAGGCTGATGTGGCATTCACATTTAGTGAGTAAGTGAGTGAGTGAATATGATTTTATGCTGCTTTTAGCAATATTCCAGAGTCTAAGAAAATGTGCTTCACACATTGTACCTATTAGGGCAATCTTGAATCCGGGTCTTTGGCTTGATGAGCGAAAGCTTTAACCACTAGGCTACCCCACCGCCCCCACTCACATTTAAAATGAGTAACTCTAATTTCAATCAGCATGCAACATCACTATCAGTATCTGGCATCACTGTCGGTAAGAAAAGAAATAGTTGAGAGTGTCTGTTTCCATTCATTTGTTTGGAGACCAGTGCAGATCCTGGGTAGAATAGGTCTTCAGCAACCCATGCTTGCCATAAAAGGTGACAATGCTTGTCATAATTGGTGACTAAAGCGATCGGGTGGTCAGGCTCGCTGACTTGGTTGATGCATGTCATCATATCCCAATTGCATGGATCCATGCTCATGATATCAATCACTGGATTATCTGGTCCAGATTTGATTATTTTTCAGACTGCCGTCATATAGCTGGAATAGCTGCGGCGTTAAACAACAAACAAACAAACAAACATTTGACTGGAATCACAAATATCAGGGAAATATGACTTGGTAATCATTACACCTTTGTCAGCAAAACATTACGTAATTCATAACAGGTATCACAAAATGTTCTGATAACTTAACAGATTAGAAACAACAACTTTTCATCCATTAATATGGTGTTATGTTTTTTATCATGTTGTTAAGGGGCACGGGTGGCCCAGTCGTCTAAGGCGCAGCGATTCGCTATGCAGAGTTGCGTCCCTTGGGCATGCCAGAAACCTACGATTGTGGGTTCGAATCACGGTTCGCCCCGATTATGTTTCTAGGTTTGTCAGCACCATACCCGTGCTCGCAGGTTTCACCGAAGTGGTAAACGTCTAAGACCTGCATCACTTCGGGCTTTCCTCCCACATTAAGCTGACACGCCGTGATATAACTGGAATAGTGTTAAAAGCGGTGTTAAACCAAACTCACTCCCTCACTCACTATCATGTTGTTACATGACTAGTTTGGCACATCCTCAGCCCTTAACGTTATATCACTGGAAGGTGAGCTTCTGTACCTTTGTTCTCTGGTTTGTTAATCACATGAGTAACCAGTCTGCAGACATGAGCACCATCAGGTAGAAGTGCGTAAAGTTGCTCCAGACAATTGTCAGATGTGAAGTCTCCTTCTTGACAGATGCATCATCATTGCTCAGAAATTCAAAGGGACGACGGACAAGAAGGAGAAGTGGTACGGAACAGACTACATGGAGTCAAGTATACCTCCAGAGATGATTAGGGTAAGACAACATCCAGTCACTTATACTTCCAGATATGATTAGGGTAAGACAAGATTGACTCACATATACCTGCAGGGATATTTTGGATAAGACATTGTGTGCCACGTATACCTCCAAAGATGATGAGTAAAGTCAATGTGAAGTCACATATGCCTCCAAAGTTGATTAGCGTAAGACAACATTGATTCAAGTATACTTCCAGAGATGATTAGGGTTAGCCGGCCAGTCAGGTATACACCCAGAGATGATGAGTAAGCCAACATCGAGTCACATATACCAACAGAGTTGATTTGCCTGAAATAGTGTTACGAGTTCAACTGTTGAACATTATTCACTCCCTGTTATCCCTTATATAGTGTTTCCCTTTATGCTTATTGTCAGATATTCACTTCTTTTGTCTGTTATGTATGAAATATGCACAAGGTGTTTATCTATAGATCATTTTGACTAACTGAATTATTTTTTTTCAGAAATGGAGTGATTGTGGATTGCATGATAATCTCCGTCTGCCTCAGAGAAATGAGTTCATTCCAACAAATTTTGACATTGTCACACGTGAACCAGAGGTATGTCTCTAAATGTAACCAAGTGAGCAATACTGAACTGAAGCGCAACAAATTTTCAAAACTAATATTTAAATGTCTTATGAACCAAAGTGTTCAGTGTTCATAATATTTGAGGAAGAAAGTTGTATAAACTTGATAAAGCTGTATGAGCTGCTCTTGTATCCAGTATAGACATTCAGTGATTATCAATGATGGAAATACACTTTTTCTTTCAGTCCTCTTCAGCTCCGGATATAATTAGGGTATGTATTTTTATTTACACCCTTCTTCAATGTTTGAAGCACATTTCTGGAGTCCCCAGCACCATGATAGTGCTGGAAAATTGTTTCAATGGCTTAAAACCATACTCACTCACTCACTCACTCACTCACTCACTCACTCACTCACTCACTCACTCACTCACTCACTCACTCACTCACACGCTCACTCACTCACACGCTCACGCTCACTCACTCACACGCTCACTCACTCACTCACTCACTCACTCACTCACTCACTCACTCACTCACTTCTTCCTCCACACTCTTCCTTCATGCCCTTGGTCCTCTCAGTATCTGCATATGCTGTGTAATTCCCCTCATCATTTGACTATATTAAGGATGTAGTATTATGTATATGAATGTAGACCTGCAAGTGTTAGAATCTAAATTATGGCATTGCTACAATTGTCATAAAAAAGTTTAAAAATACAGATATTAGAAGACATTTATCAAATAACTTTCCATAATTGCTGTATTAAACAGGCTTAAAAAATTCACCTTTTATATGGGGTGTCATGTTAAATTTTATGCTAAGGATGGGTTTCATAAGTTATATGCTGTTTGGTCTTGAAGTAGATTACAGGGTGCAAATGTATGACGAATACATGGAAGTGAAGAGTTTTGTGATTGCTATGTTCCTTGCGGAGTCAGAAATAAATGCAAATGAATGATGTAAATCATTGCCTCCAGGATGATGCTATGTGCCGATTCTGGTTCAAGCAAGATGATGAATTCCTACTACCTAAAGCCTGCATGACATTTGAAATCAAAAGGTGAGTGAAGATTTACTGGCATCCTGGATTGGTGACTCACCTGGATGATGTTGTTACTGATAGTGATCCCCCGTGAAGAATAGAGTTAGAACTTGTCTTCAGCAGCCCATTTTTGTCTTCCCCCGTGAACATCTGGGTTAGTATTTGGCTTCAGGAACCCATGTTTGTTGTAAGAGGTGACTAATGGGATGGTATGGCCAGGCTCTCTGACTTGGTTGATTGCATGTTATCATGTCTAAATTACGTAGATCGATGCTAATGATGTCAATCACTGGATTATCTGGTCCAGGCTTGATTATTTACAAACCTCTGTCATATAGCTGAAATATTGCTGTGCATGGAGTTAAACAACAAATCAACAAAACTGTTACAGCTACAGTAACATATTGAATGTTAAGTTTTCTAGAGTATGCGGTAAAATGTTTTCTAGCACGACAGTTACTCATTCATACTCATAATATTTTCATTAATAATACGATCTCGGAATTCTACATACCGACCTGCTTGATGCTTAAGCCATCACATTAGTTGTAACTATATTTACATGAAAAAGACACCCATGAAGATACTGCTCAGAATAGGTCTTTAGCAACCCATGCTTGCCGTAAAAGGCGACTACGCTTGTTGTAAGAGGCAACTATGCTTGTCATAAGAGGCAACTAATGGGATCGGATGGTCAGGCTCGCTGACTTGGTTGATGCATGTCATCGATCCCAATTGTGTGGATCGATGCTCATGATATCAATGACTGGATTGTTTGGTCCGGATTTGATTATTTACAGACCTCCATCATATAGCTGGAATATTGCTGAGTGCAGCGTTAAACAACAAACTAACAAACAAACATGAAGTAGGAACTTTTAGTTTCAATTTGGGAATGTTTACTGACTGACTTGGGACCGAATGTCGGCCTCTGAGCAGGTGTAGGTTAGTCCCTGGGAATGTTTGTTGAAGTCCTTGCTTCCACTGTTGCAGCTCCTATGCCTACATCGATCCGCTCCACGCCAACATGAACAGCCTGCTGATGCTGCTGTTTAAGGATGCTCTCAACGAGTATGCCTATGATGCAGAGTTGGCCGGACTGGGGTACAACCTGGACAACACCATGTATGGAATGACGGTCAGTGTGAGGTGGGAGGTGGGAGGTGGTGGGGGGCAAGGCTGGGGTACAACCTTGACAACACCGTGTATGGAATGACGGTCAGTGTGAGGTGGGGGGGGGCAAGGCTGGGGTACAACCTGGACAACACCGTGTAAGGAATGACGGTCAGTGTGAGGTGGTGGGGGGTAAGGCTGGGGTACAACCTGGACAACATCATGTATGGAATGATGGTCAGTGTGAGGTGGGAGGTGGGGGGGGGGCAAGGCTGGGGTACAACCTGGACAACATCATGTAGGGAATGACGGTCCGTGTGGGGTGGGTGGGTGGGGGGCAAGGCTGGGGTACAACCTGGACAACACCGTGTATGGAATGACGGTCCGTGTGAGGTGGGAGGTGGTGGGGGGCAAGGCTGGGGTACAACCTGGACAACACCGTGTATGGAATGACGGTCCGTGTGGGGTGGGTGGGTGGGGGGCAAGGCTGGGGTACAACCTGGACAACACCATGTATGGAATGACGGTCCGTGTGAGGTGGGAGGTGGTGGGGGGCAAGGCTGGGGTACAACCTGGACAACACCGTGTATGGAATGACGGTCCGTGTGGGGTGGGTGGGTGGGGGGCAAGGCTGGGGTACAACCTGGACAACACCGTGTATGGAATGACGGTCCGTGTGAGGTGGGAGGTGGTGGGGGGCAAGGCTGGGGTACAACCTGGACAACACCGTGTATGGAATGACGGTCCGTGTGGGGTGGGTGGGTGGGGGGCAAGGCTGGGGTACAACCTGGACAACACCGTGTATGGAATGACGGTCCGTGTGAGGTGGGAGGTGGTGGGGGGCAAGGCTGGGGTACAACCTGGACAACACCGTGTATGGAATGACGGTCCGTGTGGGGTGGGTGGGTGGGGGGCAAGGCTGGGGTACAACCTGGACAACACCGTGTATGGAATGATGGTCAGTGTGAGGTGGGAGGTGGTGGGGGGGAGAAGGCTGGGGTACAACCTGGACAACACCATGTATGGAATGATGGTCAGTGTGAGGTGGGGGGTGGTGGGGGGGAGAAGGCTGGGGTACAACCTGGACAACACCATGTATGGAATGATGGTCAGTGTGAGGTGGGGGGTGGTGGGGGGCAAGGCTGGGGTACAACCTGGACAACACCGTGTATGGAATGATGGTCAGTGTGAGGTGGGAGGTGGTGGGGGGCAAGGCTGGGGTACAACCTGGACAACACCAGAGAAAATGGCAGGTTGGGAGATAGTGTGGAAGGAAAAGCTTAGGTAGAACGTGGACTACACAACATGAAGCAATTTTGATAAAGTTTTGCCTTCAGGACATAGAAATAATAAACAAGGATCAAGTCTCCAGCTATAAACTAATTTATTTGTAAATGAGACAAGATTTTGTATAAGATAACACCAGGCGCCAGATAGCGCTGATTTTCATTTTAGATTTCCATATGACTTGAGAGTGTCAATAATTTTGGTTAACTTGCGTACAGTGACTTTGTAATGTATGATAAATCTTGAGGTGTATGATATCATGAGGTAATAGTATTGTATTCCCGCCATTGTGGGTGTTATTAGCTACTGATTGTGCCCTGTTATGGGTAAGTGTGCGCCTGTGTGTGACATGGTGTTCTGCCTTCAGCTGTCTGTCAAGGGTTACAACGACAAGCTGCACGTGCTGCTGCAGAAGATCATAGAGCGCTTCACCACCTACCAAGTGGACCCCAAACGTTACGAGATCATCAAAGAGTTGGTGAGTCTTTGGTGGCAGACAGTGACATCTTTAATGAGGAATTTAAGTGTTAGTAGGGAAATGCATTTGTGATACGAAAGTGTGATCGATAGGTAACTTGTGTGTGTAAAGGACAAATGAAACTATCCATGTTCCCTGGGCAGGATGTCCTTCACATTAGTGACTGGAAACCATTTTTCTGATTGGTCTTAAATTGGCATTGAATGCACTGACTGGGAAAATTACAGTGAAAGCGTCATGATTTGATTTTAGTCTAACTACTAATTTGACCTCGTAACAATATTAATGAACATAACCCCCTACCCCGTCAAGTGTCAACTCTGGTATGCCCCCACCCATTCAGATATGCCCCCTCCCGCTCATGTATGTCCCCCACCCACTCAGGTATGTGCCTAACAATCAGATATGCCCCCACCCACTCATATATGCCCCAAACCAGTCAAGTATGCCCTTACCAACTCAGGTATGCCCCTACCCACTCAGGTATGTCCCCACCCACTCAGGTATGTCCCCACCCACTCAGGTATGCCCCTACCCACTCAGGTATGCCCCCACACACTCATATATGCCCCCACCCACTCAGGTATGCGCCTGTCACTCAGGTATGCCCCCACCCACTCATATATGCCCCTGTCACTCAGGTATGCCCCCACACACTCATATATGCCCCCACCCACTCAGGTATGCCCCTGTCACTCAGGTATGCCCCCACACACTCATATATGCCCCAACCCACTCAGGCATGCCCCCACCCACTCAGGCATGCCCCCACCCACGCAGGTATGCCCCCACCCACTCAGGCATGCCCCCACCCACACAGGTATGCCCTTGACACTCAGGTATGCCCCCACCCACTCATATATGCCCCAACCCACTCAGGTATGCCCCTGTCACTCAGGTATGCCCCTACCCACTCAGGTATGCCCCCACCCAATCAGGCATGCCACCACCCACTCAGGCATGCCCCCACCCACTCAGGTATGCCCCCACCCACTCAGGTATGCCCCTACCCACCAACACAGTTATGCCCCCACCCACTCATATATGCCCCCACCCACTCAGGTATGCCCCTGTCACTCAGGTATGCCCCTACCCACTCAGGTATGCCCCCACCCACTCATATATGCCCCGACCCACTCAGGAATCCCCTACCCACTCAGGTATGCCCCCACCCAATCAGGCATGCCCCCACCCACTCAGGTATGCCCCCTGTCACTCAGGTATGCCCCCACCCACTCATATACGCCCCTGTCACTCAGGTATGCCCCCACACACTCAGGCATGCCCCCACCCACTCAGGTATGCCCCCACCCACTCAGGCATGCCCCCACCCACTCAGGTGTGCCCCAACCCTCCCACTCAGGTATGGCCCCACCCACTCAGGTATGCCCCTGTCACTCAGGTATGCCCCCTCCCACTCAGGTATGCCCCCAACCACTGAGGTATGCCCCTCAGCTATATATATATGTGTATGTGTGTGTTGCCTGCAGTACTACCGAGGGCTGAAGAATTTCGTGGCAGAGCAACCTCATCAGCACGCCATCTACTTCACCTCCGTCCTCGTGTCCGAGATGGTCTGGACCAAGTGCGAACTTCTGGACTCTTTAGATGGTCAGTATGTCCAGGCTCGCATCATGGTAACTCACACGATTATACATGACAGCAGTTGGTAAGGAGTGCTGGCCAATGAAACACTGGTAGATTTTCACCCATTTTAGTTTTAATTATAAGGACACTCAGGAACAGTCTTTGACTGCAGGTACCTTCAGGACAGTTGGGAACTGATCATGTGAGAACTAGTGTATCTTAGCAAACATTGTGTCTTTCTACAATTTTTAGTTCCTATTTTGGGAACACTTTGAGAACAGAGATTCCATGTACTGTAATGGGAGGCAGAGCAGACGTATGTGGAGTTTAAATACCATCCATGTAGGTCCTGATAGTGACTTTCGTCCACCTCTTGTGTTGATGAGAGTTTTGTGTGATGTTCAGATGTGACGCTGGAGAGACTCCAGGCCTTCATCCCCCAGCTGCTGTCCAAGGTCTACGTGGAGGGCCTCATGTATGGAAACATCACAAAACAGGTACTTGTTGTTTCTTTTATTTGGCAGATAATAGAAATGATTTAGTCTTTACTAACCAGTGAAAATATGATTTTGATAGTTGACATTTGACTGTCATTGTACACAGATGAAAATACTCAAGTTCGTACCAGATATTTCCACATGAGTTGAGCCTAATGTAGATGATTTATGAGAGGCATCTCCATTGAGAAATAACATGATGATTTTTAATGATGATGTTGTTACTGTTGAAACTGGGGTCCCTCTGTGTTTCAGCGGGCTCTGGAGATCGGTACTCTGATGGAGACGATACTTCGAGAAAAGAGTGGCTCCAAACCACTTCTGCCGAGTCAGCACAAACGCACACGGGAGCTGCAGTTGCCTGATGGTATGTTGGTAGTGTCAGTGTACAGAGTGATGGTATTGGGATGGGGTCAGTGTACAGAGTGATGGTATGTTGGTAGTGTCAGTGTACAGAGAGATGGTATTGGGATGGGGTCAGTGTACAGAGTGATGGTATGGGGGTGGGGTCAGTGTACAGAGTGATGGTATGGGGATGGGGTCAGTGTACAGAGAGATGGTATTGGGATGGGGTCAGTGTACAGAGTGATGGTATGTTGGTAGTGTCGGTGTACAGAGTGATGGTATGGGGGTGGGGTCAGTGTACAGAGTGATGGTATGGGGATGGGGTCAGTGTACAGAGTGATGGTATGGGGATGGGGTCAGTGTACAGAGTGATGGTATGGGGGTGGGGTCAGTGTACAGAGTGATGGTATGGGGGTGGGGTGAGTGTACAGAGTGATGGTATGGGGGTGGGGTGAGTGTACAGAGTGATGGTATGTGGGTGGGGTGAGTGTACAGAGTGATGGTATGGGGGTGGGGTGAGTGTACAGAGTGATGGTATGGAGGTGGGGTGAGTGTACAGAGTGATGGTATGGGGGTGGGGTGAGTGTACAGAGTGATGGTATGAGGGTGGGGTGAGTGTACAGAGTGATGGTATGGGAGTGGGGTGAGTGTACAGAGTGATGGTATGGGGGTGGGGTGAGTGTACAGAGTGATGGTATGTGGGTGGGGTGAGTGTACAGAGTGATGGTATGGGGGTGGGGTGAGTGTACAGAGTGATGGTATGTTGGTAGTGTCAGTGTACAGAGTGATGGTATGGAGGTGGGGTGAGTGTACAGAGTGATGGTATGGGGGTGGGGTCTGTGTACAGAGTGATGGTATGGGGGTGGGGTCGGTGTACAGAGTGATGGTATGGGGGTGGGGTCAGTGTACAGAGTGATGGTATGGGGGTGGGGTCAGTGTACAGAGTGATGGTATGGGGGTGGGGTCGGTGTACAGAGTGATGGTATGGGGGTGGGGTGAGTGTACAGAGTGATGGTATGGGGGTGGGGTGAGTGTACAGAGTGATGGTATGGGGGTGGGGTGAGTGTACAGAGTGATGGTATGGGGGTGGGGTGAGTGTACAGAGTGATGGTATGGGGGTGGGGTGAGTGTACAGCGTGATGGTATGGGGGTGGGGTGAGTGTACAGAGTGATGGTATGTGGGTGGGGTCAGTGTACAGAGTGATGGTATGTGGGTGGAGTCAGTGTACAGAGTGATGGTATGGGGGTGGGGTCAGTATACAGCGTGATGGTATGTGGGTGGGGTCAGTGTACAGAGTGATGGTATGTGGGTGGAGTCAGTGTACAGAGTGATGGTATGGTGGGGGTCAGTGTACAGTGTGATGGTATGGGGGTGGGGTCAGTGTACAGAGTGATGGTATAGGGGTGGGGTCAGTGTACAGTGTGATGGTATGGGGGTGGGGTCAGTGTACAGAGTGATGGTATGGGGGTGGGGTCAGTGTACAGAGTGATGGTATGGGGGTGGGGTCAGTGTACAGAGTGATGGTATAGGGGTGGGGTCGGTGTACAGAGTGATGGTATGTGGGTGGGGTCGGTGTACAGAGTGATGGTATGGGGGTGGGGTCAGTGTACAGAGTGATGGTATAGGGATGGGGTCGGTGTACAGAGTGATATATGGGGTCGGAATCAGTGTACAGAGTGATGGTATGGGGTGGAATCAGTGTACAGAGTGATATATGGGGGTGGGGTCAGTGTACATAGTGATGGTATGGGAACGGGATCAGTGAACAGTGTGATGGTATGGGGGTGGGGTCATGTGCCGTATGTCATGTGCCATGTGTCATGTGCCATATGTCATGTGCCATGTGTCATGTGCCATATGTCATGTGCCATATGTCATGTATCTTCTGTGGCATGTGCTACATTTGCCGTATGTCATCTGTGTCACGTTTGGTATGTCATGTGCCATGTATCATATGTCATGTGTGATGTGCCATATGTCATGTGTCATGTGCCATATGTCATGTGCCATGTATCATGTCATGTGCCATATGTCGTGTGTCATGTGCCATATATCAATTGTTGTATGTTGTCTGCGTCATGTGCCATATGTGCCTAATGTCATCTGTGTCATGTGTTGTATGTCATGTGCCATATGTCATGTGTCATGTGCCATATGTCGTGTGTTTTGTGCCATTTGTCATGTGCCATGTGCCGTATGTCATGTATATCATGTGCTGTATGTCATGTGCCATATGTGGTTTGTCATGTGTCGTATGTAATGTGTGTCATGTGCCCTTTGTCATGTGTCATGTGCCGTATGTCATGTGTGACATGTGTCATGTTGTTCTGCTGCAGGCTGCTACTACATGTACGAGCAGACCAACACGGTGCACAGCGGGTCGTGCATTGAGATCTACTACCAGTGTGGCCGCCAGGACACGAACCTCAACATGCAGCTAGAGCTCTTCTCTCAGATCATCAGTGAACCCTGCTTCAACATACTCCGAACTCAAGAACAGCTAGGTGACTACCACACAAACATTACAAGGCTTTTGTACACAGTCTAATATGGTTAATAATGTAAATAATACAATTAATGTGAAACTATGTGAAACTTGCGATTGTCCCTTGCTGATGACACATTATGACCTAGAAATACTGGAGTTTATTGTCATGTTCACTGCACATGAAACAATGACATTCCTAACAAAGCTCCAATACACAATGTCACTAAGTGCTTGATGTAGCACTTCCCACATCTTCCTGAGGCAAGGGCGTTAATGGACTATAAAAGTCCAGTTTCCACCCTTGCCAAACTTGGCTGGAATTCCGGAGTTACATTTTGGCTGGACTAACGAGTCTATGCATAGTCGATTCAAAATTGCGTAACGAACTAGACATCCGGTTTGTTAGCAACATGCAGATTTCGGTCGACTTCAGGATTTGTAAAGCCTACTGGGCGTTGACAGATATTTTTCAAATCTTTTCATGTTTTTGATGATGGTGCTCAAGTGATTTTATACACTTTGCGAAGTAAGACCTGTTTTATTACAATATTGATCTTGATTATCGATCAGATTGTCTTCACTGTGCGCCACTATTTTGTTTGAAGCAAATGCAAGTGATATAAAAGATGGAATATGATTGGTCAATAGGAGGGACATAGAAGGGACTTGACTCATAATAGTCACTGGTGGCGCAACACGATTGACCCTGGAATTTCAAGCCTAGTTTGGCAAGGGTGGAAACTGGACTTTTACAGTCAGTTAATGCCCTTGCCTCGGGAAGTTGCACTTCCCACCAATTACCATATCGGGTGTTGACAGTTTACACAAGCTGATCAAGCAGTTATGACAGTTGTCAACTGTATATGATGGTGCCTGTGTTCTTGGCAACTTTGTATAATATTAGCTACATAAGCAGACTGTATACAGATGTCATACAGAAATATGAAAATTCATATGACAGCAGGTATTGACTAGCCATTGTTAAACCTAAGGGTGGATACTGAGGTCCTTCAGGTTAGCTGCTATTGTATTTGAAACCAGGGATTCCCTAATTCTATAACTTTAAACAAAAGGGATATTACAACGACTTTGATTACATTGCTAAAGTAGTTGTTGGATCGTAGCTTCAATAGTAGGATCAGTGTTGTAGATTCATATGTGTTGAAGGACTTGTTACTTTAGATTAATGTAAAATAACTATACATAATGTATGGTATTGCTTTGTATCAATGAATGCTGTGTGGTTTTCAGGGTATATAGTGTTCAGTGGTCTGCGTCGGTCCAGCGGTGTCCAGGGACTCCGAGTGATCGTCCAGTCAGACCGACAACCATCCTTTGTGGAGTCTCGGGTCGAAGCCTTCCTCAAGACTATTGATGTAAGTTCTGAAGAGATTTGGTTTGTTTGGTTTGTTGTTTTACGCCGCACTCAGCAATATTCCAGCTATATGACGGCGGTCTGTAAATAATCAAGTCTGGACCAAACAATCCAGTGATTTACATCATGAACATAATCTACACAATTGGGATCGATGACATGCATCAACCAAGTCAGCGAGCCTGACCACCCGATCCCGTTAGTCGCCTTTTACAACAAGCATAGTCGCCTTTTACGGCAAGCATGGGTTGCTGAAGACCTATTCTAGCCTGGATCTTCACGGGTCAGTTCTGTAGAGTATCATCCCAATGATCATTGTCTTGGAAAGGACATAAAGATGCCAATATTTGTGTATGGGCCATGGGATTGTTTCGCATTCCATCAATCGCTGGTATGCCTGGCTTGATAATTTACACCGTGCCATGATATAGCTGGAATATTACTGTCTGAGGCTGAAAACAGTGAGTGAGTGAGTGAGTATGGTTTTACGCCGCTTTTAGCAATATTCCAGCAATATCACAGCGGGGGGACACCAGAAATGGGCTTCACACATTGTACCCATGTCCGGAATTGAACCCGGGTCTTCGGCGTGACGAGCGAACGCTTTAACCACTAGGCTACCCGACCGCCCCTAGAGGCTGAAAACAACATTCACTCACTTTTGGGTACATGAAAACGGATTGACTGAACGCAAGGTAACATGTGCCTCTGTCTTCACCAACTGGTATGATGGAGGCATTTGGGTGGACACTGCAGGAATACTGACCTGGAACTATTTTTCTGTGTGTAGGACTACATCAACAAGATGAGTGAAGAGGAGTTTGACAAGCACGTGAAGGCCCTGGCAGCTAAACGTCTGGAGAAGCCCAAGAAGTTGTCTGTGCTGAATGGCAAGTACTGGGGAGAGATTATCTCGGAGCAGTACCACTTTGACAGAGGTAAGTGTTATGTGTAGGATAACCACGTCTGAAGGTTTTTATGATATTTAAGCCCTGCATCCACGGGATAACACCAAGGGGCATAAGCCTCAAGGTTTTATCCCAACAATAGAGGTTTTAAATATCACAAAGACCTGAGAGAAAATGTTTTATCTATCTTACAAACCGAAAAAAGAAACTTGAAACAACATTGATCAACATTTTTATGTTTCAAACATACTTTCCATGCACTAGAGGAAACAGGCGTAAAATATCTGTTGCTGGTGTACGGTACTTGTAAAATACATTCTGGAAAGCATTGTGATTTATTAGCGCCCCTGTAGCCTAGTGGTACACAAACTTGGGCTACAGATACAAAGGTTGCGTGTTCACTCCTCTGGAATATACATGTAAGGAAAACAGTTTACATTTCATTACAGGGGCGGTGGGGTAGCCTAGTGGTTAAACCGTTCGCTCGTCACGCTGAAGACCCGGGTTCGATTCCCGACATGGGTACAATGTGTGAAGCCCATTTCTGGTGTCCCCCGCCGTGATATTGCTGGAATATTGCTGGAATATTGCTAAAAGCGGCGTAAAACCATACTCACTCACTCACTCACTCACATTTCATTACATTGTGTTAACATGCCAAATATTTTTCTAGCTAGAAACATTCATATGTTACCATCTAACCATATGTTACCATCGAAATTGTATTAGTAAAATCCCCTGGATATTATATAAAATCCCGGGGATATTATATAAAATCCCAGGGATATTATGTAAAATCCCGGGGATATTATAACATCCCTGTTTATGAGATTTAACCAGACAGGAGAACAATAGGATGATGTCACTGGAGGTTTATAACATGGAGGTATTTAATGCATGAAAGAGGGCAGTAGGGTGGTCTACTGGTTAAAGCATTTGCTCATCATGTTGAAAGCCTGGGTTTGATTCACCAGAAGTCCATTCCTGGTGTCTCCCAATAGGACATGCCTGGAATATTGTTACATGTGAATAAAATGACACTCACTCTATCACACACTCTCTCACAGTATGTGAGAGTTATGCATGCATGAGAGAGTTGAGCAGAGTTGCCTCTCTTAGGCATGCCAGCAACCTATGAGCATGGGTTTGAATGCCAGATTTGCCCTGATTATGTTGCTAAGATTGTCAGACCTATTTTTTGGTTTATGTGAAGTGGTGAAGGCCTAGGACCAGTATCACTTTTGGGTTTCCTCCTTCATCAAGCTGACATGCCGTGAAATAACTGACAAACTGTTCAAAGCAGCATTTCACCAAACTCACTCCTGACCTAACAATTGGATACGCATATCTTAGCACATGGTATCACATTGCACCAACTCTGTTTTGTTCACTTAATACTCCGACTACTGTTTATTTTACATATATGTTAATGATTAATGTTTAATGGGTTTAAGCTGATAGTAAAGAATGTATGTTTCTATTTAGATAACGTGGAAGTAGCGTATTTGAAGACAATCAGCAAGGAAGATTTATATACGTTCTACAAGGTAAGTAGCATAGATAGTTAAAGTGAGGTGAGGTGAAATTGGGTTTAACGTCGCGTCCAAGATTATTGCACTTATATAGCGACGTGCATGCACATATGTGTGTGTGTGTTGCTGCTTGTACTAGTCCGGACTGATGCCGATATAGTGCTAGCTCACTGAGATACCATGCCGCAGTTTAACATGAATACCTCACTCAGACACAGTATACCGACTCCGAGCCGACCAGTCCTTGTTTTAACGTCTTTTGGTATGACGCGGCCGGGGATCGAACCCCGAACCTTCCGCTCTCCGGGGGAAGGCTCTACCACCAGACCACAGAGGCGGTCTGATAGTTAGCGTGGTGACAATGGCGTCCTCGATTTTCTTGGGTATTACATCTCCACTCCAATATATTACCCTGGAACAATTCACTATCATGTCATCATTTAGAATCAAATGTCACAATCCTTAAAGTAACCGTCGGATCAATTTATATTTTATAAGTTACATCATTGTGTGTATCATTTAACCTCAAATCCACACTGAAATTCAGTCACAAATTAATTTTTTTACAAAACTGCAGGAATTTCAGAAGGAGTTTTTCTCTCATGTTGTTATCTCCCCTGTATCCATGACTACAAAATGGTGGCAACTGACCATGCATAATATTTTCTTTAGTATGTCGCAAGAAGGATCTGTGTGTACAATCAGTGTCTAACCCTTTAGCTCCAAATATATTCCAATACGTATCGCAGTATATCGCAGTACAGATCTTTTGCCAGTACACAGCCCTAGTTTTTATCATACTAGACGGCGATATGACACATATTGGCTACAGTACTGCTCATTACAATATTCAATCACTCCTTGATTTATGTCTTCTTTATTTACAAAGACGTTGCTTAAATGTTTCATGTCTTGCTTGTAGTCCTACATAGATGCTGATGCTCCCAGGCGGCACAAGTTGAGCGTGCACATCATCTCGAGTAACCCTGGTGACAGGATGAATGGGGATCAGACGACAGCGCAGCCGGTCAGTGACCGGACAGATGGGCCAGAGGAGGAGGTCATCATCACAGGACCAACGGTAGGTTGCCTACTTGTTTTAAGTACCAAAGGAGCCATGTGGGGATCCACTGGTCTCCGGTGCCATAGGAGCCTTGCAAGGATCTACTGGTGAAAGGGGCCACAAGAGCCTTGCAAGGATCCACTGGTCTAAAGTACCACAGGAGCCTTGCAAGGATCCACTGGTCTCAGGTGCCACAGGAGCCTTGCAAGGATCTACTGGTGAAAGGGGCCACAAGAGCCTTGCAAGGATCCACTGGTCTAAAGTACCACAGGAGCCTTGCAAGGATCCACTGGTCTCAGGTGCCATGGGAGCCTTACAAGGATCTATTTATTAGGTCCCATAGGTGCCTTGCAAGGATCTACTGGTCTTAGGTCCCATAGGTGCCTTGCAAGGACCTACAGGTTAAGGTGCCAGAGGAGCCTTGCAAGGACCTACTGGTCTAAGGTGCCACAGGACCCTTGCAAGGATCTACTGGTCTCAGGTGCCATAGGAACCTTTCAAGGATCCACTGGTCTAAGATGCCATAGGAGCCTTGCAAGGATCTACTGGTCTAAGGTGCCACAGGAACATTGTGGGGATCTACTGGTCTCAGGTACCACAGGAGCCTTGCAAGGATCCACTGGTCTAAGGTGCCACAGGAGCCTTGCAAAGATCCACTGGTCATAGGTGCCACAGGAGCCGTGCAAGGATCCACCGGTCTCAGGTGCCACAGGAACATTGTTGGGATCTACTGGTCTAAGGGTACCACAGGAGCCTTACAAGGATCTACTGGTCTCAGGTGCCATAGGAGCCTTGCAAGGAACTACTGGTCTCAGATGCCATTAGAGCCTTGCAAGGATCTACTGGTCTCCGGTGCCATAGGAGCCTATCAAGGATCTACTTGTCTAAGGTGCCATTGGAGCCTTGCAAGGATCCACTGGTCTCCGGTGCCATAGGAACCTTTCAAGGATCCACTGGTCTCCAGTGCCACAGGAGCCTTGCAAGGATCTACTGGTCTAAGGTGCCACAGGAACATTGTGGGGATCTACTGGTCTCAGGTACCACAGGAGCCTTGCAAGGATCCACTGGTCTAAGGTGCCACAGAAGCCTTTCAAGGATCCACTGGTCTCCGGTGCCACAGGAGCCTTGCAAGGATCTACTGGTATGATGCCATAGGAGCCTTGCAAGGATCCACTGGTCTAAGGTGCAACAGGAACCTTGCAAGGATCTATTGGTTTCAGGTGCCACAGTAGCCTTGTGGGGATCTACTGGTCTAAAGTACCACAAGAGCCTTACAAGGACCTACTGGACTTAGGTCCCATAGGTGCCTTGCAAGGATCTTCTGGTCTTAGGTCCGATAGGTGCCTTGCAAGGACCTACTGGTCTAAGGTGCCATTGGAGCCTTGCAAGGATCTACTGGTCTCCGGTGCCATAGGAGCCTATCAAGGATCTACTTGTCTAAGGTGCCATTGGAGCCTTGCAAGGATCCACTGGTCTCCGGTGCCATAGGAACCTTTCAAGGATCCACTGGTCTCCAGTGCCACAGGAGCCTTGCAAGGATCTACTGGTCTAAGGTGCCACAGGAACATTGTGGGGATCTACTGGTCTCAGGTACCACAGGAGACTTGCAAGGATCCACTGGTCTAAGGTGCCACAGAAGCCTTTCAAGGATCCACTGGTCTCCGGTGCCACAGGAGCCTTGCAAGGATCTACTGGTATGATGCCATAGGAGCCTTGCAAGGATCCACTGGTCTAAGGTGCCACAGGAACCTTGCAAGGATCTATTGGTTTCAGGTGCCACAGTAGCCTTGTGGGGATCTACTGGTCTAAAGTACCACAAGAGCCTTACAAGGACCTACTGGACTTAGGTCCCATAGGTGCCTTGCAAGGATCTTCTGGTCTTAGGTCCGATAGGTGCCTTGCAAGGACCTACTGGTCTAAGGTGCCACAGGAACCTTGCAAGGATCTACTGGTCTCCGGTGCCATAGGAGCCGTAGAGGATCTACTTGTCTAAGGTGCCATTGGAGCCTTGCAAGGATCCACTGGTCTCCGGTGCCATATGAACCTTTCAAGGATCCACTGGTCTAAGGTGCCACAGGAGCGTTGCAAGGATCTACTCGTCTAAGGTGCCATAGGAATCGTGCAAGGATCTACTGGTCTCAGGTGCCACAGGACCCTTGCAAGGATCTACTG
This sequence comes from Haliotis rufescens, assembly GCF_023055435.1. Taxonomy (NCBI): domain Eukaryota; kingdom Metazoa; phylum Mollusca; class Gastropoda; order Lepetellida; family Haliotidae; genus Haliotis; species Haliotis rufescens. Next base: position 318,647 of record NW_025963802.1, read on the forward strand.
GTCTCAGGTGCCATGGGAGCCTTACAAGGATCCACTGGTCTAAGATGCCATAGGAGCCTTGCAAGGATCTACTGGTCTAAGGTGCCACAAGAGCCTTGCAAGGATCCACTGGTCTAAAGTACCACAGGAGCCTTGCAAGGATCCACTGGTCTAAGGTGCCACAGTAGCCTTGCAAGGATCTACTGGTTTGAGGTGCCATAGGAGCCTGCAAGGATCTACTGGTCTCTGGTGCCATAGGAGTCAGCAAGGATCTCCTGGTCTCCGTCGCCATAGGGGCCTTCAAGGATCTACTGGTCTCAGGTGCCACAGTAGCCTTGCAAGGATCTACTGGTTTGAGGTGCCATAGGAGCCTGCAAGAATCTACTGGTCTCTGGTGCCATAGGAGTCAGCAAGGATCTCCTGGTCTCCGGTGTCATAGGAGCCTTCAAGGATCTACTGGTCTTAGGTGCCACTGGTTTAATGTAGGACCCCTACCCATGATTATAGGTTTCTGATGCCAAATCACTCATGCTATGCTGTCATATAATGTCACATTTAGTGGGGGTATTTGAAAAAGTATGATTTCTTTTCAAATAAGCACACAAATACTTGGGTTCATAATGTTTGTTTTTCTCTTTATGAAACATTTTGGTGAATTCGCAATATATGTCCCAGTGACATTACTGTCTCTCTGTGTTTTAGGCAACAGTGGTGAAAGATGTGTGGGACTTCAAGAGGAACCTGGCCCTCTACCCCCTGGCTCAACCATACATGGACTGTTCCAAGGCCAGATCTAAACTCTGAACACCTTTGAGCATGGACTTTTCCAATGGCGAACTCTAAACAAGGAACTTTCAATGTTAAACTGCTGCTCTCTTGATTGGAACTGAATTAATAGGTGAAAATGAATGTCAGAGGTTGAGAAGACTATGATGGGAATATAATTTTTCAGGTAGGGGTGGGAGCTAGTTTGGGGTGGGTTCTAAATTGGCTGGGTGAAAGGGAAGGGGATGAGATAGTGAGGGACAGTGGGACTCTATACATCCCATCCTATCAACTATCCTGGGTGGGGTGGGGTGGGGTGGAGTTGGGTGGGCGGGGCTGGGTTGGGATGAGAGTTTGGGTGAGGCTTACACTTTCGTAGAGTAACATTTGGAAAGCCAAGAACCTCATGCTCACACACAAGAATTAGATGTTTACGTTTTCCTTGGGTGTTTCCTGTTGCCTTGCAAGTTTCACAATTTGGTATTTAGAACCATATTGTTTGTCATCTATCTACACCACGATATTTGTGATACCCAGCATGAAGACTTAAAGTTCGAGCCACTGGCATCTTGTGTGTATGAATTGTATGTGAGGTATGAGATGCACTGGTGCAAGCAGGGAGGCATCAGTGCAGCTTGTTTTAGCATCTTCAAGTAAAAGACATAGGTGTTGTCTGCTTGTACAGCCAGATGATGGCTGCCTTTGAATGTACAACACACATAGCAGTGTTCAAAATTATGCATGAAAGTCAAGGGAATAGAAGGGATCCTTGTCACACACCCAATATTAAAAGTTAAGATTTAGGGAAGTCCTATAGGATCCCATCACCCACCAACACTGTATGTTGTACTGTTTCCTCCCAAACATGGATCCAATATATTGGTAATTGGTGGCTGCGCTTGAACTAAAACCTGAATGGAAATATACTCACCAAAAAAAGAAACTTGAATACCATACGTGTTGGTCGATATATGAAGAATTACTCGTATTAAAGAATTATTAGATTGGTTTGATGCACAAATGAACATGCTGTTATGTTGTGTGAACCGATGCTCATTAACACATCACCTGTTACGTCATTGATACTCGAGATGCACAATTTGTCTAGTGCAGGATTAGCGTGTAAAGTTTGAAAATCATGTGCAGCATATCATAATAAGAATAGAGACTTTGTGGTAACGCTTGACTGATTGTTAGTGGTAAGTGGTACACATTGGAAACATCACTTTATAACGTACATACTTTTCTATATGTTTCTATGGTTTGTGTTTCTTTTGGCAGTGAGTATATATGGGGGGGAAATTTACATATTGAATGTTACACCAAACACATGCCTCCCTGTATTCCCTTACTTCTGCCCATGAGTATATGTGTGTTGATGACCTGTGGTGTGCTGCTGTGTTGATGAGGGCTTGCAGGTGATGCCCAGGTTGTGACTTCTACACATGCTGCTTGTCTTAGTTTGCTTGGGACAGATGCTCAAGCTAGCAGATTACCCTCAGGTACAGCACTGTCATAATGACCCAAGATGACCCATCCTCATGAGGCAGGGGCATATTTCCCTGGTGATTAATACAGTGGATTATGACCTGTGTAAGCTAGGTCACCTGCAGGCAGGTTTGCAGGGACACTATGTTTACATAGGCGCTTCTGGTAATTTAGAGTGACAGGTTTTGTTGTTGATTGGCTTAGAAAAGTGTCTTCTTTGTCAGGACACAAGACCAATATTCAATGAGATGTAGACTTATTATCTGATTGTTTAATCATGTCACTGTCTGATTGTATAGTGATGTCATTATCTGATCGTATGGTGATGTCAACATCTGATTGTGTAGTGATGTTATTTAATAGCTGTTTTAGTGACATCATGATGGTGACCATTATGTGGTTTAATGACATCATTGTTTGATGATCATCTTCAACTGAATGTGTATCTTATTGTGGCATTTTTATTGGCTGAGAAAAATATCATCTCTTCATCAGGACACAAGATCAATATTCCAGTACAATAAGACTTTGATCTTAATCAAATCATGACCTTTTCTGAAAGGTTTTCCCACCTGTTGCTAATATTAGACTTATGATATCCCATGATGGAATGTCATTAACTGATTGTTTAGTGATGTCACTGTCTGACTGTATGTTGATGTCATTAACTGATCGTATAGTGATGTCATTTTATGATTGTATAGTGATGTCATTATCTGATTGTATAGTGATGTCATTATCTGATTGTATAGTGATGTCATTATCTGATTGTATTGTGATGTCATCATCTGATTGTATCGTGATGTCAACATTTGATAGAATAGTGATGTTATTTAATAGCTAGTGACGTCATGATGGTGACATCATTATTTGGTTGTTTAATGACATCATCGTTTCCTCCACCATCAAGCTCACAAGCCGTGATTCCAATAAAATACTGTTGAAGACTGGGTTAAACTAAACTCATTCATTCCCTGAATCATCACTTTGAGTACTAGTTTCGCTTGTCTGTCTCTTCCCTCGAATCTTGTGTTTTACATTGTCCACTTAGCAAGAAATGCATTTCGCTGTTGGGAAAATATGTCAAAACTATTGTATTCTGGTCATTGTATGTATGAAACAATATTCTTGATAGACAATCTGGGAGGTTATATTTACTTGTAGCTGAAGTTTCCTGGTTACTTCATGGCATAGTAATGTTCCTATTGTACAGGGGGCCCACACTCTTTCTGGCTTCAGACTTCACAAGAGCGAACTAAAGACAAGGCACATCATGCATACTTCACAAATTTATATACACTAGATTCCTCCGTAACTATGAATACATAGGGCCAGTTTGTGGTATAGTCATGACATCGCTTTTCTATCTTAGTAATGTTTGTATGTTTGTTTGTTGTTTAACGATGCACTCAGCAATATTCCAGCTATATGACGGTGATCTAACAGCGACTAACGGGATCGGGTGGTCAGGCTTGAGGACTTGGTTGATGCATGTCATCGTATCCCAATTGCGTGGATCAATGCTCATGGTGTCAAACACAGGACTCTCTTGTCCAGATACAATTATCGGGTGATCAGGCTTGAGGAATTGGTTGATGCATGTCATCGTATCCCAATTGCGTGGATCAATGCTCATGGTGTCAATCACAGGACTCTCTTGTCCAGATTCGATTATTTACAGACCGCTGTCATAAAGGCTGAATATTGCTGAGTGTGGCGTTTAACAATAAACAAACACACAACAAAACGTAATGAAATGTGACAGGGTATAACTTAAGGAAGTCAAAGGAAGCGCACTCCATGCACAAACTTTGTGTAAACCCAACTGGTGTCTGAAGCAGTGTGTACAGACACTGGATGCAAGGCCTGTCACGTTAGAAATACAGCCTTTTTGTGTCATGTAATCTGAACGCTCATTGGTCTGAGCACTGTTGTTTTCCCTCTTGCTGAAATCTGATTGATTGATTAAACACACAACAGCGGTATGTATTCAGTGATAATGGATGAACTTGTGTCTACAAATCCAAGAAGTCCGGATGAATGTTTAAGACTTCAATAAGTCCTGTGAGTGAAGATACTCCCAGTGCGGATGACTTAATAAAGCCGGGCCTGGAAGGATATGGACAATTATTTTTGATAATTTGCATTACAGAAAAAAAGACTGACTAGCGGTATTAGTACCTTTGGCCACACATATTGTTGTTTTTACCCATATGTTCAGGTTTTAGTTGTCTCCCTTTGTTAGCCCTGGTTTCAATGGCCAAATCATTTAAGCAGGAACAAGCCCAGTGCTTTGATGTGACAGTTTTTAATCAAATGTATTCTGTAGTTTCTGTGATACTTCTATGGGACTATGATGCAGTGTTAGTGTAACCAAGGAAACTTAGGATGTCATGGTAGTTGTTAGATTTCTTTAAATAATTTAATCCATTTTCATTTGTATTTTATGAAGTCGATTAACCATCTAATCTTGACATGAGTGTTATGATGGTGTATGAATTTGTACATGCATTTCACTTGATTCCTCCACATGATTTTACACATGGTATGTGTTAATAAAGTGTATATACAACCAATGCTGTGTTTGTACTGATTGTCTTGGTGCATGTACAACAAACTTGAGGAAATATACAGCTAGTATCTATTTGGTTTATTATAGTCCAATTTGCATTCCATTTTTCCAAAGTGAATTACCAACCAAATACATACTGAACCACAAGAGAAACGTCACCATGGATAGATATATGAGAAACCTTATTAGTACAAACACTGTTCACATACTTTGAGACATATTAAAAACATGAAACTTGGCAAAACTGACCATCAAGGTTGAAATTAAAGTGTCAAATGTTCTTAAAGTGAAACACAACACTAGTCTGAGAAAATGGCTTCACAAGTCAGTATCTCGTGTGTCCGCCATGTGCATTGATGACTGCTGTGCAACGTACATACATCAAATAGTAAGGCGGTTGATGAAGGCCATAGGCACTTGAGCCGACACTCTTGAGGAACGCCTGACGCGGTTTAGCTGCAGTTGTCGGCCTTGGTCGGACGTCATTCAGCTATCTTTGAATCTCGTTCCACAGGTGCTCAATGGGATTTAAATCAGGACTGAGGGCAGGCCACTGCATGGTTCTGACGCCATTCTGCTGGAGGAAGTCTCTTGTTGCTCTCGCAGTGTGGGCTCAGGCGTTATCATGCTGAAACTCGTGGTTGCGGTGACGTGCCAAATGAGGTATGGCGTGTGGTCTCAAGACTTGATCAATGTACCGAGCTGCCGTGACACCATTGCCTCTACCAGGACCAATGTTCTGGAAGACCACAGGGCCGACTCTCTGTGCAAGACCAAGTCCACCCCACGCCATGATGCTCGGATCACCCCATGAGTCTCTCAACAACACAAGCATCCGAATAACGTTCCCCACGGCGTCTCTCTGTCTGTCTGTCTGTCTGTCTGTCTGTCTGTTTCTCTCTCTCTCTCTCTTTTGCCGGGCGGTTTGTCCAGCTAGCAATCCTCCAAGGGCTTGGTGTCGCTGATTTCTTGTCAATCTTGGCATGTGGCAGCAATTCAATAACGAATGAATGTTATCCGTTCTGGGTGGATTTTTATAGGGCAAGAAATGGGGGAATGCATGTGCATTTCAATTTGCACGGAACTCACGTGCATCGGGTTACCATGGCCGTTGCGTATATCGTCTCCGTCTTTTAAAGTTTCACTTTCGCAAACTTGTCTTCATACACCTTTCTAGGTATTACCGTTAGAGCCGGTGTCAAGTTCCGTGGATACTGGAATGTTGTTTACATTCACGTCAACCATCACCAAATCACAACTTCCGGTTTTATTCCACGTGTGAAATAAACCAAGTGTGTCATCTTCATTTTCGTAGGTTCATTGTCAACTTCACACAGAAATTTTGTCATAACCTTTTCGCTTCTCCCACTAGATCCACATTGCGACTGTAAATGTCCAATCTTGCTGCACTGGTTACATTTATGGGGCTTGTGCTTGAAACTGCCCGACGAGTGATTGAAATATCCACACCGGAAGCACAATTGTTCCTGTGAACTTGGACTGTCACATTGAGGTCGTGAAGAAGCCTTTTCATTGGTTGGCCGCATGTTCGTGAATTTGTTTATTGACAAGCCAGTCTGTACACTGGTACTTCAACGATGAATTTCGTGAGCATTTTTGTCAGCCAAATCAATCGCTATTGCGGTATCTCTTACTGCGACTAACGTTAATTCGGATTCAGATAAGTCTTTTCTTAACCACCACAGCAGCAAGTAACCAACAACTGTCTACCACCACCACCACGCCCCAAAACAGCAGAAGCAAGTAATAAACAGCTATGTACCACCACCACCACAGCAGCAACAACAGCAACAGCAAGTAACCAACAGCTATCTACCATCAAAGCAGCAACAACAGCAACAGCAAACAATCAACGGCTTTCTACGACCACCGCTACAGCAAGTAACCAGCAGATATCTACCACCACCGCAACAGCAAGTAACCAACAGCTATCTACCACCACCGCAACAGCAAGTAACCAACGGCTATCTACCACCACCGCAACAGCAAGTAACCTACAGCTATCTACCACCACCGCAACAGCAAGTAACCAACAGCTATCTACCACCACCGCAACAGCAAGTAACCAACAGCTATCTACCACCACCGCAACAGCAAGTAACCTACAGCTATCTACCACCACCGCAACAGCAAGTAACCTACAGCTATCTACCAACACCGCAGCCGCCGACGCCATACCATGCTCCCGAGGATGTCAGATTCACTGTCCCTCCCAATGTTGTCTTAGCTGGAACGAGTGGCTGTGGCAAGACTATGTTGATGAGGTGAGGTGAAATTGGTCCAAGATTATTGCACTTATATGTGTGTGTGGCTGCTTGTACTAGTCCGGACTGATGCAGATTTATAGTGTTAGCCCACTGAGATACCATGCCGCAGTTTAACATGAATACCCCACTCAGACACAGTATACTGACTCCGAGCCCACCAGTTCTTGTTTTAGCCCCTTAATGCCGAGCGCCAGACAGGGTAACAACAAGTACCATCTTTTAACGTCTTTTGGTATGACGCGGCAGGGGATCGAACCCCGGACCTTCTTCTCTCCGGGCGGACACTCTACCACTAGACCACGGAGGCGGTCGACTATGTTGGTGAACAATATATCCTTGAACTGATTCATAAACCCACACCCAACACTATCGTATGATGTTATACTTAATAAGATCCACTCTACGTCTCAGATAGACAGACGAGTAACAGATGTGAATTATGTGAGCTATTTTGGCTACGGTCCCTCTTCAAACCTATTTTTAAGTTAGATCCATGGATCTAGAAACAGATTAGAATCTTATTAGTAGAGTGAAACAAAAGCCGTTGTTGTTTTATACTCGCTTTACAACAAAATGTGAGATGAAAACACAGTGGCATATGCAGACGACGTTCCACACTCCACGCAGAGAGGGATAATGTCGGAGAAGTGGCGCTTTCACATCTTCTCTGATGTAAATATAGATTGCCAATGCAAGAGAATAACCAGTCTAGATTATCCACCGAAACAGATTCCATTTAGTGTTAAGTGCTAAAAAGCTGCGCAAATTATATGAATGGACAACTGAAAATCAGTGATGACACCAGGTGCTTGTGAAAAGGGTAAGCATGTCCTGCCCTACCAGGCAATTCGTGTTTCTAACACTGCCTAGTTAGCCGAGAAAGATGACGTGTTCAGCGTTTACCTCCCGCATTCAAAGGTGATAACCACAAATATACCACTCACTTCTCGAGGGTTTCAAAGAAACCTTAATGGGATATGTCTTGTTTATTTGATCACAGTTCAAATAACGAGGTCCTCATTACGTATTGGACGTATCTGAAATAGAGGGTTATGTTAAATATTGCTCCATTTAACCAAGAGCATTGATCAAGTATCATTGAAACCCCATGATTCCCCGTTATTGCGCCATGCCTCCAAAGACACCATTTTCGAATATGGCTAGCAAGCTCTTTAACTCATACCGACGCGATCTTTCCATAACCAATCAGATTAACGTCCCTTCTCATCGACCAATCAGAATGTCGTCCCTGTGACGCTGAACTGTCTGTTTTCCTTCATCAATCCGCAATACCCCAATGCGTTTATCCAATGGCATTTCAGTTTGGTTTAATTATTCCAACGTCCGTTGTGAGCTAACTCAAATGTGATTATGCATAATGTTATGTATATTCTATTATTCAAGGCACATCTTATGGTAAAAGTCAAGACACTTCTGAAGGTTACACTCAATAAAAATAATAATGATGATACAAAGTGAGCGTATCCTGCCCTACCGATGGCACCTGTCACAAAGACACGCAGAGGCAAGTCAATTGTTCACCTGAAAATACACGAGATTCACAAAATACACAAGTCAATCTCTACCCAAAACCGAATCGATTATACGATTCCGCCTGTATCATGGGCATGTTGTTTTGTATTGTGTTTTTATTGCTCTGAATCTTTATGAATAGATATTTTTGGTTTTATTTCTATTTCACGTGGGTTAATCAGTTGAAATGAATTGGCCATTTGACTGTTATTTGGCGATCATCTATATATCTGAAGCTTAAGTTAACTTTCTTGGCCAAATTGCCTTTTTTTATTATGCTTGCTTGTGGTATTAATTCCACTTGTCTCTGAATATAAAGGAAGTCCTTCCTTGATTGTATTAAGAGTATGGTGATTCTTTTGGACAGGGTTTTGGTGGTGCATCTGCAGGACCCAACAATATATTTCCTTGTACGGATTTTATGGAGGTTTGTATTCCAGTACAAAAGAGGTATGGACCTTGACTTAAAGTCAAGTCAAGGCATATTTGAGGTCATTCTGAAGGCGTTAGTAGCCCAGTGGTTTAAGCTTTTGATTATTGTAACGAAGTCCCGGGTTCGATACCTAACATGGGTACATTATGTGAGAACCATTGCTTGTGTGCCCCTGAATGGATGTTGCTAAACTCACTCCCATAAGACGATCGAGTTGATGTACACTGTTGTCTCCCTTCCTGATATTTCTGCAATCATTTCTGCTAAATCCTCTCTCACACGTACGTCTCTGATGTCACGTGATTCCCTCAACAGGGTTTGGAATCAGTCCTGTCACACCGCTGACACGTGACCTCCTTGTTAAAAGTCGGAGACAGAGGAAAGAAAGAACAACACCTGACTCTGTCCATGAATCTGGTGATGTATGGCAGCCTGTAAGGGTCATCTTGTGGCAGGTAACGATCGCATGGTCTTGCTAAATCACGTTTTGCCACACCACGTTCCTCAAGTGTTCCTGCAACCAGAAGTGACAACGTCAGCTCCCTTCTTAACATAGCTACCTCCTCATTACCCCTTTATGTCAGATGTGCGTGAATAGTACAGTTTTCTTTTGTTTGTTTTTTATCTTAGTAAGGATAAGAATTTATGGATGAACAACTTCTTTATTACAGTTAAGAGCGACGTTTCGGTGTAGGTTCTAACACCGTTATCAAGCAAGTGAGTTACAGAGTACTTACTTTGCTTACTTACTTTGGAGATTTAACGTGCGCTTTCCGACTGATGCGTATTTCGCACACGGGCCCGGCCAGGCCATTTAATGTGTTTCCGAAAGGGGCGAAGGTGGTCTGTGCAACCCAAGAGGGGGGTTTTAGGGGTTGCTTATATAGAATTTGGGAATTTTGAGATTTGGAATAGATGCCGATGGGATTGGGGAGGAGAACTAAGGGAGCTGGGTATGGTGGATGTTTGTTTGTTTATGTGATTTTGATTTGGTGAGTTATTGTGTTTTTAGATGCGTTTTATTAGTTCCGTTTTGATTAAGAATACGCCTAAGGCGGCAATGGAGGCAATGTTTATACAGTAGCGTAGATATTGTTATACTGGAGTAGATCTATAGAAGCCTGTTATGTACACACAAGGGTAGTGATGACAATCATCGGCGAAGTTAGTGACATAAACAAAGGATGAAGCCAGTAATATAAACAACGGGATTCTGGCTGATTGGGGTCTTTGATGAGTTGATGTATCGAGGTTATGTAATAGTCATGGTCACGGTTGATTGACGGCTGGAGTCTTTTGATGTGGATAGCTTCTTGTAGTTTCCTGATCTTGAAGTCTTCGAGGTTGGTGGCGAGGGTTGTGACTCTCTCCCACTGAATGCTGTGGCTTGTTTTGTCACGGGTGTGGTCTGATAGAGCTGATTTAGAGTCATCTTTGGAGACTGAGCTTTGATGTTCTTTTGAGGGGCCTAGATGTTTCTCCTATGTACCCTTGTCCACAATTGCATGGAATGTGGTACACTGCTCCTGATGGTTCTAGCTTGTGGCTGGATGGTGGTTTCCCTGTGGCTTTAATTGTGTTCTGAATGGTATGACTTCTCTTGAAAACTACATCAATGTTGGCCTGTTTCTTTAAGAGTCTCTGGATTTTGTGGCTAACTGTTCCAAAGTAGGAGAGGCTGATCACAAAGGGTGCAGACTGTTGACGTGGGGATTTCTTGGTGATGTTCTTTGTCGTCTGTTGTACTAGTTGCTCAGGATAGAGGTTATACTGCTTACTTACTTACTTTGGAGATTTAACGTGCGCTTTCCGACTGATGCGTATTTCGCACACGGGCCCGGCCAGGCCATTTAATGTGTTTCCGAAAGGGGCGAAAGTGGTCTGTGCAACCCAAGAGGGGGGTTTTAGGGGTTGCTTATATAGAATTTGGGAATTTTGAGATTTGGAATAGATGCCGATGGGATTGGGGAGGAGAACTAAGGGAGCTGGGTATGGTGGATGTTTGTTTGTTTATGTGATTTTGATTTGGTAGGTTATTGTGTTTTTAGATGCGTTTTATTAGTTCCGTTTTTATTAAGAATACGCCTAAGGCCTTGAAGTTTTCTAGTTTATTTTGTGGGTTTAGTATTGCTTCTAGAGTTAGAGCCTTGTTTAGATTGAGGGTGGTTTGTAATGCGGTTCGATGTGTTAGGTAGTGTGTGCAGTGGATGAGTGCGTGTTCTCGGGTTTCTGGTTGTTTGCAGTGTGGGCAGTTACCTGTAGTGTGTTTTTTAATTTTTTTTAGGTGGTTATTTAGGTTGGTGTGTCCTGTTTGGAGTTTAGTGATTACTCTGTCGATTTTTTTGGATGGATGGAGAATTTTTGGTTTGGTTACTGGTTTGCTGAGCACTTTTTTGATTTGGCTATTTGAGTTTAGATATAGGTTATGCCATTTTTTGGTGATTTTTTGCTTGTTTACACTTTTAATTTCTGATTTTGAGATGGGTAAGTTTAAGCTTATTTCTGGGATTTTGAGGGATAGTTTAGCTGCTTTATCGGCGTTTTGATTACCGTATATTCCTACGTGGGCGGGTATCCACAAGAAGGTTATTTGTTTGCCTGCCTTAGTTAGGTCGTTGGAGCTTTTAAGTATTTGATTTATTAATTTAGGTCGGTTTTTGGTATTTTTGTTTTGGAGGGCTTGCAGTCCACTTAGGGAGTCGGTAAGTATTAGGATTTTTTTGTGGTTTTTGGATTCTTGATTATGGAGGGCTGAGGCCATGCCCATTAGTTCTGCCGTGAATATTGATTGGTTGTTTGGGAGTCGGAAGGATTGTGTGGTTTTAGTTGGTTGTGTGGTATGGACTCCGAAACCTGTGTGTTTGGAGGTCGGATCTGAGGATCCGTCCGTGTAAATGTGACACCAATTTGGCCAATTTTTCGTGTATGTATGCTAGTGTGGTAGTTTTAGCTATGTTTGGGTCGGTTTGTTTATTTATTTGGCTAGCTAGTGTTGTGTCTATTTTGGGTATTTTAAGTTTAGGGGTGAAGATATTTGATTGTTTGCAGTTTTGTTTAAGATTTTTAATTTGGTGTTCATTTAGGTAGTTTGTTATTCTTTGGGATATTGGGGTAAGTAAGGGGTGTTTACGAGCAAGAGCTTGGTTTTTGGGGCTGATGTTTTGGTTTATTAAGTTTTGGATGAGAGGGTTTGATTGGGACGCGGCCCAGAAATTTAAGCTTAGCTGTTCCCTGCGTAGACTTAGTGGCATTTCTCCTGTTAAGGCCTGAAGTGAGGTGTAGGAGGTGCCATGTTGGGTGCGTGTAATTAGTTTGAGAGCCTGATATTGTATTGAGTCAAGTTTTTTAGATAGAGAGTTGTTTAGGGTGTTGTATATGGCGCAGCCGTAGTCTAGTTTTGATCTAATTAGTGATATGTAGAGAGAGAGGAGGGTATCTTTGGATGCTCCCCAGTTAGAACCAGTTAGGCATCTTAGGGTGTTTAGGTCTTTACTGCATTTAGTTGTTAGGTTTTGGATGTGAGCATCCCAGGTGAGATGTTCATCGAAAATAAGTCCTAAGAATTTGGTTTGTTTTTGAAATTTGATTGTTTGATTGTTAAGCTGGAGGATTGGGGAGGCGGGTTTGGAGTTACAGAGTGCAGTAAGCAAGTATATATACAAGTAGGAGGCAATGTTTATACAGTAGAGTATATATTGTTATACTGGGGTAGAGAAGCCTGTTGTGTACACACAAGGGCAGTGATGACAATCATCGGTGAAGTCAGTGCCTTAAACAAAGGATGAAGTCAGTAATGTGAACAACGGGATTATGGCTGATTGGGGTCTTTGATGAGTTGATGGTACGCCGGGGGTATGTAATAGCCTTGGTCAGATTATAACAATATCTACTCTACTGTATAAACATTGCCTCCTACTTGTATATATACTTGCCTACTACACTCTGTAAATCACTTGCTACACCGAAACGTCGCTCTTAATTGTAATAAAGAAGTTGTTCATCCATAAACTATTATCCTTACTTAGTACTCCAACTTCTAAATGTCTATCAAAGAAGTTAAATGTTTTTATCTTGTTTAACGCCGCAATATTCAACCTATATGACGGCAGTCTGTAAATAATCGAGTCTGGACCTAGCAATCAAGTGGTTCTTGTCAGGAGGATCGGTCCACCCAACTGTGATACGATGACATGCATCAACCAAGTTAGCGAGCCTGACCACTCGATCCCGTTAGTTGCCTCTTACAACAAGCTTAGTCGCCTTTTACGCCTAATACAGAATGCCAGCGATATAACACACTTTACAATGTATTGCAAACGTTATGGGGTGACTAAATGTTCAAGGTGAACTTTTTGGGAACATGACTTGTTTTGTTTAGCTTCGAGGTAATATTCCAGCAATATAGCTGAGGCCGGTCTAGATCAGACATTCCAGTGATCGATATGATGAGCATGAAATCAACCCAGTCAATGTTTCCTAATTACCTGGAGCAAGGTTGTCTAGGACACAGCCCAAAACACTGGACACGAACATCGGTGTAGACAACAACACGATTATGACTTGATCAAATCCTTTGTTTCCTGAAAAAACAACACATTTAAACAGAATTGTTTTGGCACCACCTGCTTAACAGTTATTCTAACTCCAATGGTAGCACCTACTCTAACGGGATCACTCACTGTAACGTTAGCACTCACACCAATGATAGTACCAGCTACACCAATGATAGCACCAGCTACACCAATGATAGTACCAGCTGTAACTGCAGGACCTTCGGTAACGGATGCATCCCTCGTAATGGTAGCACCCACTCGAACGGTAGCATCCGCTCCAATGGTAGCACCCATTCTGAAGGTAGCACCCGCTCTAATGGTAGCACCCATTCTAAAGGTAGCACCCGCTCTAATGGTAGCACCCATTCTAAAGGTAGCACCCATTCTAAAGGTAGCACCCGCTCTAATGGTAGCACCCATGCTTACGGTAGCACCCGCTCTAATGGTAGCACCTTCTGTAACGGTAGCACCTGATTCAGTGACTCTTCTCACCTCTTAATGATTAGTCATTGTTACTATAAATATATCCTAAAAAATTATATTCAAGACATATTTCACGACGTTTCTACACGAACACGTGGCGTCATCACTGATTTTCAGTGATAAATTTATATCATTATAGTCACTCTTTCGTCTTTAAAATAACGCCCAGTGGAATCTGTTTTGATGGATAATCAACACTAATTATTCTCTGTTGACGTTTTATATTTACATAACCGATACACCCCCCCCCCCCCCCCCCCCCCAAGTACACCCGAATAGCTCCTGCGTGTTTCCCCTGAAATCATAATTGACTACCTCGGGTGAGTGAGGCAGAATAAGTCCCGAAAATTTCCTGCACATAAGTCCTCACGATGATGCTAACCGGTTTTTACATTTGACGCACCCCCTAATCTGTGACCTGGTTGTCACCGTCTCCAGTCGTTCCCGACAGCGCAATTCTCATATTGCCTGCAGGGGCGGTCGGGTAGCCTAGTGGTTAAAGCGTTCGCTCGTCACGCCGAAGACCCGGGTTCGATTCCCGACATGGGTACAATGTGTGAAGCCCATTTCTGGTGTCCCCCGCCGTGACATTGCTGGAATATTGCTAAAAGCGGCGTAAAACCATACTCACTAATTCACTCACTCATATTGCCTGCAACTTCAATACATCAGCAAATCTTCAAACAACACGCTTACAACATGGTGAGATAATATCTGAGAACCATGCCTTACACAGCTACCTCTCGGGTGGATGAGATCGTAATACCTGTGTTGATAGAGTCTTCGTTGGCGGCCATCCAGTCTGGGAGGAGGATCCCCAGTGTGACAGATGTCCCCAGGATGAGCAGGTTCCTGGAGGAAGACAGATCGACTGTGTGCAACATGGACACGCCAACTGCCGTCACGGTGCTCGTTGCCACCAAGTTGACCCCGCCCACCACAGGGTCAGGGATGATTGTGAACACCGCCCCCACCTTGCCTACAACGCCTCCTACCATCAGAATCAAGGCAGCTGACACAAACACCTTCCGACTGGCAACCTGTTGATAAACTATAAATATTATTTGCTTTAAGAACAAAATACATTTCGATATTCATAATCAGATTGACATTATCCCTGGCCATTTGTGTGTGCATATTCTGAACGAATAATAATATTGGAATTGTATGTGATATTTAATGTTAACTACACCTTCCTTGATTAACGCGCTTCACAAACATAAAACCACTAAATTTTGCGTATCGACAATCCGTTCTCAACATTTAGCGACCAATTAGTCCTGTGCAGCAAGGGTTATGACTAGTTCCTGGAAGGATTTGCGCTGCATCATCTTCATAATCAGTACAATTCCCTCTTTACCCCATACGTTCGGCCAAGGTAGGGTAATATTATCTTATATTACTCACTCTTTAAGTTAACATTCAAACCATGTTTCGGCCTTGGACATACAAAGGCACTCAATGCCGTACGTACATGTAGCTACAGTATGCTACCACATAGCCAATACGTGGTCGCCAATCTATAAGCACTGACCATCAGCAGCCTCAGTAGTAAGGCTGGCTGCAGACCCACCTTCGTGACAGCAACCACACCCAGACTCTGCACATAAGCCATGCTTGCCATCACCCCTCCCAGCATGCCACTGATGGCGCCGGTCAACCCGTCCACCACAATCCCTCTATTGATGGCGTGGGCTGGGGGCTGAGGGAGGTCAATTACAGATGATGTTGCAGAATAGGTGCCTGGTATCTGAATTATCAGCACCATGGTAACAGTTACCATGGCTGCAAAACCAGAAGCGCTTATGGTGGGCATTCCATATGGAACTGTAAATCAAGTGAGAAATATTAATTATTACCCCTGTGTGCTTCCGTAATATTTAACATTGGAGTACAAATAATATCGTGGATAATACAATGTTTGAGTGTACCGCCAATTTCATCATTGTGCCAAATGACATTCAGCCATGTTTCTCCGCAGAAACACGGTGGCACTTTGGGAAACCCCTATCTGAACATGTTGGGAACGTTAATCAACAATATATTGAGAAAATAGTATGTTGTTCCTGCTGGGGTGACCATATTGTCATATTTATCGGATCGGGATACCAGTTGTATCGCGTCAATAACTCTAGAGATAATATGATCAGAAATACTGAATTTGCAATGTTTTGATTACAAGGTAGACACAATTTCATGGATAACAACTTCTTTAATACTGTAAAAACCGACGGCATAAGGATCTTTACCGAAACGTTGCTTTCTACAGTATGAAAGAAGTTGTTATCCATAAAATTGTGCCTACCTTGTCATCCGTCAACTTCTAAGTAATGCCTATCAATCAACTTTTGATCACAAATAAATAAATTGAGAAATGGCAGTTTGTTTAAGGAGGATAGAATCATGACGTTAGTATTTCCTAGAAATTAGAAAGTTTCGTGAAAATTTCATTTTATTGAAAACCTACTTTGAGCCATGTTCAAAATGTAAAAGTATTATCTATTTTGGCATTTTGTAAGTTGCCGAAGTGAATCACATTCTACACATTGACTGACTTTACACATTGATTGTACCATATATACTCACCGCCAAAAGAAACGCTAATACCATACATGTTGGTTGATATATGAAGACTTTCACATTTTCAAGATATTGTTCGATGCATGGACGAACATAAAGTTATGTAGTGTGAACCGATGCTCTTGAACGCATCAAATGTGATGTCATTGGTCCATGACTCAAGAGGCACTATTTGTCTCGTGCAGGATCAGCGTGTTGGAAATCAGTTTGGAAATCACTTGCAGGTTATCGTGATAGCAATAAAGACACTGTGGTAGCACTTGACTGATTGTTAGTTTTACATTAATTGGTACACCTTGGAAACATCTCTTCTTAACCTACATACTTCTCTATATATGTTTATATGGCTCGCGTTTCTTTCGGCGGTGAGTATATACGTTGATGGAACATCCCCTCTTCTTTCAACAGAGGACTAGACAGAAAACATATGTAAATGGTACAGTGCCGATTACAATCCTTGAACACAAACTCTCACACAACGACTTACATGGTACTGGTAGGAAGATCCATGGCGCATCATTGAGGACCCTCATCCTGACGTCAGTCCTGGCCATGTGACCATGTAAGGTAGAGTTACCTGGCAACATGTTTGTCACTGTCAGCACGTGACACGTCATCCATGACACAGCAACTGCCAAGATTACCTGAACGTACATATTAATAATGAAAACATATCAGTAGGTGTTCCTGACAACCGGCTTGCACTGAATGCTACGCAAAGTGTCCTATGAATGTCTAACCTGAGTGAGGTAGGTAAAGTAAACAGTATTCCAGTTACATCATGGCATGTATATGGAAGGATGGCTTACAATGATAGGAGACCTCGAGCACTTTTGCAAATAAAAGCCAGAAAACCATTTCGGAATCCCACTATATCATGAGCATTTGTTTATCAATTCCCATCAAACAATGATGGTACCAGGGAAAGAAGGTCAGTATAGTCTGCCACACCGGTGATACCCGTGGCAAACACACGCAAAGGCAAGTCAATTGTTAACCTGAACATACACAGGAACACATGATAGAAGTCAAAATAGGGAAATTGCATCACATTTTGGTCGCATCCTGCTCCACCGGTGACACCCGTCATAAAATCAGGGGTACCAACATGGATCCAACAGGGCGAGGATACTAATCTGAGTGAATCTATATAACTGGACCACCCGTGGCTTTATGACCTCAGCATGTATGCTCAATTATTATATATTAGTATGTAATCAGTTAACTTGAGAACTTATAGGGACCGGTCAAAGGCCCATCCACTGTATACATCACACATATGCCCCGAGGGGTCGGTTGACAACGAATTTATCCTACCGACAATCATTTTAACAGGTCTGGTATAAATTTCCAGTTTACATCGGAGCAAAACTAACGATGTATTTCTTAGCGGGCTACACGAGCGGCTACATCGAAAATAACTGTCCCCCTCCTTAACCAATCAGCAGCAAGTATTTTAATGTAAGGTGAGAAAATTGTGTACATACTCACAGCATTCAACTGAAATAGTGCGTATCGAGTCACATGACACTTCCGGCGACGGAGCGTTAGGAACGGAATTCTCACATTCACCAGAAAGACCGAGAACAGGATGTAGAGGGATATTGTTCTACAATAGATATCATAACTTTAACCTACATGACTTACCTCTGTGACAACCGATATCATAGACTTATCATGTACCTATTTCCTGGTTGCTCACAACCTGGATATTTCCCAGTGTTCACATAGCGGTATCATGTACCGACAGAGTGTCACCCCTAGAACACAACCACACACATTCTAACAATAATCTATGTTCAATGCATCTTCTCATGGCAAGTTAGTTAATTGACTATAAAAGTCCAGTTTCTGCCCTTGTAGAACTAGGCTGTAATCATGGAGCTATATTTTGGCTGGACTAACGGGTCTATGCACAGCCACATCAAACTCGGGTAATGCACCTCCGATATTTCCCAAATCTTTTCATGATTTAAATTATGGTGTTCATGTGATTGGATGCACTTCGCGAAATAAGACCCTTTATATTACAAAAAGGGTTTTGATTATCGATCAGATCTTCTTGACTGGGTGCCGCCATTATATTTGAAACAAATGCAAGTGATATGAGAGGTGAAATATGATTGTTCAATTGGAAGGATATAGAAGGGACTACTTGTTGCGCTACGATTGAGCCCAGAAATTCCAGCGTAAGGGTGGAAACTGGACTTTTAAAGTCAATTAACTCCTTTGACCTTTAACATGTGTTCAAAACGTCGCACAACGAACTAGCGCATGAATACACTGTTTGAGTGAACCGCCCTTTTCATCATATAGTGCCAGATGACTTGTAGTCACGTTTGTCTGTAGAAAGACGGGGATACATTGGGAACCTCTGCATAAGCATATTGTTAACGTGAATCAACAATAATTATTTATTGAGAAAAAGACACTGCATCGGTGTATGAAGATAGAAAGTAGTTCCTGCTACGTGATCTCATTTTCATATTAATCGGAGAATCACCCCTATTACTCCCTGACTACTTACAAGCTGGCCTGTGTTGTTTTTACAGTGGTATCATGCACCGACAGAGTGTCACCCCTGGTACTCCTTGACTACTTACAAGCTGGCTATGCCCCAGTTTTGTTTACACAGTGGTATCATGTACCGACAGACTGTCTCCCCTAGTACTTCCTGACTACTTACAAGCTGGCTAGTGTTGTTCACACAGTGGTATCATGCACGGACAGAGAGTCACCCCTAGTACTCCCTGCCTACTTACAAGCTGGCTAGTGTTGTTCACACAGTGGTATCATGCACCGACAGAGCGTCTCCCCTCGTACTCCCTGACTACTTACAAGCTGGCTAGTGTTGTTCACACAGTGGTATCATGCACGGACAGAGTGTCACCCCTAGTACTCCCTGACTACTTACAAGCTGGCTAGTGTTGTTCACACAGTGGTACCGTGCACTGACAGAGTGTCACCCCTAGTACTCTCTGACTACTTACAAGCTGGCTAGTGTTGTTCACACAGTGGTATCATGCACCGACAGAGTGTCTCCCCTAGTACTCCCTGACTACTTACAAGCTGGCTATGCCCCAGTGTTGTTCACACAGTGGTATCATGCACCGACAGAGTGTCACCCCTAGTACTCCCTGACTACTTACAAGCTGGCTATGCCCCAGTGTTGTTCACACAATGGTATCATGTACCAACAGAGTGTCTCCCCTAGTACTCCCTGACTACTTACAAGCTGGCTAGTGTTGTTCACACATTGGTATCATGCACCGACAGAGTGTCTCCCCTAGTACTCCCTGACTACTTACAAGCTGGCTATGCCCCAGTGTTGTTCACACAGTGGTATCATGCACCAACAGAGTGTCACCCCAAGTACTCCCTGACTACTTACAAGCTGGCTATGCCCCAGTGTTGTTTACACAGTGGTATCATGCACCGACAGAGTGTCTCCCCAAGTACTCCCTGACTACTTACAAGCTGGCTATGCCCCAGTGTTGTTCACACAATGGTATCATGTACCGACAGAGTGTCTCCCCTAGTACTCCCTGACTACTTACAAGCTGGCTAGTGTTGTTTTTACAGTGGTATCATGCACCGACAGAGTGTCACCCCTAGTACTCCCTGACTACTTACAAGCTGGCTAGTGTTGCTCACACAGTGGTACCGTGCACCGACAGAGTGTCACCCCTAGTACTCCCTGACTACTTACAAGCTGGCTATGCCCCAGTGTTGTTCACACATTGGTATCATGTACCAACAGAGTGTCTCCCCTAGTACTCCCTGACTACTTACAAGCTGGCTATGCCCCAGTGTTGTTCACACATTGGTATCATGTACCAACAGAGTGTCTCCCCTAGTACTCCCTGACTACTTACAAGCTGGCTATGCCCCAGTGTTGTTTTTACAGTGGTATCATGCACCGACAGAGTGTCTCCCCTAGTACTCCATGACTACTTACAAGCTGGCTAGTGTTGTTTACACAGTGGTATCATGCACCAACAGAGTGTCACCCCTAGTACTCCCTGACTACTTACAAGCTGGCTATGCCCCAGTGTTGTTCACACAATGGTATCATGTACCGACAGAGCGTAATTCCGAGGACAAGTACGGTTGGAGCCACTGTCAGAGGACCAATGAACCGGAGGAGGAACCCCAGAGCTCCCGAGACTCCCAGAAGGAACTGAGCTCCAGACGCCAGCATCAGGTTACCCTGGATCTGGATACAACATTGTGTAACATATGTGCATAATCTGGCAATGAATTGAAACATACATATCAAACATTCTCATTACTTGTAACATGAAACGTCGCCGTCAGTTATTCTTGTAACATGTTGAAATGCAATTATAAACCTATTGCCACTTTTGTCGGTTGTGTTGTAGCTATCTTGCTATCTCATAGTAACCTTGTGGGAGGTGCTATTTTCAAGTGATACCTCTTCGAGGTTTTACATTTGAATGGTAAACGCTAGGTTTTACAGCTGAATTGTGTAAACAGTCTTCATATGTTTATGCTGATTTTTATGCCTAAAATTACAATGATTTGCAAATGAAAATTACCTTAATCGAAATTCCAACCTTATATATCATGTTTTGTATTGCAACTCACTGAGCCATTGAGGCAGGAGATGAAAGGTTGTCAGTCATGTATGTCATGACTTCAGTTGTCAGCATGCGGCACGTGGTCTTTCTCTCGCCTGGTGTCATCGAATTCGATTTATACCGCGACTACTGAAATGTTTCAGTCTTTCTGGCATTTTTCATTTTTCATTTAGATTCTTAACCAAAACCAAAACTTCAAAGAAATCTATTCTTAACAACACTATTAAGCTGGGAGAGGTCTGGGGGTATTTATCGTTACAGAAAGAGAACAATCATCTAGGAGGGCCCTTCACACGACACAACGATCTCACCTCGGTCATCCGCTTCTTCCACGGTGCGGTTGACGTGTCATTTCCTGGTGTACGTTCACGCAATGCGCCTAAGTATGAGCAGACAAATAGGGTGAAATGTATTGTCGTATCAGCAGTTGTGAGATAAGGGACCTTATGGGTGAAAAATCACATTTGGACTTTATATTATATTTTATAACTAACTCTATAAGCTTCAATTCATATTTATTAAAGAAATAAATGACATCAAACATTTGGACTCATTTTCCGTCTTAACTGTTTATACAATAATTACAATTTTTAGACATACTGTCTTATGAATTGAAAGTAGTTATGTGAGCTGAAAGGTTGAAAAAATGTTTTATTACGTTACGAACAAACGAGTAAAAAGATATAAGATTTTCTGTACAGTCCGCACACATGGCGATCTTCACTGAGTTGACGTCCATCGTCTTTGTGACGTCAAACACAACTGCATCCTACCACCTATAAGGTCCCCTTTCTCCTGGTGGGTCACAATTATTATTTATGCCAAAAATGTATCAGAAAATAGCAGTACGTCACATTACCATTTTGTTAATGTCCTTATATCCCGTTTACATGCTACATGATAAACAGTATTAAATACACTCACCAAATAGTGTAGGAGATATTCGTAAATAATAGATGATGACAGAAATACAAGGAGGAATCGAGTGATAGTAATGGGTGGATTGTAAGGGTGCAAACAACCAAGGAAGACAAGAGGGCGTGTGTAAATAAGAAACCTGCAACCTTATGGATATGAGTGAGTGAGTGAGTTGGGTTTAACGCCGCTTTTAACAGTATTACAGTTATATCACGGCGTGTCAGCTTAATGTGGGAGGAAAGCCCGAAGTGATGCAGGTCTCAGACGTTTACCACTTCGCCGAAACCCACGAGCACGGGTATGGTGCTGACAAACCTAGAAACATAATCGGGGCGAACCGGGATTCGAACCCACAATCATAGGTTTCTGGTGTTCCCAAGGGCACAGCGAATCGCGGCGCCTTAGACGACTTGGCCACCCGTGCCCCCTTATGGATATGAGCTTCTAGTTTATTGCATATAGCGACGTTTAGATGTAGCTTCTTACACCGTTATCAAGCCGGAGTGACCACAACCAAGCAATGAGAGCTCGAGGTATATGTGTACATGATATGTTATGTTGGCAGATAGATTTGAAGTCAAATCTGTCACGTTGCCTTAAATTGACGTTTGCATTACGTTCGTTCGGACGGCAGGGGTTTGTAGTACAATGAATGTTTAAGATGGCTTGATCACTTATTGGACATGCAGTAAACGATTGATCAAATGTTCGTTTGTACGATGTTGAATGGTCCGAATCAGTCTCCCAATGACGATTACAGTGAGTCTTTCCCACTCCTCTTGCAGCGCCTGGCCCAGTTCGGCTAACGTAGCGCGTGGCCTTTGACGTCGGCGTACACGTCTCCCAATCATGTCTCAGACGTGCTCTTTTGGGAAAAGGTCAAGACTCATATTTGGCTTTTTCATGACGGTGCTGTTCTGTGATGGAGGTAGTCATTTAAGATACATGCATGACGCGCACAGGCGTTGTCGTTCTGGAAGTCAAAACGTAAACCGTCGTGGCGCGCAAGCGACAAAACTATTTGCAATGGTATGACCTTCCATTGACAGTGTGCAGTGGCGTTCTGGCAGTCATATTGACCTCGCCTCATTTCATTACAGGCCCATCCTCAAATCTGTAATGTCGCATGGCGTTCGTTAGGATGCCTCCAGACATGTTCACACCGATCCAGAAAGTCAAGCGTGAATCTGGACTCATCTGAAAACATTACACGAAACCATCGGCGATTCCCCTAGTTTCTACGTCTCAAACATCAATGGCGTCTGGCTAGAATGTGTCAATTTGTTAAAAGTGGCTCAACGCGTGGTCGTCAAGCATAAAGATTAACTGCATGCAGGCGATGTCTAACCGTCTAGTCATGCCAAAAAACTTTAATTCCGGTAGCCTCGCGCAAGTGAATAGCGATATGATTGGCTGATCGCCGTTGATTTCTCAAAGCCTTGTTTATGGTGAATTGTGTTCTTCGCCTAGGGCGCATTGTGTGGTGCCGATCATTAACAATTTGTGTATGCAGAAACCTGTTCCAAAGGCTTTGAATAGTCTCCCTGGTTAAAATGTGTCAGGTGTGTTAAGTGTGTGCCAGAGGTAGCCTGGTGTCGCAAAAGTAGGCTTTAAAAAGGCAAGAGTGGTGCAGCGTAACGTAACTCATAACACCAAGGCAAAATACACATGTGTAACTTATTGACCACGTACCATCACTTAATTTCGGATCACTAACAATGACAACAATGGCCACCAAGATCGTCCCAGCGGGCCCTTGTATTAATGGTAACCTATAACGAAAGGGTCATTTAGCCAACAAAAGACACAAATGACATACAATTTAAGACTATATATCTTTATTCAAAACCTTTTCAGCAGGCCCCGCCGCAATAATGACGAGACAACATTCCCCTTAGATGTAAGCCCCATACGCTAATTATGTCCTTTAAGCTTTTAAAGATAAAGACGTTAGCTGTATATACCTACTGTAGATGCGATAGACGACATACCTACACCCAACACAAATTTGCAGTAGAGTTGCCAGTCCACTGGTGAAGAGGCACAAGCTGAGAAGCTCGGCCCGAACCCACCACTGTTCTCCTGCTCCGATCAGGTTGGCGATCACTACGGCCGCTGGGAGAGATCCCGATATTACTTGAAACGCTTGCTAAAACATAATACGTTATACCTTATACAACGGTACAAGCTCAGTTCGCTCTTTCGTTACCTACACTGACAGTGAGTATAATTTTACGCCGCTTTCAGCAACATTCCAACAATATCAGCAACACAATACATGCGCTTCACACATTGTACTCGTGTGGAAAATCGAACCAGGAGCCTTCAGCGTGCCCGGCGAACGCTTTAACCACTAGACCACCCCTACGCCTATGCCTACACTGATTGTTAGGTGCTGATACATAAATCGGTAATTGTCTGCATACGTTTATGTCATTTGACTGATATAGGAACTTATCTCAGTTACATTTATGCCTGGGTACGTTCGTGTTTTGTGAATTAAGAGTGTATAACGGAAGCGGACTTCAACGGATAAACACGATTTCAGAAACCTCGTCATCTATTGCTACGGAGGTTTTGCTCTATCCCTATGTTTAGTGTAATTAAGCACAGTTTTGTCCTGAACTATTATAGTTAAAACGCGAATCAAATCTGCAATAAGCGGCGCCGTAAATTGAAAATCCTGAAACAGGGCTAACTGATGGGTTGTTCCACCTATTCGTCTGTTCCCTGTTTAGAGACAAAGTATACATTTTAAACATAAGCCAATACCACTTAAGTAGGTAGATTATGGTTAAATAAGTCACATTGTATTATCCGTTCAGTGTCTCATTACAAATAATCTCAAGCAGAAACAAGTAAGATTTAGATTAAAGTTTTTATTTAAATATTTTTCAGTTTAATCACAATGACATGACTCGGAAGCCTGTACAGTAAATAAAAAAGTTGTTATCCATAGATTATCTCTACTTTGTCGACGGTCTGGGGCTTGACATGGAATCATCGTTGGACGAACATGGCGACAGAAACACAACAGTGGTCGTTTTGTTTTACTGCACAATGCTGCTAAATGCCATATACTGAGCAACTGGTGGGACAACCCCGTGGCATGAGAGATAGTTGACATCATCTTGCCATATTTCTTCCCAGGTAATAATATTCAATTTTTCAACAGGTTTAAAGAAATATTTCACCGAAAATTGATGTGGATGCGCCATCTTGTTTGACGGTAATGAAAGAACGACATAACTTAGGATACGTTAGATCATGGGGGCGGTAATCTGGACAGCACCATGACGTCAGTCCATGACGTAACTAAAAAAGTGTACTATATTTAAGAATTAAGCGAGTGGGAGTGCAGGGCGAATACATTTCGAAGGGTGTAACATTAATGTTTTTTATGAATTATGATTTCGACGTGTTTATGTAGCGGCTATAACATTTCCGAGGTCCATGTAGGATTCGAACCAAAGACCTTCTGAGCGAGGTCGGACACCTTGTCAACGTGACCAAGGAGGTGTGCTTCGTCAGCAACATGTGAGGATGTCATCTGCGGTATGACTTAACGAGCTGCTACATTTATACCATCATATTTAGACATTTTGTCGCTCCCCGTGTTACAATGTAGCTAACACAACCATATGTTATTGACGACCCCGAACATATTTATCTGGACATCAGAGAATCACCGATGTCAATCGCGAACTTGTAGGATGTAATGGTTAGCATTATATTTCAATCCGTTTAACTTGAATCCGATAATTATGCAAATAAGGTAGACTAACAGGAACTACTTTAGTTGTCTCTAAACATAATGTGGCGTTGGCTTGCTTGCTAGCAATGATCCCTGAATCATAAGACTGGATTCCCGATGTGTCAGTGCTAATGTGAACAGCCATCATGGCTGCAAGTCATTTGGCACCATATCATAAATGAGGCGGTACACTCATGCTTTATATTCCTACTCAGGTTCTAAAGTTACTGTATTAAATAGCAATATTAATAACATAGGAAATTATATGACAAAGAGAGCAGGACCCTCGTATGTTTCCGTATAGTATGTGTCATATATTAGACATATAAAATATATGTTACGCTCGTCAAAGGCTCGCATAATCCAATTTGTACTCCTAATATATGATTCGAAAACAAATAATTGCTGTAACAGCTGCTTCATGGAGAACCAATCGGTGTTGTGCGTTTTAACGAGGCATGATGGAAAAGTACACTAAACTATAATAATATTCACGGCAATGTGAGATATACTCATCATATACAACACTGTGTGTTATAAGCACATTTCGTCGACATCTTTCATTATAAATATGTTGCAATTCATTTAATACCTGCTCCAGATAAATTGACATTAATGAGTGAGTGAGTGAGTGAGTGAGTGAGTGAGTGAGTGAGTGAGTGAGTGAGTGAGTGAGTGAGTGAGTGAGTGAGTGAGTGAGTGAGTGAGTGAGTGAGGTCTATTCTGGACAGCCAGCAACTTATCTGTACACTGGACCATAGCCAACAAAGGTTGTGCACCGGTGCCCAGTCAATTTGCACAGTCATCTGCCTGGGAGGTATATAGGCGAGCTGCATTTGGAACTCAAATATGCAATAAAATTCCGTTTCATCATGCCAGTGTTATTTTATGGCAAAAGATCGTGTTGCCCTAGGTTTTAGCAGATGTTACCCCATGTTAACAGAAAGTGAGGGTTAGTATGTAGCGTCTTGATTAGTCCGTGAAATTTATGTGTTATGGATCCTCTCCTAACCCCGTTAACATATGTTCGACCTAGTTGTATTTATGCATAAAACATTGCATATATATGAACGTTATACATAAACTACAAACGTCAACACCAGAGAATAATGACTATCAAACATCCGCTGAAACAGATTCCATAGGGAATAAATAGCCAAATAGCGATAGAAACTATACAAATGGATTTATGAAAATAAGTGATGACACTTGGTTTTCCCGAAAGCTTATTTATATCGTTAGAGGATAGGTCAAATCCTAACCCTCGTAAGCATATGTTTCATATGCTGCGGGAAATTCGAAATATATTACATTTTTATTAACAGAAAAAAATGACTAACGCGCAGATTTAAAGTGACGCGCCGATGTCAGAGAAACAGTTCCTTTTCTAGCAAGCAAAATATAAACAGGATCATTCAAGAACAGTTATGTTTCCCTGTAGGTAAAAACAGGTCTGATACTATTCCCGTATTCACAACAACTGTGCTACTTCTTGGTTTGATTGTTTAATATTCTGCCTTCTTCTACAGCCATTGCGACTTAACTGTCGCCCTTTGGGGGCTCTTGTGTCTGAGAAGGGTAGTAATCTATTAAGATTTTAGACTAATGGGCAATTATTGTGATATCTGTTTTGGTGCCTATATGATTCTGCCTTCACTCTGTTTGGCTGTTGTGTTAAGGGACGATCGAACATCTGATTTTCAATTCTTCTTTCATTTGAGCATGAGCATGGAATTTTGGTTTTTCGGTTGATGTTGCATATCTGTCCATCTGCCGTTTTTACTTACATCCCATTGGGACTGCCATTCTTGCTCTATTGATGTTATTGATGCTTTTTATCTCATGTTTTGCAAAAAGAAATATGCTGCATCTCCACCTTGTCTCGAGTCTGTGTTTTAATTTCCATGAATGTCTATGTGCGACTGGATCCAACATAGCTCCAGTTGCATGCCCTGAACAGCAAATTTGTATATTTTCGTATAGAATTTTGTTAACAGTATTTGGCATAGAACTTGAGTGTCTGCCGTTCATGGCCTGTAGTTCACGTAGCGACAATGACAGGATGACTACCTTTGCTTCCGGTAGTTCCGGCGCGTAATGAATTGCCTCTAGTTCATCAATGAATACTGATTGACCGTGCTTGGGGTTGGGAACAATGGATAGGAATTCCTGATTAATTTAAGTACTTATCGTAATAGGGTTGGATGTTTTATAGTCACTGTGACATCTGATGTAAAGCACTTTGGGATTGTTTGGGAGGGTGTCTGGGTTAGGTGTAACGTGTTGTAGTGATGGTGATGGTGGTGGATGGTGGTGGATGAAGGTCATCACAATTGGGACTTATTTTGATTTCACTAACTAATATCCCAGCAGGCTTTATCCTTGGGTCTTTCTAGCTAGGGCTTCATCTCGGATGCATTTGGCGTCTCTTGTCTTCTTATAGGAACTTGAATAGGAAATAGCTTTGTTCGGATTTTGAGCGATCCCCTTGTCACTTCTAGTTAGATGTCAACACCCCCAACCTCTGAGATCACTGCCCCTTTCCTAGATGAATGACATGTTCGTGCCTGTGTAGATCCAGTGATGGCCAAAATGTACTTCTTGTTGGAAACAAGATTTGATACTCGGTTGCCGATGTAATATTTGTTTTTTTATTTATCATTTTTATGACGATACTATGTATGATCACTGTACTGATTATTTAACAAAATGCATATTTATTATAATTATTTAACTATATCTATTTGATTACGATAAAGTACTGACAATGAATTATCTGCTTGCGTGGCGATAAAATTTACGTATACAAATTAAAACAAGCTTTGAAGTAAAAAGTGATTGGACGGAAACTGAAATGAAGAAAAGATAAGGTTTTATTTAAATGTCTCTTCTGGAATACTTATAATTTGAAATTACATTTCTTTTTGAGTGAATGTTAAAATTATATATTCATTTTGTCTGTAGTTTTGCCTGCAATTTTGTATGGTCTGTTTTACGTTTTTTCCGTTATTCAAATTTAATTTTCGTCACGCATTTGTTATTAAACATGCCCTAAAGTATTATTATCTGCAAAGCTGCTTTGTTCAGTTTCCCTGCTTCAGGGACAACGATGGCTAAACTAGAAGTGTAATAAGTGACCCCCGTTCTCAAGGCACACATGGCCGACATACGTGCATCACACCAGGTGCAGGATGCGTTGATAGATTCAGTGATCTGTTGTCACGACTGCGGCAGCATTAATGAGCGACATGTTTCCTCATGGCTGCTGTTGTTAGTGCTGCATCAGTTCATAAGATACAGATCACAGGTACCTTTTAATAACGAGTTTGTGTTCAATATGTATCACATTAACCCAGAATAGAGAGTCGCAGATACATTGGGGAAAATGGCAATGATAGACGGTGTGTTTATGTAAGAAAGCACATGTTTAAGAAATGAAACAAGTTTTTTCTTATTTGTGATATTTGTTATTCAGTGAGATGTATGCTTACTAAACCCTAATCTTTACGTATTCCCAACAAGACAAGAATTCGATTTTCTCATGTCAACTGAAATTGTAAGTAAGCAATTATCATAATACAGTCGGATCCCGTTATCTCGAACCTAACGGGACCATGTTGTAACTTCGAGATATCCGTACATTCGAGATAGCAAGGCATGGACAGTCAGACAGACCAAATCTTTGTTTGTTTGTTGTTGAACGCCGTACTCAGAAATATTCAAGCTTAGGACGGCGGTATGTCAATAATCGAGTCTGGACCAGTCAATCCAGAGATTGACATCATGAGCATCGATCTACACAATTTGGGATACAATGATATGTATCAACCACGCCAGCGAGCCTCTTACGACAAGCATGGGTTGCTGAATACCTATTCTACCCCGGATCTTCACGGGTTGACAGACCAAGTAACAAAATGATAGATCCATAGCAATATCATTACATGCACGAGAAATGTTTTTATTACTTGCCTGTGAAGAGATCACCCGTTTAATAAACATACAGCTGTATTACACATTGTGTAATACCAAAACGCGTGTTTATGTACTCTCGGAACACGTTTCACGAACAAATATTGAAAACTCTCAACATCCCTTGGCTTATTCAACGACATTGCGTGTGGAGATGATAGATCACTGAGAGGAGCTTATGCACACTCGATGACCCCAGCAACCTTGTTGCTAGGTTGACGTCACATGGCATTGTTTCGCCGAAGGATCTTGTAACAAAATTTCCACAAATTACGTCATCGGGTATTGTGACGTGATTGTAAACTTTGAGGTGCAAGGCCCCGTTCCACAAGGCGATCGTACGGTAGCGCAACGACAGTCGTTGGTCTAAGTTAAAGTATATGAGTTGCGATAACCTTGACGCTACGCTAATTTTGTGGAACGGACGCCTGAATTCTAAACGTGGACCGTTGGATGGTATTAAATTCATACGTTTCAACTTTTGACGTATTTGAAGTATTGCTGTGTTAAACTCAGTTGGATTATGCCGTGGATCGTGTAGGTGTCAGCCTATTCACACTCAACAGTATAATTCTAACAACGTTATAAATGGCCAGTAATAAATAAAATACTAAACTCGCTCCCGTGTAAAACCAATTTTATGAAACTCGTGAATAGTTGTGGTATCTGACTCGCTTTCGCTCGTCAGATACCACAACTAATCACTCGTTTCATAAAATTGGTATTACACGGGAGCTCGTTTAGTATTCTATATATATGTTAATAAAGATTACCATCTAAAATTATTGGATTAAAAGATAAGTACACGAATGGTAGAGGAGTTAGTTCAAATTGCACTGCAGCGATGTTAGACGATACTGTGAGGAAATGTACTTGATATAACGAGGAGAAATGCTCACTGCTGTGTGAAATACTCATTTGCGCTTCTCAGTACTGTTAAAATGCCAGCTTTGTATGAAAGTTGATCTAATATCTTATTAAGACAGTTTCTATTATAAGCTTTATTTTGCTCGCTCCAGATGATGTTTCCATGTAACCAGAGCGTTTGGTCTAAATTACGTAATGAATAAACACATCTGAACACTAGAAATAAAAATTCTTATTCACAAGCAATGTGGAGAAGATCTATCTCAAAGTGAGTGAGTTGGGTTTAACGCCGCTTTTAACAGTATTCAAGTTATATTGCGGCATGTCAGCTTCATGTGGGAGGAATGCCTGAAAGTCTCAGACGTTTACCACTTCAGTGAAACCCACAAGCACGGGTATGGTGCTGACAAACCTAGAAACATAATCGGGCCGAACCGAGATTCGAACCCACAATTATAGGTTTCTGGCGTGCCCAAGGGACGCAACTCTGCATAGCGAATCGCGGCACCTTAGACGACTGGGCCACCCGTGCCCCGCTATCTCCAAGATACAGTATAGGAAAGCTAGGGGATGGCACCCGTTAACGTGCTGGCGATAAACTTTTATGATTACTGCCAGTCGTAAAAACAGAGACTAATAAAACATATTTTGTAAATGCTATGACATAAAATGTGTTCATGTCTACTGTTGTCGAGATAAAAACTGTATTCATTACACTGCAATTGTCATGTTTAGTTGTATGTGGCGTTGCGCGATGGCAAATACCTACCTAATTACAACCGTACTCGTATAACTATGGAACAATCTGTGACGATCTTCACGTGACAATAGTGTGTATGTAACATTGGAGTAACGTGTAACGATCGTCATGTGACAATAGTGCGTATGTAACATTGGAGTAACGTGTAACGATCGTCATGTGACAATAGAGTGTATGTAACATTGGAGTAACGTGTAACGATCGTCATGTGACGAAAGGGCGTATGTAACATTTGCGTAACGTGTAACGATCGTCATGTGACGAAAGGGCGTATGTAACATTGGCGTTACGTGTAGCAATCGTCATGTGACAATAGAGTGTATGTAACATTGGCGTAACGTGTAACGATCGTCATGAGACAATAGAGTGTATGTAACATTGGAGTAACGTGTAACGATCGTCATGTGACGAAAGGGCGTATGTAACATTGGCGTTACGTGTAGCAATCGTCATGTGACAATAGAGTGTATGTAACATTGGAGTAACGTGTAACGATCGTCATGAGACAATAGAGTGTATGTAACATTGGAGTAACGTGTAACGATCGTCATGTGACGATAAAGTGTATGTAACATCGGTGTAACGTGTAACGATCGTCATGTGACGATAGAGTGTATGTTATATTGGAGTAACGTGTAACGATCGTCATGTGACTATAGAGCGTATGTAACATTGGTGTTATGTGTAAAAATCGTCATGTGACAATAGAATGTATGTAACATTGGAGTAACGTGTAACGATCTTCACGTGACAATAGAGTGTATGTAACATTGGCATAACGTGTAACGATCGTCATGTGACAATAAAGTGTATGTAACATCGGAGTAACGTGTAACAATCGTCATGTGGAATAGTGCGAATGTAACATTGGAGTAACGTGTAACGATCGTCATGTGACAATAGAGTGTATGTAACATTGGAGTAACGTGTAACGATCTTCACGTGACAATAGAGTGTATGTAACATTGGCATAACGTGTAACGATCGTCATGTGACAATAAAGTGTATGTAACATCGGAGTAACGTGTAACAATCGTCATGTGTCAATAGTGCGAATGTAACATTGGCGTAACGTGTAACGATCGTCATGTGACAATAGAGTGTATGTAACATTGGAGTAACGTGTAACGATCTTCACGTGACAATAGAGTGTATGTAACATTGGCATGACGTGTAACGATCGTCATGTGACAATAAAGTGTATGTAACATCGGAGTAACGTGTAACGATCGTCATGTGTCAATAGTGCGAATGTAACATTGGCGTAACGTGTAACGATCGTCATGTGACGATAGAGTGTATGTAACATTGGAGTAACGTGTAATGATCGTCATGTGACAATAGAGTGTATGTAACATCGGAGCAACGTGTATCAATCGTCATGTGACAATTGGGCGTATGTAACATCGGAGTAACGTGTAACGATCGTCATGTGATGATAGAGTGTATGTAACATCGGAGTAACGTGTAACGATCGTCATGTGACAATAGAGTGTATGTAACATTGGAGTAACGTGTAACGATCGTCATGTGACGATAGAGTGTATGTAACATCGGAGCAACGTGTAACAATCGTCATGTGACAATTGGGCGTATGTAACATCGGAGTAACGTGTAACGATCGATATGTGATGATAGAGTGTATGTAACATCGGAGTAACGTGTAACGATCGTCATGTGACAATAGAGTGTATGTAACATCGGAGTAACGTGTAACGATCGTCATGTGACGATAGAGTGTATGTAACATTGGAGTAACGTGTAACGATCGTCATGTGACAATAGAGTGTATGTAACATTGGAGTAACGTGTAACGATCGTCATGTGACGATAGGGCGTATGTAACATTGGAGTAACGTGTAACGATCGTCATGTGACAATAGTGCGTATGTAACATTGGAGTAACGTGTAACGATTGACATGTGACAATAGTGCGTATGTAACATCGGAGTAACGTGTATCAATCGTCATGTGACAAAAGGGTGTATGTAACATCGGAGTAACGTGTAACGATCGTCATGTGACGATAGAGTGTATGTAACATCGGAGTAACGTGTAACGATCGTCATGTGACAATAGGGCGTATGTAACATCGGAGTAACGTGTAACGATCGTCATCTGACAATAGAGTGTATGTAACATTGGAGTAACGTGTAACGATCGTCATGTGATGATAGAGTGTATGTAACATCGGAGTAACGTGTAACGATCGTCATGTGTCAATAGTGCGTATGTAACATTGGAGTAACGTGTAACGATCGTCATGTGACGATAGGGTGTATGTAACATCGGAGTAACGTGTAACGAACGTCATGTGACGATAGAGTGTATGTAACATCGGAGTAACGTGTAACGATCGTCATGTGATGATAGAGTGTATGTAACATTGGCGTAACGTGTAACGATCGTCATGTGACAATAGGGCGTGTGTGTCTGTCAGTCTCACGGATGTCCGTTAGTCTCGGAGGTGTCTGTCAGTCTCCCGGATGTCCGTTAGTCTCGGAGGTGTCTGTCGGTCACTCGGATGTCCGTTAGTCTCGGAGGTGTCTGTCGGTCTCTTGGATGTCCGTTAGTCTCTATGTTGTCTGTCAGTCTCTTGGGTGTCCGTTAGTCTCGGGGGTGTCTGTCAGTCTCCTGGGTGTCCGTTAGTCTCTATGTTGTCTGTCAGTCTCTCAGATGTCCGTTAGTCTCTATGTTGTCTGTCAGTCTCTCGGATGTCCGTTAGTCTCGGAGGTGTCTGTCAGTCTCTCGGATGTCCGTTAGTCTCGGAGGTGACTGTCAGTCTCTCGGATGTCCGTTAGTCTCGGAGGTGTCTGTCAGTCTCTCGGATGTCCGTTAGTCTCGGAGGTGACTGTCAGTCTCTCGGATGTCCGTTAGTCTCGGAGGTGTCTGTCAGTCTCTCGGATGTCCGTTAGTCTCGGAGGTGTCTGTCAGTCTCTCGGATGTCCGTTAGTCTCGGGGGTGTCTGTCAGTCTCACGGATGTCCGTTAGTCTCGGAGGTGTCTGTCAGTCTCTCGGATGTCCGTTAGTCTCGGAGGTGTCTGTCAGTCTCTCGGATGTCCGTTAGTCTCGGAGGTGTCTGTCAGTCTCCTGTGTGTCCGTTAGTCTCTATGTTGTCTGTCAGTCTCTCGGATGTCCGTTAGTCTCGGAGGTGACTGTCAGTCTCTCGGATGGCCGTTAGTCTCGGAGGTGTCTGTCAGTCTCTCGGATGTCCGTTAGTCTCGGAGGTGACTGTCAGTCTCTCGGAGTTCCGTTAGTCTCGGAGGTGTCTGTCAGTCTCTCGGATGTCCGTTATTCTCGGAGGTGTCTGTCAGTCTCTCGGATGTTCGTTAGTCTCGAGGTGTCTGTCAGTCACTCGGATGTCCGTTAGTCTCTATGTTGTCTGTCAGTCTCTCGGATGTCCGTTAGTCTCGGAGGTGACTGTCAGTCACTCGGATGTCCCTCAGTCTTTACGGTGTCTGTCAGTCTCTTGGCTGTATACAATAGGTCAGTGTCTCAGATGGATGGCATATATCAGTTTCTCAGTTTGAAGCCATTGGTTAATCTCTACGGTGTCTCTCATTCTCTCAGATGCATACCGCCTTACAGGTGTCTGTCAATCCCCCAGGTGGCTCTCCACTTATCAGATGCCTATCGAATATCTGTATGTCAGGTTACACAGATTAAAGAAGGACGTACCTGTAACCCATGAACCAGCAGACTGGGAAAGGGCGGGGATGTATCCACGGGGTAGAGAAGCCGTCTGTCAACCCTCACTTCACTCCCATCCTCCTGGGGGTGCGACAATTCCGTACATTCCTCCATTCCCCCTGGGGCGGTTGTACCACGTGTAACTATACTTTCCCTGCTACACGTAACAGCTGTTATACAGTCAGTGTGATTGGTTATTGCTATTGATTAAACATCATCCTCGTGACACTGTGCCATATGGTGGTAGGGAAGAGCGCACAGCAGGAGATTATTGGGAATATTTCAAGAACAATGGTTAAATTTCCATTTCCGTGATTTTTCAAAGATTTCCTTTGAGATCACTGTATAAATGTAAACGTCAATACTAAATACGTTAAGGAAACATATGGCCCTGTGTCATGCTGTTGTATTTAAGCAGCCCCCCGAAACGACTTTGCAACACAAAGACAATAAGCCTGATTTAATGTGATTTTTAATTGACAAAATAAAATATTCCTGTTTACTTACAGCTTTGAGTGAAGTATCTATAATACTCAAAGAGAAGGTCTGGTTTTACAGGGGTGGATGCATAGAGCATAGAAGTTAAAGCGTCAGCTCGTCAAGCTGATCCCCGGGTCCGATTCCTACATTATGTGAATACCATTTCTGATATCCCCGGTCGTGATATTGCTGGAATGTACATGTAGCTAAAAAAGAGATTAAACGAAACTGACCCATCACTCCTCTTAATATCATGGCTTATCGCACCACATACACGTTTGTATCAATCCGATAATAACCAACTAATTACGAGGAATGTAAGATTAGCTGAGAAGGTATCAGCATCACATAGCCCTGATCTGATGGTCGTGGTTTTGAATCCCAGATTTGCCCTGATCACGTCACTTGGTTCGTAAGCACAAGGCCCGTAGGTTTCAGTGGTTGACGTCTTGTACCCACGACACGTCCGACTGTTCTACCAGGTGAGATACTTTTTAAAGAGACGCAAATCCCAACTCACTCACACGTGAAGCAGTCACACCGGGATATGACTGACATACTGACGTGAATCCCAACTCACATACTCACACGTGATATGAGTGAGATACTGTTCAAAGAGACGTGAATCCCAACTCGGAGTCATCTGTGATTTGTTAGATGGAGGGTCATGTTCTCGAACACTTCCAAAACATCATGGTGAACACTCAAGGTGGAATGAGATTGTTCCTGGAGCAACGACGTTTCACTGCTTATAAGTATAAGTCTTGAACCCACGGCTTGCCACACATGTGACATATCGTTATACTGTTGAGTGCACAGTCCTGATCCATGTCTTTGGTGCTGTGCAAATAGCGCTGATCCCATGAGTGAGTGAGTGAATATGGTTTTACGCCGCTTTTAGCAATATTCCAGCTATATCACGGCGGGGGACACCAGAAATGGGCTTCACACATTGTACCCATGTCGGGAATCGAACCCGGGTATTCGGCGTGACGAGCGAACGCCTTAACCACTAGGCTACCCGACCGCCCCGTTGATCCCATGAATGTCTGAAGGGTCTGATACCCACTTGCCATTCTGGAGGTAGATAAGGTATAACTTTTGAAGCACTGACTGAAAGAAAATATTCTGTCCCAAATCGAAAACAGCACCCCAAACCCTCCCCTTACACACACACGCTCACACACGCGCACACGCTCGCACACACATTTCACATGTATATTTTTATTTCATTTGCATAAGATGCATATAGATCGTTATCGCTGTTCACACACAAGATAAATACCATGAAATAAACTTGAAAGCAAACAAATATGTAAATGATATGGGGAAAATGCAGGCCATATCGCTTGTTTATCAATAAACGTCGAACAGAGACTAGTGTTTATTTGTGATTCATATTGAAAGGTGTTTGCACAATGAAATATGCAGGTTCACAGCACATGATTGGTTCTCCAATCCAATGCAGTTCTGGCAAAACCACCTCACTTTTGCTAAATAGTGTGCTACATCACGTTTTGAGGTATCTGTCAGTGATCATCTCGCAACGACTAACAAACTTGATAAGTCTGCTTTCGTCTTATATGTATACTATCAGATAAGATATATCCTTGCAGAAATAAGTACACAATTGCCACAGGATCAAGCATGGAATGCATCAGACTACAATCAGCGGCATAGGAACGTATTTGTGGTGAATATGCTATTTCTCCAAATACAGATTTGTGAAGCCGGTGCTATCCACCCTTTAATGATGATAGACGACGGAGTTCGGGATGCACTTTTTATTCAAACAGCCAAGATGAACATTACAGTCGTAATTAATGAATGAAGACCCCCTAAAAAACCCACACAAAAACAAACAAAAACCCAAAACAAAACAACATAAATGCATGTTTGATTATACATTTAATTTTGTCTCACATGATCATGCATCTAATACAAAAGGGCAATAACAAATTCAAATTATTTTTGTTTAGAAAGACTCTGTCAACTATCCATCATCGCTACGATGACAAATTTTGCAAAATTTCTAAAGTACGTGTTCTCAAATAAAAAAAGAAGAAGTATCAATTAGGTAACTCTTAGATAAATATAATGAAAATGTATTTTGTACAATAGGTCAAATGGCCTTATACAAATAAATCTGTTTGTCTGTCAAATAACAAATTCACGTCACATTCATCCTATTCAAATTAAATAAAGACATTAATGAACTATAGTGCCGCCAAGAAAGCCAGAATGACGACCTGAACAAGTAAAATATAGTTCACGCATAAATCAAACATATAACCATGACAAGACTAACAAGTCAAGGTAAACTTAAATACATATAAATTGTAATGCATTTACACTCTAAACTGTTCGTCAATGTAATAACCAAAAATTTATACAAATACAACTTTCTAAATTTATTTCCAAAATAGAAATTTACATTACTTCATAACTTATCTTTTAAACATACGTTATACACATTACCAAAAAAAACAATGAATAAGCCCCAAACCGCTGACAAACTACTCACGAAAAACAATTCAAATGTAAAAAAACCTATACAAATTCATCCATGTGATCACAGCATAAACGTCCTGGTAGACTTACTGGGAGAGCAAAGCAGAGTGACCAAAAGGCCACACTACCAACTATATATTGACTCTACCAACTAATCACATGAACACTTTTAAACCTTGTGAAAAGCATGGTGGTTGTGTTAGTGAGATATATGTCACAGCCAGGAACACTGTTAAAGTTGTGTTTGTGAGATATGTTCTAAACCTTCAACTAAAACTACATTTGGTTGAAACCTAAAACTACATATGGTTGAATGTACAATGAAATGAAATGAATTAAAACAAAACAAAACGGCTGCTTGTTTGAATCTGCTACAAGGGGGTAACCTTGCCTTAGGTATTCCATACAGGGATACACGTTCTGTTAAAGAAGTCAGCGATCATATAGTTAAAAGGGACATATTTCGTAAGGATAAGAATTTATGGATGAACAACTTCTTTATTACAATTAAGAGCAACGTTTCGGTGTAGGTTCTAACACCGTTATCAAGCAAGTGATTTACAGAGTGTGGTTGGCAAGTATATATACAAGTAGGAGGCAATGTTTATACAGTAGCGTAGATATTGTTATACTGGAGTAGAGAAGCCTGTTATGTACACACAAGGGTAGTGATGACAATCATCTTTATTGTCTGTTGTACCAGTTGCTCAGGATAGAGGTTATACTGTATAAATACATGTTTGAGGTGGCTTAGTTCAGTAGTTAGAAGTATATAAACAAGTATTTACACAGTATAACCCTTCGGCAGATAAAATAGGACTTTGGTTTAAAAGAGAAAAAATAAATTACAACAATATTAAAAAAGCCAACAAAGGATACCAGATAATCTTCCCTAACCGAGAATCTTACAACGCAGCAAATAAAATAACTCAAATATTCCACGTCACAGTAATCAAAAAAACACCTAATTGGCAACAATATACACGAGGCGTAATTAGGGTTAACCCAAGGGAAACAACTGAGGACTTACAATTATACTCTCTAGAAGCTAACATAAACCAAGACCAAAACCCTCAACCCCTAATCACCAGCACGCGTAGAATAACCTCAACTAGAAACGGAAAAACGGTCCCAACCTCCATTGTCATAATCAACTTCAAAAAGACCGCTAAATTCCCTGAAGCCCCCAAACACATTTCCTTCGGAGCCCACACCAACTTAGAAGTCAAACCCTATATAAAGCAGGTTAAGCAATGTACAAAGTGCCTCAAATACAACCACACTGCCTCCCAATGCACATACCGTAAAACTAAATGTAAAAAATGCGCACAAACAGACTGCCCAGGCACATGCACACCCTGGTGCATCCACTGCAAATCCACCCAACACACTTCACTCTCAAACCAATGCCCATACAGACACACACTCACCCAGCAGGCCAACAAACACATAAACATAGACACGGCTAAAATCCAAACACGAAAATTTGCTACACCTGCATCTAAACCACTCCTCCCTACACCACACCCAAACACCATCCCACAAACAAACACCACACCCATAACCGACAGCTCTGTCTGGGGCCCCTACCGAGAAACCGCACCCACCTCACACATACAAGCAGCCACTCAACCAACCACGAACCCTCCCACATCTCACATAGCCAAAACATCAACCCCCGCATGCAAAACAAACCTCAAAATGACCACCACAACACGACCCTCATCCAAGCACCCTACAGCCCATATGGTAACAACGCTCTCCCACAAGCAAGCACAACAACAAAACACAAACACTAAGAAATCATCAGCTACACCCATCCCACAAACACCTTCACAATCCTCCACATCACATGCATCCCCCATGGAAACTCAATCAGCTAAACCTAATCTAACCGATGACGAAGATTTCTCCACTACTGAGGAAACAATAGACTCTACTCCAACTAAAACAAACCAAACTCCCCAACCAGCCAACACCCAAAACCTAAATAACCTCACCTTACTCCTAGCATACATGTATAGTCAAAACTCACCAAAAGCTAGCATGAAATCCTTCTACAAAGTAGCTTTCAATCTAAAATTAACCGATCTTCCCTTCTTCCTCTTTAACCTCCATCTAAAAGAACTCACCGAATAAAATAAAAAATAAAAAATAAATCACCTATCACCCGAACCCAATATTCGAAGGACTAAATATTTTTCAGTGGAACGCCAACGGACTCACCTCCCACGGCCATGAACTAAAAACTAAATTTAAACTAAATAAAGGCCCTCACATTGCTTGTATACAGGAAACCAAATTCTCAAAAAAATCCAAATTCACACTACCTAACTACAACTCAGTTAGAACTGACAGAGCTAAACCGAAAACAAGAAGAGCCGCAGGAGGACTAATCATATTTATCAGGGAAGATATAAATTACGAAGAAATAAAAATAGACACGCCAAACCTAGAAGCCAACGGCATTAAAATCACATTAAATAACCGAAACATAAACATCATAAATATTTACCACTGGGCGGAACAAAAAGTCCAACCTGAGGATCTAAACAAACTACTCCAAATAAGCGATAAATCTACTATATTCCTAGGAGACTTTAACGCTCACCATCCTACATGGAGAATAGATGATAAAATAGATAATCATGGCAAA
Source organism: Haliotis rufescens (assembly GCF_023055435.1). Taxonomy (NCBI): domain Eukaryota; kingdom Metazoa; phylum Mollusca; class Gastropoda; order Lepetellida; family Haliotidae; genus Haliotis; species Haliotis rufescens. Next base: position 359,530 of record NW_025963802.1, read on the forward strand.
TTAATCTCCGAATGGATAGAAACAAACGACCTAGTACTCCTTAATAGCAACCAACCCACGAGGTACGATAAGATAAACCAAAAAATGTCGGCTATCGACCTAACCATATGCACCGCAGATCTAGCCCAAAGTACTCAATGGGAAGTGCACGACGTCCCGCTAGGTAGTGACCACTTCCCCATAAACATAACCATAGGAAATACAAACGTACCAATCCAAACAGAAAACCAAGAACCAAAATTCCATTACAATAAAGCTAACTGGGACCAATTCCAAGATATCTGCAACGAAGCTAACTTAAACGAAATAGAAAATAATGATCCAGAAACCTATTGTAAAAACCTAACAGACTATATAATAAACGCAGCCAAAACCTCCATCCCCTTTAAAACATCTAAGACAGGCAAACCGACGGTACCATGGTGGAATGAGGAAATAGAACAGACTAGACGAAAACGTAAATCAGCCTTCAATAAAGCAAAACGCGACTACAAATATTTAAACATAGCCCACGAACTAAACCACCAGGTTCAAAAACTAGTCCAAATAGCCAAAAGTAGAGACTGGAAAAAATTCTGCGAAGGTATAAATAACCGTACAGATGCCAGAATGGTCTGGCGCAAAATCCACGCCATTAGAGGCTTAAAACGACATAAAAAAAACCCCTAACATTGACAACTCAACCAACCCCGCCCAAAAAGCAAATAATCTCGCCAACCACTTTTCGGCCGTTAGCAGTAACACCAACTTCAGTAAAAATTCCAAGATAAACTTAAAACAGAAAACAAACCCACAAAAGAACCAAACAATAACAATCTAGAAATAAATCAACCCTACACAATGGAGGAGCTCCTCTACGTAATCCAAAACAGGAAAAAGGGCACAGCCCCAGGATTAGACCTAACTTCTTACCAAATAATTAAAAAACTCCCCCTAAAACTACTCCAGGCACTACTCAAACTATACAATCTCATCTACCTAAACGGACAGGTTCCTACTCCCTGGAAACAGGCCCTAGTCATACCAATCCCTAAACCCAATAAACCAGCTAATCAAGCTAACTCATATAGACCAATATCCCTAACTTCAAACTTATGTAAAGTAATGGAATCAATGGCTAAAAATAGATTACAACATTACTTAACCCAAAATAACATCATAAACCCAGATCAAAGCGGTTTCACTCCTGGCCGCTCAACCCTAGATAACCTCGCCCGACTAGAACAAGATATTAAGACAGGACAACTAAATAAACAATATACCACAGGCATCTTCTTAGACTTCTCTAAAGCCTTCGACATGGTATGGCACGATGGGCTAATACAAAAACTTAAAAAAATAGGACTCAAAGGTCAGATAATAAACTACATCCAGGACTTCCTAAACAATCGTAAAATAACCGTGGGTATAGACCAAACTCTATCGGACCAATGTCCCCTAGAAAATGGTACTCCACAGGGCAGTATCCTCAGCCCCACCCTCTTCAATATAATGATAAACGATCTATTCGAGGGCCTATCCCCTAAAGTAAACACATCAAAATTCGCGGATGATGGAGCCATCTGGATCCGCACTAAAAGCATGAACATGGTCCAAAATTTACTCCAAAAATCTCTTAATAAAATACAACAATGGGCTGACAAATGGGGCTTCTCCCTTAACTCAGAAAAAACAACAGGAATAGTATTCAAACATAAAAACATGAAACCCGCCTCCCCAATCCTCCAGCTAAACAATCAAACAATCAAATTTCAAAAACAAACCAAATTCTTAGGACTTATTTTCGATGAACATCTCACCTGGGATGCTCACATCCAAAACCTAACAACTAAATGCAGTAAAGACCTAAACACCCTAAGATGCCTAACTGGCTCTAACTGGGGAGCATCCAAAGATACCCTCCTCTCTCTCTACATATCACTAATTAGATCAAAACTACACTACGGCTGCGCCATATACAACACCCTAAACAACTCTCTATCTAAAAAACTTGACTCAATACAATATCAGGCTCTCAAACTAATTACACGCACCCAACATGGCACCTCCTACACCTCACTTCAGGCCTTAACAGGAGAAATGCCACTAAGTCTATGCAGGGAACAGCTAAGCTTAAATTTCTGGGCCGCGTCCCAATCAAACCCTCTCATCCAAAACTTAATAAACCAAAACATCAGCCCCAAAAACCAAGCTCTTGCTCGTAAACACCCCTTACTTACCCCAATATCCCAAAGAATAACAAACTACCTAAATGAACACCAAATTAAAAATCTTAAACAAAACTGCAAACAATCAAATATCTTCACCCCTAAACTTAAAATACCCAAAATAGACACAACACTAGCTAGCCAAATAAATAAACAAACCGACCCAAACATAGCTAAAACTACCACACTAGCATACATACACGAAAAATTGGCCAAATTGGTGTCACATTTACACGGACGGATCCTCAGATCCGACCTCCAAACACACAGGTTTCGGAGTCCATACCACACAACCAACTAAAACCACACAATCCTTCCGACTCCCAAACAACCAATCAATATTCACGGCAGAACTAATGGGCATGGCCTCAGCCCTCCATAATCAAGAATCCAAAAACCACAAAAAAATCCTAATACTTACCGACTCCCTAAGTGGACTGCAAGCCCTCCAAAACAAAAATACCAAAAACCGACCTAAATTAATAAATCAAATACTTAAAAGCTCCAACGACCTAACTAAGGCAGGCAAACAAATAACCTTCTTGTGGATACCCGCCCACGTAGGAATATACGGTAATCAAAACGCCGATAAAGCAGCTAAACTATCCCTCAAAATCCCAGAAATAAGCTTAAACTTACCCATCTCAAAATCAGAAATTAAAAGTGTAAACAAGCAAAAAATCACCAAAAAATGGCATAACCTATATCTAAACTCAAATAGCCAAATCAAAAAAGTGCTCAGCAAACCAGTAACCAAACCAAAAATTCTCCATCCATCCAAAAAAATCGACAGAGTAATCACTAAACTCCAAACAGGACACACCAACCTAAATAACCACCTAAAAAAAATTAAAAAACACACTACAGGTAACTGCCCACACTGCAAACAACCAGAAACCCGAGAACACGCACTCATCCACTGCACACACTACCTAACACATCGAACCGCATTACAAACCACCCTCAATCTAAACAAGGCTCTAACTCTAGAAGCAATACTAAACCCACAAAATAAACTAGAAAACTTCAAGGCCTTAGGCGTATTCTTAATAAAAACGGAACTAATAAAACGCATCTAAAAACACAATAACCTACCAAATCAAAATCACATAAACAAACAAACATCCACCATACCCAGCTCCCTTAGTTCTCCTCCCCAATCCCATCGGCATCTATTCCAAATCTCAAAATTCCCAAATTCTATATAAGCAACCCCTAAAACCCCCCTCTTGGGTTGCACAGACCACTTTCGCCCCTTTCGGAAACACATTAAATGGCCTGGCCGGGCCCGTGTGCGAAATACGCATCAGTCGGAAAGCGCACGTTAAATCTCCAAAGTAAGTAAGTAAGCAGTATAACCTCTATCCTGAGCAACTAGTACAACAGACGACAAAGAACATCACCAAGAAATCCCCACGTCAACAGTCTGCACCCTTTGTGATCAGCCTCTCCTACTTTGGAACAGTTAGCCACAAAATCCAGAGACTCTTAAAGAAACAGGCCAACATTGATGTAGTTTTCAAGAGAAGTCATACCATTCAGAACACAATTAAAGCCACAGGGAAACCACCATCCAGCCACAAGCTAGAACCATCAGGAGCAGTGTACCACATTCCATGCAATTGTGGACAAGGGTACATAGGAGAAACATCTAGGCCCCTCAAAAGAACATCAAAGCTCAGTCTCCAAAGATGACTCTAAATCAGCTCTATCAGACCACACCCGTGACAAAACAAGCCACAGCATTCAGTGGGAGAGAGTCACAACCCTCGCCACCAACCTCGAAGACTTCAAGATCAGGAAACTACAAGAAGCTATCCACATCAAAAGACTCCAGCCGTCAATCAACCGTGACCATGACTATTACATAACCTCGATACATCAACTCATCAAAGACCCCAATCAGCCAGAATCCCGTTGTTTATATTACTGGCTTCATCCTTTGTTTATGTCACTAACTTCGCCGATGATTGTCATCACTACCCTTGTGTGTACATAACAGGCTTCTATAGATCTACTCCAGTATAACAATATCTACGCTACTGTATAAACATTGCCTCCTACTTGTATATATACTTGCCAACCACACTCTGTAAATTATCTGACCTTTGAGTCCTATTTTTTAAAGTTTTTGTATTAGCCCGTCGTTGATAACGGTGTTGGAACCTACACCGAAACGTCGCTCTTAATTGTAATAAAGAAGTTGTTCATCCATAAACTTAATCCTTACATAGTACTCCAACTTCTAAATGCCTATCAAAGAATGGACATATTTCGACAGGGAATTGTTCTCTCGAGTAACGAGTGGGGTGATGATCGTATGAACTTTAAGGTTGGTGTTGCGTTCACTGTCCAAAAGATTATGCAACCACTAGGGTCTGAAAATGCTAGGACAAAAATCATATAATACAAATCAGAAGGTTTTACTCATCCTGATTTTGAAAGACTTAATGACTCAACAGAACTTATGATTGAGCTCTTGTTGACGCTTAGTTTAAACACGCACAAACATCATTGGTGCAGGTACAGCATTTGATGCACAAAAGCAGTTTGTTGCAATCGTAGGGTATGCTATTTCATCTCTTGTTGATGTTCCTTCAGCTATCAAGTGATATCAAGATGTGCTACAATGTACTGGTTATAAAGTAGACTGTTTTTGGAATAGGTCTGTATATGTCATCAAATAGCAAGGAACTTAATATTGGACCAGTGACAGTCTGTAATAATAAAATTGTAATTGCTGCTGATAAACAAACACTAGGTATCAATTCTGATGTTTACACCATCTTTATAACTCAAACAAACACAGGCAAAACAGTAACCGCCCAACCACAACCATCTACTGTAATTGAACAGTGGTCAGTAATTCAGCAAAACATAGCAGCAATATCTCAACCACCATATATTGTAACTAACAAACAACAACATATTGTCCGGTCAAAATAGCGATAGGCCAACCACAAATTGCAACAGAAATGTTGATTCATATTAAACAAGTTGATTCATATTTGACAAGCCCCCTTTTACATCTTATAAAAAATCGAGAAAAATCTAAGTGGGGGAACATTTTCAAATTCAGTTATCTTTACTATGGAGATTAACTTGTATTTTCATAGAAACATATAAATATTTTGTTGTTGTTGAATTATTCAATGTTAACGACGTTAAATGCCAAATAGAAACTACTAATACAGGCTTCATTATATTATACCTTTACATATTCTGTCTGGTTTTGATTGATATAAATTAGCAAAATTCGGTTTTTGCGTTCAATGATAATAACTTGTCTTTCTCCAAACAGCAAGAAACAGTCATATGCTGGCCGAAACATCCCATCAAGCTGTCAATACAGCACACACACATGCATAGTTACAGGTATGGACATGTATTAATCATTAATCTTCAAATGCCTCAGTCTGTTCTCAGTTCAAACAAGACATGCCACGACTATTGTCACACAGTGAAGAACACTGCAATCCGTGACGCCTACAGCTACATTTGGTTGAACCACACATGCTCGTTTTACAGTTGCATATTTTGGTCAGTAGTTCTTTAGGAGCTGCTGGCATATCTGTCAGCTGTAGAATCATTCGTCCATCAATAAATCTCCAACTCCATTCTTCTGCTGCAACTACATCCACCGCTTTCCATTGCTGCACCTGATGATAGACCCGCATGCTGTAACATCGATAAACAAATTGGACTTATCGTAGAGAGGGTCGCTACAGGTTTACTCATGATTTGTTTTATTAGACTTTAGATAGTCTGAAGCAGCTACATACGAGCAGCCTTGCAATTGCTACAATCACTACCCATAACAGCTTTCCCTGCAAACGTTCCCTGAGCTTCTCCTCATGACTTTAAATGTTTTTTTATCCACTCTGTTACATCATTCATTCAGCCAGTGTAGTATCATTATTGAGAGAACTTGATCAATATTTTCTCGAATTAGCTTGATTTCTGATGGAAGTGCTTCTCTACTAGCGGAAGCTGCTTCCAAGTAGGCTGCTCTTTCGTCTTCAAAGCAATCTTTCTCAAATACACCGCCGACTGAATTCACTTTCTTCCTACGTAAGGTTTCTATTCTCATAAGCTATATGCTTGATGAGTTTAACTTGCTCAGCTATGTTATGAGTGATCCCCGCATTGTTTGCATTGCCTTGTCTTGTCCTCGTAATACTCTAATACTGTACTGCATATATGAACTCTGTCTTCAATGGAGAATCATTAATAGTTTTCAAGATTGCATCAATTTCATCTGAAGCCTATTTAGCATGTTGTAGTGTGTCTTTGAAATTATCTTTATCTGTGGTCAAGTTCAGTGTGCACTGTTTGAAGAACCTCAGTGGTCTTTGCAGGAAGATTTGCTTGTGACCTGTCATGATCAACACGACCTAATTCATTGTGAACAAGGTTGATAACACCGTGACGCCCAGCTATTGTAGATAATGCTAGGGGTGTCGGAGTAACATAAATCATAAGATGGAGTAAGATAAATCATAAGATGATATCTTCCTTTAAGGCATTGTAAAACTTATTCCTCGCTGTAGTAGTAGTATCTAATGGATTATCTAGATCAATATCCATTTCTAATATAAGACATTAAAAATATTTGTTTAACATACTCATGTCTTCACAATACAGACGCAAGTTAAATCCACACTCAGCAGGAGTCAAAGCAGTTTGCCAGACTGTAACTATAACTAATAATCCAAGTACCATTAATCAGAATCAGACACTACTGGTTCGCTCTCCTAATTTTCGTGCTCATGATGTGATATTTCCAGGAACTGATCGACTAGCTTTCACAGTTAGTTTGACTTCTACCGATGATAACAGGGAGCTTGTTCAGAAACTTATAATTGAAACCAGGAGTACACTCAGTGGCAATGAGGTCATTAGTATTGACGACATACCACTATTATAAGGGTCTATGGAGAAAAGTGAAAGAATGGAATAACTTATCATTCATTATCAAGGTATTGAAACTACAAGCAGTCAGAGTCCATCGAGACTTCGTGTCGGTTCTGCTAGTGGTGACGATACGATAAAAAAAAGGATAATGCTATAGCTCATGCATTAGGTAACAGCTTATATATTCCACTTGACTTTGAATTACTAGAGAGTCACATGCCCTACTACCAAGCATCTCTCGGTGATAGATTAGAATACAAACTCACTTTTAATGACTACAACAGAGTAATCAAAGCCACTGGTGACAATTTAGAGCCATGTGTCTGCCTAATTATACATGATAGATGCTGAAACACAACAAGTGGAAACAAATCAAGTTGTGGAAACACCAACAACCACAATTGGTGAGAGTGACTAAGAACCCTAAGAAAGTAGCCGTGGGGAAAAAAGGAGCTGTAACTAGAAAGGTAAAACTACAAGAGTTACAGAAAAAACAATTGAACAGCATGAACACAGTTCAAATACTGAATCGGTTAAACATTGGACTCAATATGCGCAAGCTGAAGGTGGTCTAGTAGTTATAGCAGCGGTATGGCTTCTTAAGGCTGACAAATTCAATGGTGTAGAGAGAAAACACAGCCATTCCTGAACGCAGCTCAAGAACTGAACAGAATTGAAAAAAAGAAAAAAACAAAACAATTAGAAATAAATCTCAATGATATGTTATACAGAAAATGACTACTCCATTTACAGATCGTAAAATGTTGGTAAATCATTCAGCAGTTGTCAGTGGCTTCACTATAGGCTATGCTCGAAAAGGTAAAATGATTTCTAAAGCACCACTACCCAAGCTTCAATGGTTAGGATAGTGGCCATGGTATGCTTGCTCTGGATGTAGTTCTAGCAATAGCTACAAAAGATAAGCTAATCAAGCAAGGGCTTATCCCAGAAGACATAATAAAGTAATTAAACTTTTCAATATTTATCTTGTAATACTGAACGCAGTTCAAATGGCATCAGTTGCAATGCTGGTTGGCAGAACTATTGTTAATTCTCTAGGTTCTTCAGGGAATCATTTTATATATTATATTCTCTACTATTCTTAGATCAAATGCCAAAGAGGTAGAGGGAGGAAGGAAAAGACATCATAAAGCTTTAGAACAGCTTGAAGCCGCACAAGCTACATGGTCTCGGAGAAGAACACAGAGGCTTTATTTTTTTATAAGTGAAGAATTTTAAGTCAAAATCATTCAATACAAACGTTTAATGATATAATTTATGGCAAGCCACTTGACAAAATTGGTCCCAAGCCGATGTTATCTCACTTTTATACACCTTCAGAGGGTCAGAATTCGAAAGGTCACTAGATAACATTCATTGTACAGCAACTGCTCTTATCAGCTATCAGATTGCATCTTGGCTATTGTTAAATTCAAACTAATGTAAAGTTAAGGGTATACACTGATTGGGAAAAATCAATGTGCACCTGTGCGGATAGAAAAAAAACAGTGACATGCGGAAAGAGTTGTATGGGTGAATATTGTGGTATACATGCCTTAGAAATAAGTGAGTGAGTGAGTATGGTTTTACGCCGCTTTTAGCAATATTCCAGCAATATCACGGCCGGAAATGGGCTTCACACATTGTACCGATGTCGGGAATCGAACCCGGGTCTTCGGCGTGACGAGCGAACGCTTTAACCAATAGGCTACCCGACCGCCCCCTTAGAAATAAGAAAAGAACATGTTAACTATACACACTACAAACATCTAACCATCTGTTTTCCGTTCAAATAACTTCGTTATTTGACACTAGAATTTACTGCGAGAATGATGTAATGAAGTTCATCCCTTTTCTTTTATTGACATTGTCAGTCAAGTAACAGCCTCTTCCCGTATTTCTATTTCTCAGCTTTCATTGGTAAGATCTCGCGTGTTAGATTATAGGCCGGAGTTTGTCGCAGTGCTCTGGTTCTCAGTGGAAGTGCTAAGTATTACTGTTCTATGTATGCATTTTTTAAAATACCTTTCTCAAATTTGCCAAACTGTGCATTCGCGATTTCATGGAATATTTACAGCACATACTTGATGTAACACACCGCAACTGCTGGAAGTTGCAGCACGCATTTCGCATTAAATAAGGTAATGATAATGGTAATAGTTTTACTCAAAATAATGCAACATAATTTTGCAGTTAAATATAACCACCAACTATTATGTGAGTAATCAACTATTAATTATGTTTTAAATGTGGTATATCACCATACTGCAGGGCTTTCTCGTAGGCCCCCCTGTACATCTATCCCTTGGTGGTAATGCCCAGCAGCGGCCACGGTCTAGTGGGACAGCTGCTGCTACCTTCAGGAAGCACAAGTTTCAATAGCAGCGATACAGTTTTCTTTTCTACTTTAAGTACCTCCCCACCCCGTCTGCCATATGATCTACCCACAATAAATAATAATGATTTTTTTTTTATCTATTTTTCTATCATTTTCTGTTTTTAAAATACCTTTCTCAAATTTGCCAAACTGTGCATTCGCGATTTCATGTAATATTTACAGCACATACTTGATGTAACACACCGTATGATAGATATCTTAGTAGTTTATAATATTACCCACTAAAGAAGCTTAGATTCTGCGACATCTGAAGAGGTTTATGTAACCTTACACAGTTTGATAATTTACTTAACACTTCTTTTAAATGACTTCGTTAATTGTTTTCATATTTACTTTTCTTTAGAAGGTTGGTATCTTTTGCCAGAGAACGTACACAGTTATTGTTTTTTGATAATGCTTACCAATGAGGAAACTATGTTTATTTATATGCTTTTAGTTTTCCTCGCCCTCTAATTGTTATGTGACCTGAGCACATTGACTCTGGATTCCCCTTTCACAGCAGCAAAAGCCACTTACCTCAAACCTTATCCAGTGATCTGCGTGATATCATAATGTAGTCGAATATGTTCTCTTATTGCTAACACGGGTGGCCCAGTCGTCAAAGGCGCCGCGATTCGCTGTGCAGAGTTGCGTCCCTTGGTCACACCAGAAACCTATGATTGTGGGTTCGAATCCCGGTTCGCCCCGATTATGTTTCTAGGTTTGTCAGCACCATACCCGTGCTCGTGGGTTTCACCGAAGTGGTAAAACGTCTGAGACCTGCATCACTTCGGGCTTTCCTCCCACATGAAGCTGACACGCCGCGATATAACTGGAATACTGTTAAAAGTGGCGTTAAATCCAACTCACTCACTCACTCACTCTTATTGCTAACAGATTACATGTCACATTCCGAAATGAAGGTGTCTATTCTATGGATGTCTAGGCTGCCGCCCAAACCGACCCAAGCAGGGAAGACAATTTTAATTGTATGTTATATGGTAGTTTACCAGAATTTTACAGATTGTATTCTTAAGTTCACATAACATGTATAGTGTCCGTTGTTTCACATGTTAATCAACAATATTAAGAGCAGCTCAGAGTTTGCCAGTACCTCAATGTAAATCTTGAAACAGTTCACAGCATTTGCACATGTTCGATTGCGACTGTTTCTGTTCTGAAGTTTTGAATAATATGTATGGTAAGAGTATCTAAACATGAGAAATGGTTCTTTGGTCCAGAAAGACTAGAAGTAGTATAAAAAAACTACAAATATCTTGGCTTAACAAATTCATGTCGAAATCTATTTACAAAAGCATGTGAAGTACTTTCAAGGCAAGCAGATAAAGCAATGTATTCAGCTAAGCAGTTTATTAGTAAATTTAGAAATATATACCTGTTGAATCGCTGTTTAGGATATCTGATGGTAAAATACAGCAAATACTGACGTACAGCTCAGAACTTTGGAGATCCTTATGTCGCCACAGTAGTGAGAAATTCATGCAAATTTTTGTAAATGTGCTCTTGGCGTCGGCTACCGGTCACCAAATAAGGCAATTTTAGCAGAATGCGGAAGGCACCAAGTTTACGTAAACTATCAATGTACTGGATACGTGTGCTCAGACAACCAGATACACGATACTTTAGACGATGCTATTACATGTTTAGGACTCTGGGGATATAAACTAGGCCTAAGCTGTTAGAGAAATTATTATTTTTTTCGCAGATAGTGTGTAATAGCCATATTGATTAATGTAAAGAGTAATGATATGTTTCTAAAGTGTGTTCAATTTTATATCTCATTACGCAGTGTCTTACTTTGAAGGAAAGAACCAGAAGCACGTTACCTCTGAAAGGAGTTGTTTTTATACACAAGTTAACAGTGTGACTTTTTAAAGAGGGGGCACGGGTGGCCCAGTCGTCTCAGACGCCGCGATTCGCTGTGCAGAGTTGCGTCCCTTGGACATGCCAGGAACCTATGATTGTGGGTTCGAATCCCAGTTCGCCCCGATTATGTTTCTAGGTTTGTCAGCACCATACCCGTGCTAATGGGTTTCACCGAAGTGGTAAAACGTCTGAGACCTGCATCACTTCGGGCTTTCCTCCCACATTAAGCTGACACGCCCTGTCCAGCCACCGATTATCAAACCATGAGTTAGCTAGGTTAATAAGTCGAACACCTGTTGCAGACATAGATACATATAAGTGTACTAGGGTTTGAAATATGAACATTTACATAGGTGGGGAAACATTTGTAAATTAGTGAATTTTCAAATGTTTTCTGGCTTAAGAAAGTTATGTATCATTCCAGATATCAAGGGCATGTATTTGAATAGATGTTATATGCTCATATTACCGCTACTAACACAAGATTATCATTTGTTTCTAACATTTGAAATATTGGGTCCACGTTTCTTTGATTTCACATCTGCTTATACCCTTTGCTCTTATGACTTCATTAACCTTATAACGTTATAACGTCTGTGTGTGTGTGTGTGTGTGTGTGTGTGTGTGTGTGTGTGTGTGTGTGTGTGTGTGTGTGTGTGTGTGTGTGTGTGTGTGTGTGTGTGTGTGTGTGTCTGTGTCTGTGTGTGTGTGTGTCTGTGTGTGTGTGGCTGCTTGTACTAGTCCGGACTGATGCCGATTTATAGCACACTGAGATACCATGCCGCAGTTTAACATGAATACCCCACTCAGACACAGTATACTGACTAGTCCTTGTTTTAGCCCCTTAATACGGAGCACCAGACAGGGTAACAACAAGTACCATCTTTTAATGTCTTTTGGTATGATGCGCCCGGTATCGAACCCCGGACCTTCCGCTCTCCGGTCCACGGTCGGACCATGGAGGCGGTCTATAAATCTAGTAGGTTACCATATGAAGATATCGCTGTATATAACAAGACATTATAAAAAACGTGCTGCTGATCACCAGCAACCGAAGTTAGGCCAGCACACTAGGGCTTTCTACTACTTGCAAGGTTCCCCAGCACGAATGACACCATCCCTTCAGCTGCTGGATGATACACAATTTAGCCATCAATAAAAAAGACAATATACTACGTTTTAAAACTGTGGTAGTAATAAAGGTACTCTTAATGAAGTGGTCTTACATATCCTCTCAGGGGAACAATACTTGTACACATAATTGTTGCTTTATTTTCAAGCTATTTGCAGCTTCAAAACCAAAATCATAAAAATGATGACGAAGATCACTAAAACTTCAGTCCATTCTCACAGAAAACAGTGAAAACTGACCTTTAAAACAGAAGATCTACATTTAATCGTACAGTTTAATTTCTTTCAAATATGCTAAACGTAAGTGGTTAGAAACTGCATTGAAAGTTCAAAAATAGTTTGAAAAGTATAAAAACGTTGACGAATTAGTGCAAAATCCACACATTCCAACAAAAGGTGCTTGATAGTCATAGGATTATGACAAAGGCCTATGACAAGGAATACATTGAGCATGATCCTTCCCTTTCAATAAAAAAGAATGAGTAAAATGTCCTATGTGACACCTTCGGATCACAACTCTCACCCTGACGACTTAATCCAGTAAGGGCATTTGAATCAGTCAAGGGTTGTGTGGAATACTTGCCTATTCCACATTTGCTGATACAAAATGTCCAACATATGTGAAATGAAACTTCCATCAGTTGATTGTAATGATAGAGTACCATCATGTGTAACAGGTGCAGCTGACACCATATCACTATTTTGGGGTCAATCGTCGTATATGCTAGTATGTATTGATGTTTGTATGTATTGATGTTTATTTTCTAGGAAGTCTTGTTGATATGATAAGGAGTTAGTGTCTGCCCTTTTCAATTTCGTTTATTCCAAATTGCCGTCAGGCTGTATTGACTGCCACGGTGGATCTTCAGGCAGTTTAAAATGGAAGAAATATTTAGATCATCATCTGTAATGTGTTGTTGGATACGGATACCAAATGGAGGAAATGAGCTAGGCTTTTTAGAATACATAGTCTGATAAGGAGGATTAAAACCGGTGTTAAATGCTGTATACGAAGGATTGGAATGGAGTTTAGTAACGTATTGCAGTGCCAGTACTATCCAGCATTGGTGCATGAACAATATATAATTCATTGAAATTATATATATAATGTGTGCACAGCACGATAACAAGTGTGTGGATTGACGCAAATATACCTATTATATGCCGCCGCCCCCTTTGTGGTGCACACAAAGGGTCGACAATGTGTCGGTCGACAATGTTTTCGCCTAGCCAGTGTTTTGTTGCCCTTTCAAATCCTCGCCCCCATGCACACTGCGTCCAATTTAATCCAAAGCGGCTTTCTGTTTATATTTCTTGTTGTCTGCCTCATGTCTCCCTCTTCCATCAATAACAGCTCAGTCAGCTCATAATAATTTATTCGTTACGCCTGTAAACACAATGACAGGGCAGTTTGGTGATCTCATTCAATACAGCTTCAACAGTCATTCAAACCAGAGCTTTAGTCAAAGAAACGAAACCTGAGCTGGATAGGACAGATATCACTTTACCACAGAACATGGAGGACAGTGTGTCATCACCTGACATGTCCGTGGTAGAGAATTCAGAGGTCCAGACAGAAAGTAGAAAAGGAACTTTTCTCTACCCAGTGGATAAATCTCCTCCCCTCATCTCTCTGCCGATTCATGGATTACAGGTATGGCATGTTTGTCTATATTCCACTCGAGTCGTAAATAGAATTTATAATAGTTGCGGTTAAGACTGTGGCTTATGCAGTACACACATGATGTTTTTGAATAACGTGAGCGCCAGATAATAACCACGTCCACAGACACAGATTTGGGCTTAAAAGGCAAAATAGCGGTGAAAATGATATGACTGTATCACATGGTGCTCGCGAAAAGGGTAAGCATAACAAATATGTATTTGTTGCCCTACGCGGCACTCCTACCATACGACGGCGGAATGCATGCAAACTATGTGACCAAGTTGTGGTAGCGCAATGACAGTCGTTCGTCTCAGTTAAAGTAGGTGAGTGGCGATCACCTTAGCGCTACGATCATGTTGTGGAACGGACGCCTGAATTCTGGCATTGCCTAAAAGTCGGGCCGGGCCAAGACGGGCCAAAGTGTTACTGGCTAATTACTTCATTATCGGCGATCATACCTACATATAATTGATGCAACATACACACATGACATTAATGAACAATCACCAAACAAAAAAGTGCACCATAAATAAGTAATTCGGAGTGAAACGTTTGAAAACCAGAAAGTGGAGCAGTGTGTAAGCGTCGCTCATCTTGGTAACATGTAAAAGAGCAATCGTTAAAAGAAGTAAGATTTGAAACGTATCAAATACTTCTAGCTATCATGATACAAATTTCCATCTGTGAGCATAGTGTATACAATTTATAGGAACGTTTTATATATAAGTAAATACCACTTTATAATGTCACTGATCGTCGTATTTAAAGCAGACACGTTGGTTAAAGTAGACCTCTTCTCCCTATACTCTCAACAGTCACACAAGTGTTCGGTCCGACTTGGCCAGGGCTGTCAAAATCAACTTTAAACTCACATATGTATCATCAAATGGATTCACATATATAAACTAGTATAATATCTACCTAAATACCACTTTATAGTGTCTCAGATCACTGTACTTAAAGAAAACAAGGTGCTCAAAGTGAAGCATTTTTACTGTATTTTCTGTCAGAAGTGTTCGGTCCGACTTGGCCCGGGCTGTCAAAATCAACTTAAACCTCACAGATGTATCATCAAATGGATTCATATCTTTAGATTAGTATTATATCTACCTAAATACCACTTTATAGTGTCTCAGAACGCTGTACTTAAAGAAAACAAGGGGCTCAAAGTGAAGCCCTTTTCCCTCTACATTCTCAACATAGTCTCTATCAGAAGTGTTTGTCTTGTGTTGGGCCCGACTTGGCCCGGGCGATCAAAATCAACTTTAAACACACAGATGTATCTTCAAATGTGTTAACATCTATAGATTAGTGCTATATCTACCTATATACCACTTTATTATGTCACAATTTATCGTATTTAAAAAAAACAAGGGTTCAAAGTGAAGCATTTTCACTGTATTTTCTAAAGAAATTCTATGTCAGAAGTGTTTGCGTATTTTTGTGCTTAAGTCACTTGGACATTATTTAGCTCCATAAACTGTTCATAAGAAACATGTCAGACAGCTTTGACATCATTGATGACTTAGTCTTATGAGATGTGTTAACCTTAGGGGAAATGAGCTCAAGTAAATACAGAAAGAGAGGGTCTAAAATTGCCACAGTGTTAGGCCCGAAAGTCTATTTAGGATTTAAATTGTGATTAAGGAAGTAGAGGGTAGAGAGAGAACAAGATAACAAATCTTAACAAAACCTATCTGCCAAACAAGTGCTAGTTCGTTCGTATCCGTCAACTACAAGTACAGGTAAACATGGTTATTAATGCTCATGTGTATCAGGTTGCCCTTACCTCGCCGTCACATCTGTACACAAAGCAAGTGCATAGTCTAAACTAGGCTACATTTGCATTTCTTTAGCCGTTTACAGATGCCTCGACAACATTTTTCACACATGAATAACTTATGTGTGTCAGGTTGCCCCAACCTCGCCGTCGTATCTGTACACAAAACAATTATTAAACATATTGTATTGTCCAAAAAGACAAAGGGATTGTGCATACATGATCTCATACATATGCTAATATTATACATGTTAGTGTTGTATATAGATTTAACAATATTAATGATTAACAGTTTGGAAACAATAATATGCTAGCTACTGAATCTGTTAGTCGTTTCTATAAATTTGTGTACAGACAAGAATATTTTTGTATTCAGGAAAACATCTAAGTTTGGATCACAAATAAGAAAACTATTTAGAGTGTTTTGTCCTCCAAGATTATCGATAGCTGTCAGTAATGTCTCCCTAATATCATCATATAAGGTACATTGGAAGAAGAAATGGAATGTATTTGCACAAGGAGCTCCGCATTTACAGGAAATAGTGTCAGATAATTAACAAGAAACAGGTTGGAATTTAGTGTGCTACAATTGTGTCTCAATCTAGTGTGCAATATGTTTGTAGATCTCTCACCGCAATTATAGTGCATAGGTGGTGATGTAGGCTGCTCAGATGCGACAGCTTTAAAATAAGACATTGACGGACTATCCCTGATTCCTGATGATAGATTATTCCATTGGCCTAATGTATCTATAATATAAGACCTTTTAAACGTAGATGTCCGTGCAAATGGAACTACAAAATCATGGCGGTTTCTGAGATTATAACTGACCTTCTGTGACACAGCTGGTGGTATAAGATCAGTTACATATGAAGGACATGGCTTATTTATTATTTTATACATAGTTACAAGTTTGTTGACGTTTCTTCTATACGCTTAGATATATGTATCCACGTCAGACACACCTAGAACAAGTACACTTATTTGAATATTACTAATATTACATGAATATTACTGAGCAGTCAGTTAGAGTTTATATCTTTGCGCTTAATCAGCAACATTAAGCCTTTCACGTATATTACAACTTTGTAAGTTAACTTTTCTTTCCAGAAATACCATAGCATGGTGACAGAGATGAACTTCTACTCCAAGAGATGTGTCATTGACTAAAATCTGCTTTGTTAATTTGATTTCAAGTGATAGCCTTCACCTGGAAGGAATTTATATTTGTATTATTTCAATTTTTCTTTTCATATATATCCCTCTGAATTTTGGGTTTTGAAATAGCATGTCGCAGAAATAACTCCTGTTGGACCCTTCGACTTGCAAGAATTCTATAATCTTTGGCCGAAACATGCCCCATTTGTGCTTCTTGCTTTGTCAGACCAAACCCATACTGTTGAATTTCTCAAAAGCTTTAAAAGGGTTAAAGCTATTTTTGGAAGTATAAATGGGTTGATTGGTGACTACCACAGAATTCGAAGTAGCAAATGGAGTTATGTCCGATGAAATTATCTGTTTTGACTTGTGCTAATCGTTTCCGTGTTTTTCGGGTTTAACAACTAACTTGCCTTTGCGTGTGTTTGTTCCACCGGTGGTGCAGGATATGCTCACCTTTATGCAAACACATGTTATCCTCACTGTTTGATAGTAGTTTATACACGTAAGTATGTATAAGTTGTATGTCATCTTAATATATCACTTGTGTTATCCCTCTTTTTGGGGTGTACTACAAACATAAATCAAAGTTTCTTTTGAGCTATCATGAATATCATAAAATACTTAGCAAGTCTATGCTTATCATTCCCTCTACTCCTACCAAAGGTTCTAATTGTGGCTAATTGTTACATATTCTTCACGAATACTGTAAATCATGAAACGTGTAACCAAATTAATGCGAGTTTAGACCGCTGGCTAGACTAACATCTAGTTTCTGAAATGAACATATTTTACAAAAATAAAAACAATTGTTTGATTATATTGATAAAATATATAACTGCAGTAATCTAGTCTTGCCAAATATGATTGACTTGCATCGGCTGTATTGGATATATTTGTTTCAGGAACTGTATGACAGGCCTAAAATGCGTCACGAAAGTAATGCGATTAACTTTGCTTTTGACCTGTAAAAGCTAACCAGCAAACGAAAACACGGCGTTGTTTACAATGAACGCATGTCTAAACAAACATCCTTTTTTATTTACTTAAGTAGAAGTATCACGATGGACAGTGCATACAACTGTTTGGCAAACAATATCAAGCAATATTTTAGATTCAGAATCAACATACCATGACATAACAGAAACATATATATTAAATTGTATATATTCATATTTGCCGCTATTCACGATAAATTTATTTTACCGTCACTGTTTAAAACTACTCTGAACTACTTGCATGTATAGATAATCTTATTTGTAAACAGTAGGCGGACGTATTATATATCTAACACTTACAAAAGTCTGCTGAAATCTTCTATTTCTTTATTATGTAAAATGCTGTCAACATGAATAAATGCCAATTATTTCATAACACTCCAAATATAGTTGTCATAATGAACATAGTTTTAAAGTATATTTGTCACATGCAATAATACTGTCCGGTATTATCAGTAATATTTTCAATATCAACCACATACGGTTTAGGTGTGTCGGAGTCGGAGTGCGAGACTGTCGGATTAACGGGACTAAATAGCACTGAATCAATCGGTTCCCATCATTTGTGTCGGATAAAGCCGAGTGTCGGATTAACGAGTGTCGGATTAACGAGACTTGACTGTATTGTGAGAATCCAGTAAAAAGGAACTGAGTAAACAGTGGTAAAATCTATCCATATATACAAAATTGTATATTTTTGGATATACCATATATACAAAATTGTATATTTTTGGATATACCATATATACAAATTGTATATTTTGTATATATTGGAATTTTCCCTTGTGACATTTTCACTGGCCACTGACACAGATTAGCAGTATTAGAATAAGAAACTAAATTAAATCCAGTATGACGTGATGATGTGTAAGCATACAGAAAACTAAGAGAGCCCAACTTACTTCAGTTTCTGTACCGTACTTGCGCTTACCTCCTTTGGCGTCCTGCGTATCATTCAACCTGTCGGATCGACTTGTCCCGGGTGGTTAATAATCTTAAACATCACGACTGTAAAACAAAGTTACTTACTTACTTACTAGATTTACTTAGATTTAACGTGCGCTTTCCGACTGATGCGTATTTCGCACACGGGCCCGGCCAGGCCATTTAATGTTTCCGAAAGGTGCGAAAGTGGTGTGTGCAACCCAAGAGGGGGCTTTGGGGGCTGCTTATATAAAAAAAGTTGCTAGATATATAGAGAACTTTAATTTATGACGTCTTTTAACCATCACGACAATAATACTGAGTGGTCCATTTCAGGTTCAGGAGAAGTGTGTTTTCACAGAACGAGCTGCTCGGAGATGCAGCACGTATTCTCGCGGTATGGCAGAACAGAACAGAACAGAAGTTTATTACTCATGAATAACGTATTGTGATATAGAGCATACAATATACATATTTATATTTACAGACGTGTATCAGTGTGCATAAACATAACGTAATTACAAACATAGTATATACAGTAATTGAAATATTACTTAAAAAGTTGTAAACCATCCTTTAAGTATTTCGCCAGCTTTATAACAAGAGGTTTGTAGGAGCAAACCATAAGCTGGTTAAATTTTTCAATAGTGGGATACTTACAATAATAACTCGGGAGATATATATTTCTTAATTCATGAAGTGATGGACATTGTAGAAGAAAGTGGAATTCGTCTCCAATATAACTGTTGCATAATGTACAGAATCTGTGATCTTTATTAACATTGAACCATCTTCCCTTTTCAATTGGTAATCTGTGATTAGCTGTTCTAAATTTGACTATCCACTTCGCTAAGTTGTATGGTAATGATAATAAATATTCCTCAAGGCGAGGCTTATCTTTGAACATTATGTAGTATTTACCCTTGGAGGATAAAGTCGCAGATTCATTCCATTTTTGATAAAAGTTATCTAACAATATGGCTTTAGTATTTGCCTTTAACCAAGTTAAACTGGGGAAGGACTGGGTGTTCCAAATCCAATTCAAACCAACCTTATACAAAATATCTCTTACTGTTGTTAACCATCCAAAATGTATATTATTTGTGGAATTAATATGAAAAAGAAGTCGATACATTTTACTGGACAGTTTTTTCAGAATTTAATATGATCTTTCCCCCAAATGCAATCATTCTGACTTTTATTTGAATTTCTAGAGGATACCTTCCAAGCTCACCGTAAACCATGTAGTCAGGCGTGGATTGCTTTAATCTTAAGATAAATTTGCAAAATTTTAAGTGAACACGTTCTATGATTGTTGCACTCTCATATCCCCAAATTTAGAAGAATTGGTTGTACTATGGCAGATTACAACTGTCTCAGATAATCCTGTTTTCCTAAACACACTCATAGATAATAGAAGCATTAAGCAGGGTTGAGGGAGAGGTTTATCCTGAAATGCAAAGTGTCTCACCTTACCTTCTCCAAGTGTTACCCTGTGAGTATGATCCTTGAAAAAAACCACGACGGATTAGGTAAAAGCAAGGGATTTTCCGACCAGACACATACCATGAAAAAAGGGCTTCACTTTAAAGAGTATACTCCAACACATTTGGTGAAATTTTCTTGAGAAGATACAGTGAAAGTGCTCGACTTTAACAGACCAGTTTTCTTTGAGTTATCGTGCGACATTATTAAGTGTTATATAGGTAGATATAATACTTGTCATGTTGAGAATGTGGAGGAAAAAGGGCTTCACTTTGAACTCATGGTTTTCTTTAAATGCGATAAACTGGGACATTATAAAGTGGTATATAGGTAGATATAACACTAATCTATAGAGGTAAACACATTTGAAGATAGATCTGTGTGTTTAAAGTTGATTTTGACAGCCCGGGCCAAGTCGGACCGAACACTTCTGACATAGATTTTCTTAAGAAAATACAGTAAAAATGCTTCACTTTGAGCCCCTTGTTTTCTTTAAACACGATGTACCGTGACTTTATAAAGTGGTATATAGGTAGATATAACACTAATCAAAAGGTGTAAACACATTTGAAGATACGTCTGTGTGTTTAAAGTTGATTTTGACCGCCCGGGCCAAGTCGGACCCAACACAAGCAAAACACTTCTGATAGAGACTATGTTGAGAATGTAAAGGGAAAAGGGCTTCACTTTGAGCACCTTGTTTTCTTTAATTACAGCGATCTGAGACACTATAAAGTGGTATATAGGTAGACATATACTAATCTATAGATGTGAATCCATTTCATGATACATCTGTGAGGTTTAAGATGATTTAGACAGCCCGGGCCAAGTCGGACCGAACACTTCTGACAGAGATTTTCTTAAGAAAATACAGTAGAAATGCTTCACTTTGAGCCCCTTGTTTTCTTTTAATACGATGTACCGTGACATTATAAAGTGGTATTTAGGTAGATCTAATACTAATCTATAGATGTAAACACATTTGAAGATACGCCTGTGTGTTTAAAAATGATTTTGACCGCCCGGGCCAAGTCGGACCCAACACAAGCAAAACATTTCTAATAGAGACTATGTTGAGAATGTAGAGAGAAAAGGGCTTCACTTTGAGCCCCTTGTTTTCTTTAAATGCGATGTACCGTGACATTATAAAGTGGTATATAGGTAGATATAACACTAATCTATAGATGTAAACACATTTGAAGATACGTCTGTGTGTTTAAAGTTGATTTTGACCGCCCGGGCCAAGTCGGACCCAACACAAGCAAAACACTTCTGATAGAGACTATGTTGAGAATGTAAAGGGAAAAGGGCTTCACTTTGAGCACCTTGTTTTCTTTAATAACAGCGATCTGAGACACTATAAAGTGGTATATAGGTAGACATAATACTAATCTATAGATGTGAATCCATTTCATGATACATCTGTGAGGTTTAAGATGATTTTGACAGCCCGGCCAAGTCGGACCGAACACTTCTGACATAGATTTTCTTAAGAAAATACAGTAAAAATGCTTCACTTTGAGCCCCTTGTTTTCTTTAAATACGATGTACCGTGACATTATAAAGTGGTATTTAGGTAGATATAACACTAATCTATAGATGTAAACACATTTGAAGATACGTCTGTGTGTTTAAAGTTGATTTTGACCGCCCGGGCCATGTCGGACCCAACACAAGCAAA
The DNA here is from genome assembly GCF_023055435.1 of Haliotis rufescens. Taxonomy (NCBI): domain Eukaryota; kingdom Metazoa; phylum Mollusca; class Gastropoda; order Lepetellida; family Haliotidae; genus Haliotis; species Haliotis rufescens. The sequence continues at coordinate 381,738 of NW_025963802.1, forward strand.
ACACTTCTGATAGAGAGAATTTAGAGGGAAAAGGGCTTCACTTTTGAGCACCGTGTTTGCTACTGCAATATGAGACACTAAAGTGTTATATAGGCAGATATGATATTATAATTAGTCTATAGATGTAAAGTATGTGTTGTAATTTTAGAAGCGCTTTGACAGTTATTAACACGTGTCGTGTCAGTCCTATGACATTCGCGAATATCCACTTGCAGAAAACATCCTGTGTTGGTTTTACATGAATTAGTAAAGGTTAATTAGGTATGCCAAACACGTTAATTAATGAAAGAAGAGTAGTCAAAACACTGTCATGTCGAATTCTTGCCCAGGACATTACACCCCTGCACGCTAAGGTCGGTGAGAAACCTTCTCATCAAAGTAAAGACACAGTCAAGACACTGACTTTTCGGTATGAACTCTCGGTATGTAGCTATAATCATCAGTTTATTACATTGCTGAAGATACATTTTGATTCAAACTCAATTAAATGAGCAAAACTATCCGTTTCTGGATATTTGAGATCTGCCTAGATATGCACGTTTCGTTTTATTATTCTGCAATCCATTTTTAGTATTACCCGCTGGCCCGGCCCGGCCCGACTTTTCTTGGCCCGACTTTTAGGCAATCCCCTGAATTCTGAAGGTGTATCGACATGCACAGAAATGGACGTGGTGTAGGAATGCCTACTTGATGTATTTCGTGTCTCCATGCAAACGTGGTGCCACGCGTGACTACAAACAGACGTTTATCAATATGATTATTATTGATACCGAGGAGTAGGCACTCGTGTATGCCTACATGCGTACTGTCACGCGTGTCTTCAAACAGACGTGGTGTACTTCGTGTCTTCAAACACACATGGTGTAGATCTACTTCGTGTCTCCAAGCAAACGTGATGTACTACGTCTCTCCATGTAAACGTGGTGCCACGCGTGTCTTCAAACAGACGTTTATAAATATGAATATGACGTTGCCACTCGCTCATACATGCCGAGGAGTTGGCATTCGTGTATGTTTACATGCGTACTGTCACGCGTGTCTTCATGCAAACGTGATGTACTTCGTGTCTCCATGCAAACGTGGTGTCACGCGTGTCTCCATGCAAAACGAGGTGCCACGCGTGACTACAAACAGACGTTTCTAGAAGTATAGATCGATACACATGCGTGACGTTTGCAAACGTGATGTACTTCGTGTCTCCATGTAAACGTGGTGCCACGCGTGTCTTCAAACAGACGTTTATAAATATGAATATGACGTTGCCACTCGCTCATACATGCCGAGGAGTTGGCATTCGTGTATGTTTACATGCGTACTGTCACGCGTGTCTTCATGCAAACGTGATGTACTTCGTGTCTCCATGCAAACGTGGTGTCACGCGTGTCTCCATGCAAAACGAGGTGCCACGCGTGACTACAAACAGACGTTTCTAGAAGTATAGATCGATACACATGCGTGACGTTTGCAAACGTGATGTACTTCGTGTCTTCATGCAAACGTGGTGTCACGCGTGTCTCCATGCAAAAACGATGTGCCACGCGTGACTACAAACAGACGTTACTAGAAGTATAGATCGATACACATGCGTGACGTTTGCAAACGTAGTGTCACAAACAGACACTTCTAGTGTTCATGAGGCATCTACTAATGATGAACGTTACTAACAAACTCTGGTGATGGTTCACGTGGCACCTATACTAATGATGTACGTTACTAACAAACTCTGGTGATGGTTCACGTGGCATCTACTAGTGATGTACGTTACTAAATGACTCTGGTGGTGGTTCATGGGGCATCTACTAATGATGTACGTTACTAACAAACTCTGGTGATGGTTCACGTGGCACCTATACTAATGATGTACGTAACTAACAGACTCTGGTGATGGTTCACGTGGCACCTATACTAATGATGTATGTTACTAACAGACTCTGGTGATGGGTCATGTGGCACCTATACTAATGATGTATGTTACTTACAGACTCTGGTGATGGGTCATGTGGCACCTATACTAATGATGTATGTTACTAACAGACTCTGGTGATGGTTCACGTGGCACCTATACTAATGATGTATGTTACTAACAAACTCTGGTGATGGTTCACGTGGCATCTATACTAATGATGTATGTTACTAACAAACTCTGGCGATGGTTCACGTGGCACCTATACTAATGATGTATGTTACTAACAGACTCTGGTGATGGGTCATGTGGCACCTATACTAATGATGTACGTTACTAACAGACTCTGGTGATGGGTCATGTGGCACCTATACTAATGATGTATGTTACTAACAAACTCTGGTGATGGTTCACGTGGCACCTATACTAATGATGTATGTTACTTACAGACTCTGGTGGTGGGTCATGTGGCACCTATACTAATGATGTATGTTACTAACAGACTCTGGTGGTCCCTGTGGCATCTACTCGTGATGTACGTTACTAACAAACTCTGGTGATGGTTCACGTGGCATCTATACTAATGATGTATGTTACTAACAGACTCTGATGATGGTTCACGTGGCACCTATACTAATGATGTACGTTACTAACAAACTCTGGTGATGGTTCACGTGGCACCTATACTAATGATGTACGTTACTAACAAACTCTGGTGATGGTTCACGTGGCACCTATACTAATGATGTATGTTACTAACAGACTCTGGTGAGCCCTGTGGCATCTACTCGTGATGTACGTTACTAACAGACTCTGGTGATGGTTCACGTGGCACCTATACTAATGATGTACGTTACTAACAAACTCTGGTGGTGGTTCACGTGGCACCTATACTAATGATGTATGTTACTAACAGACTCTGATGATGGTTCAAGTGGCACCTATACTAATGATGTATGTTACTAACAAACTCTGGTGATGGTTCATGTGGCACCTATACCATTGATGTACGTTACTAACAAACTCTGGTTATGGTTCACGTGGCACCTATACTTATGATGTATGTTACTAACAAACTCTGGTGATGGTTCACGTGGCATCTACTAGTGATGTACGTTACTAACAGACTCTGGTGGTGGTTCATGGGGCATCTACTAATGATGTACGTTACTAACAAACTCTGGTGATGGTTCACGTGGCACCTATACTAATGATGTACGTAACTAACAGACTCTGGTGATGGTTCACGTGGCACCTATACTAATGATTTATGTTACTAACAAACTCTGGTGATGGTTCATGGGGCATCTACTAATGATGTACGTTACTAACAAACTCTGGTGATGGTTCACGTGGCACCTATACTGATGATGTACGTTACTAACAGACCCTGGTGATGGTTCACGTGGCACCTATACTAATGATGTATGTTACTAACAGACTCTGGTGGTGGTTCATGGGGCATCTACTAATGATGTACGTTACTAACAAACTCTGGTGATGGTTCACGTGGCACCTATACTAATGATGTATGTTACTAACAGACTCTGGTGGTGGTTCACGTCGCATCTATACCATTGATGTACGTTACTAACAGACTCTGGTGGTGGTTCACGTGGCATCTTCTAGTGATGTACGTTACTAACAGACTCTGGTGGTGGTTCACGTGGCATCTGTTCTAATGATGCACGTTACTAACAGACTCTGGTGGTCCCTGTGGCATCTACTAGTGATGTACGTTGCTAACAGACTCTGGTGATGGTTCACGTGGCATCTATACCAGTGATGTATGTTACTAACAGACTCTGGTGATGGGTCACGTGGCATCTGTACTAATGATGTTTGTAACTAACAGACTCTGATGATGGTTCACGTGGCACCTATACTAATGATGTACGTTACTAACAGACTCTGGTGATTGTTCACGTGGCACCTATACTAATGATGTACGTTACTAACAAACTTTGGTGATGGTTCACGTGGCATCTATACTAATGATGTATGTTACTAACAGACTCTGGTGCTGGTTCACGTGGCACCTATACTAATGATGTATGTTACTAACAGACTCTGGTGATGGTTCACGTGGCACCTATACTAATGATGTATGTTACTAACAAACTCTGGTGATGGTTCACGTGGCATCTATACTAATGATGTATGTTACTAACAAACTCTGGCGATGGTTCACGTGGCACCTATACTAATGATGTATGTTACTAACAGACTCTGGTGATGGGTCATGTGGCACCTATACTAATGATGTACGTTACTAACAGACTCTGGTGATGGGTCATGTGGCACCTATACTAATGATGTATGTTACTAACAAACTCTGGTGATGGTTCACGTGGCACCTATACTAATGATGTATGTTACTTACAGACTCTGGTGGTGGGTCATGTGGCACCTATACTAATGATGTATGTTACTAACAGACTCTGGTGGTCCCTGTGGCATCTACTCGTGATGTACGTTACTAACAAACTCTGGTGATGGTTCACGTGGCACCTATACTAATGATGTATGTTACTAACAGACTCTGATGATGGTTCACGTGGCACCTATACTAATGATGTACGTTACTAACAAACTCTGGTGATGGTTCACGTGGCACCTATACTAATGATGTACGTTACTAACAAACTCTGGTGATGGTTCACGTGGCACCTATACTAATGATGTATGTTACTAACAGACTCTGGTGAGCCCTGTGGCATCTACTCGTGATGTACGTTACTAACAGACTTTGGTGATGGTTCACGTGGCACCTATACTAATGATGTACGTTACTAACAAACTCTGGTGGTGATTCACGTGGCACCTATACTAATGATGTATGTTACTAACAGACTCTGATGATGGTTCAAGTGGCACCTATACTAATGATGTATGTTACTAACAAACTCTGGTGATGGTTCATGTGGCACCTATACCATTGATGTACGTTACTAACAAACTCTTTTGATGGTTCACGTGGCACCTATACTTATGATGTATGTTACTAACAAACTCTGGTGATGGTTCACGTGGCATCTACTAGTGATGTACGTTACTAACAGACTCTGGTGGTGGTTCATGGGGCATCTACTAATGATGTACGTTACTAACAAACTCTGGTGATGGTTCACGTGGCACCTATACTAATGATGTACGTAACTAACAGACTCTGGTGATGGTTCACGTGGCACCTATACTAATGATTTATGTTACTAACAAAATCTGGTGATGGTTCATGGGGCATCTACTAATGATGTACGTTACTAACAAACTCTGGTGATGGTTCACGTGGCACCTATACTAATGATGTATGTTACTAACAGACTCTGGTGGTGGTTCACGTCGCATCTATACCATTGATGTACGTTACTAACAGACTCTGGTGGTGGTTCACGTGGCATCTACTAGTGATGTACGTTACTAACAGACTCTGGTGGTGGTTCACGTGGCATCTGTTCTAATGATGCACGTTACTAACAGACTCTGGTGGTCCCTGTGGCATCTACTAGTGATGTACGTTGCTAACAGACTCTGGTGATGGTTCACGTGGCATCTATACCAGTGATGTATGTTACTAACAGACTCTGGTGATGGGTCACGTGGCATCTGTACTAATGATGTTTGTAACTAACAGACTCTGATGATGGTTCACGTGGCACCTATACTAATGATGTACGTTACTAACAGACTCTGGTGATGGTTCACGTGGCACCTATACTAATGATGTACGTTACTAACAGACTCTGGTGATGGTTCACGTGGCACCTATACTAATCATGTATGTTACTAACAGACTCTGGTGATGGTTCACGTGGCACCTATACCATTGATGTACGTTACTAACAGACTCTGGTGATGGGTCATGTGGCACCTATACTAAAGATGTACGTTACTAACAGACTCTGGTGATGGTTCACGTGGCACCTATACTAATCATGTATGTTACTAACAAACTCTGGTGATGGTTCACGTGGCACCTATACTAATGATGTATGTTACTAACAGACTCTGGTGATGGGTCATGTGGCACCTATACTAATGATGTACGTTACTAACAGACTCTGGTGATGGGTCATGTGGCACCTATACTAATGATGTATGTTACTAACAAACTCTGGTGATGGTTCACGTGGCACCTATACTAATGATGTATGTTACTTACAGACTCTGGTGGTGGGTCATGTGGCACCTATACTAATGATGTATGTTACTAACAGACTCTGGTGGTCCCTGTGACATCTACTCGTGATGTACGTTACTAACAAACTCTGGTGATGGTTCACGTGGCACCTATACTAATGATGTATGTTACTAACAGACTCTGATGATGGTTCACGTGGCACCTATACTAATGATGTATGTTACTAACAAACTCTGGTGATGGTTCACGTGGCACCTATACCATTGATGTACGTTACTAACAAACTCTGGTGATGGTTCACGTGGCACCTATACTAATGATGTATGTTACTAACAAACTCTGGTGATGGTTCACGTGGCACCTATACTAATGATGTATGTTACTAACAAACTCTGGTGAGCCCTGTGGCATCTACTCGTGATGTACGTTACTAACAGACTCTGGTGATGGTTCACGTGGCACCTATACTAATGATGTACGTTACTAACAAACTCTGGTGATGGTTCACGTGGCACCTATACTAATGATGTATGTTACTAACAGACTCTGGTGGTGATTCACGTGGCACCTATACTAATGATGAATGTTACTAACAAACTCTGGTGATGGTTCACGTGGCACCTATACTGATGATGTATGTTACTAACAGACTCCGGTGATGGTTCACGTGGCATCTATACCATTGATGTACGTTACTAACATACTCTGGTGGTGGTCCCTGTGGCATCTACTAGTGATGTGCTTTACTAACAGACTTTGGTGATGGTTCACGTGGCATCTATACTAATGATGTATGTTACTAACAGACTCTGGTGCTGGTTCACGTGGCACCTATACCGTTGATGTATGTTACTAACAGACTCTGGTGATGGTTCACGTGGCACCTATACTAATGATGTACGTTACTAACAAACTCTGGTGATGGTTCACGTGGCACCTATACTAATGATGTATGTTACTAACAGACTCTGGTGTTGGTTCACGTGGCACCTATACTAATGATGAATGTTACTAACAAACTCTGGTGATGGTTCACGTGGCACCTATACTAATGATGTATGTTACTAACAAACTCTGGTGAAGGTTCACGTGGCACCTATACTGATGATGTATGTTACTAACAGACTCCGGTGATGGTTCACGTGGCATCTATACCACTGATGTACGTTACTAACAGACTCTGGTGGTGGTCCCTGTGGCATCTACTAGTGATGTACGTTACTAACAGACTTTGGTGATGGTTCACGTAGCATCTATACCATTGATGTACGTTACTAACAGACTCTGGTGATGGTTCACGTGGCACCTATACTAATGATGTATGTTACTAACAAACTCTGGTGATGGTTCACGTGGCACCTATACTGATGATGTATGTTACTAACAGACTCCGGTGATGGTTCACGTGGCATCTATACCACTTATGTACGTTACTAACAGACTCTGGTGGTGGTCCCTGTGGCATCTACTAGTGATGTACGTTACTAACAGACTTTGGTGATGGTTCACGTAGCATCTATACCATTGATGTACGTTACTAACAGACTCTGGTGATGGGTCATGTGGCATCTACTAATGATGTATGTTACTAACAAACTCTGGTGATGGTTCACGTGGCACCTATACTAATGATGTATGTTACTTACAGACTCTGGTGGTGGGTCATGTGGCACCTATACTAATGATGTATGTTACTAACAGACTCTGGTGGTCCCTGTGGCATCTACTCGTGATGTACGTTACTAACAAACTCTGGTGATGGTTCACGTGGCACCTATACTAATGATGTATGTTACTAACAGACTCTGATGATGGTTCACGTGGCACCTATACTAATGATGTACGTTACTAACAAACGCTGGTGATGGTTCACGTGGCACCTATACTAATGATGTACGTTACTAACAAACTCTGGTGATGGTTCACGTGGCACCTATACTAATGATGTATGTTACTAACAGACTCTGGTGAGCCCTGTGGCATCTACTCGTGATGTACGTTACTAACAGACTCTGGTGATGGTTCACGTGGCACCTATACTAATGATGTACGTTACTAACAAACTCTGGTGGTGGTTCACGTGGCACCTATACTAATGATGTATGTTACTAACAGACTCTGATGATGGTTCAAGTGGCACCTATACTAATGATGTATGTTACTAACAAACTCTGGTGATGGTTCATGTGGCACCTATACCATTGATGTACGTTACTAACAAACTCTGGTGATGGTTCACGTGGCACCTATACTTATGATGTATGTTACTAACAAACTCTGGTGATGGTTCACGTGGCATCTACTAGTGATGTACGTTACTAACAGACTCTGGTGGTGGTTCATGGGGCATCTACTAATGATGTACGTTACTAACAAACTCTGGTGATGGTTCACGTGGCACCTATACTAATGATGTACGTAACTAACAGACTCTGGTGATGGTTCACGTGGCACCTATACTAATGATTTATGTTACTAACAAACTCTGGTGATGGTTCATGGGGCATCTACTAATGATGTACGTTACTAACAAACTCTGGTGATGGTTCACGTGGCACCTATACTGATGATGTACGTTACTAACAGACCCTGGTGATGGTTCACGTGGCACCTATACTAATGATGTATGTTACTAACAGACTCTGGTGGTGGTTCATGGGGCATCTACTAATGATGTACGTTACTAACAAACTCTGGTGATGGTTCACGTGGCACCTATACTAATGATGTATGTTACTAACAGACTCTGGTGGTGGTTCACGTCGCATCTATACCATTGATGTACGTTACTAACAGACTCTGGTGGTGGTTCACGTGGCATCTACTAGTGATGTACGTTACTAACAGACTCTGGTGGTGGTTCACGTGGCATCTGTTCTAATGATGCACGTTACTAACAGACTCTGGTGGTCCCTGTGGCATCTACTAGTGATGTACGTTGCTAACAGACTCTGGTGATGGTTCACGTGGCATCTATACCAGTGATGTATGTTACTAACAGACTCTGGTGATGGGTCACGTGGCATCTGTACTAATGATGTTTGTAACTAACAGACTCTGATGATGGTTCACGTGGCACCTATACTAATGATGTACGTTACTAACAGACTCTGGTGATTGTTCACGTGGCACCTATACTAATGATGTACGTTACTAACAAACTCTGGTGATGGTTCACGTGGCACCTATACTAATCATGTATGTTACTAACAGACTCTGGTGATGGTTCACGTGGCACCTATACCATTGATGTACGTTACTAACAGACTCTGGTGATGGTTCACGTGGCACCTATACTAATGATGTACGTTACTAACAGACTCTGATGATGGTTCACGTGGCACCTATACTAATCATGTATGTTACTAACAAACTCTGGTGATGGTTCACGTGGCACCTATACTAATGATGTATGTTACTAACAGACTCTGGTGATGGGTCATGTGGCACCTATACTAATGATGTACGTTACTAACATACTCTGGTGATGGGTCATGTGGCACCTATACTAATGATGTATGTTACTAACAAACTCTGGTGATGGTTCACGTGGCACCTATACTAATGATGTATGTTACTTACAGACTCTGGTGGTGGGTCATGTGGCACCTATACTAATGATGTATGTTACTAACAGACTCTGGTGGTCCCTGTGACATCTACTCGTGATGTACGGTACTAACAAACTCTGGTGATGGTTCACGTGGCACCTATACTAATGATGTATGTTACTAACAGACTCTGATGATGGTTCACGTGGCACCTATACTAATGATGTATGTTACTAACAAACTCTGGTGATGGTTCACGTGGCACCTATACCATTGATGTACGTTACTAACAAACTCTGGTGATGGTTCACGTGGCACCTATACTAATCATGTATGTTACTAACAAACTCTGGTGATGGTTCACGTGGCACCTATACTAATGATGTATGTTACTAACAAACTCTGGTGAGCCCTATGGCATCTACTCGTGATGTACGTTACTAACAGACTCTGGTGATGGTTCACGTGGCACCTATACTAATGATGTATGTTACTAACAAACTCTGGTGATGGTTCACGTGGCACCTATACTAATGATGTATGTTACTAACAGACTCTGGTGGTGGTTCACGTGGCACCTATACTAATGATGAATGTTACTAACAAACTCTGGTGATGGTTCACGTGGCACCTATACTGATGATGTATGTTACTAACAGACTCCGGTGATGGTTCACGTGGCATCTATACCATTGATGTACGTTACTAACAGACTCTGGTGGTGGTCCCTGTGGCATCTACTAGTGATGTGCTTTACTAACAGACTTTGGTGATGGTTCACGTGGCATCTATACTAATGATGTATGTTACTAACAGACTCTGGTGCTGGTTCACGTGGCACCTATACCGTTGATGTATGTTACTAACAGACTCTGGTGATGGTTCACGTGGCACCTATACTAATGATGTATGTTACTAACAGACTCTGGTGATGGTTCACGTGGCACCTATACTAATGATGTATGTTACTAACAGACTCTGGTGATGGGTCATGTGGCACCTATACTAATGATGTATGTTACTTACAGACTCTGGTGATGGGTCATGTGGCACCTATACTAATGATGTATGTTACTAACAGACTCTGGTGATGGTTCACGTGGCACCTATACTAATGATGTATGTTACTAACAAACTCTGGTGATGGTTCACGTGGCATCTATACTAATGATGTATGTTACTAACAAACTCTCGCGATGGTTCACGTGGCACCTATACTAATGATGTATGTTACTAACAGACTCTGGTGATGGGTCATGTGGCACCTATACTAATGATGTACGTTACTAACAGACTCTGGTGATGGGTCATGTGGCACCTATACTAATGATGTATGTTACTAACAAACTCTGGTGATGGTTCACGTGGCACCTATACTAATGATGTATGTTACTTACAGACTCTGGTGGTGGGTCATGTGGCACCTATACTAATGATGTATGTTACTAACAGACTCTGGTGGTCCCTGTGGCATCTACTCGTGATGTACGTTACTAACAAACTCTGGTGATGGTTCACGTGGCACCTATACTAATGATGTATGTTACTAACAGACTCTGATGATGGTTCACGTGGCACCTATACTAATGATGTACGTTACTAACAAACTCTGGTGATGGTTCACGTGGCACCTATACTAATGATGTACGTTACTAACAAACTCTGGTGATGGTTCACGTGGCACCTATACTAATGATGTATGTTACTAACAGACTCTGGTGAGCCCTGTGGCATCTACTCGTGATGTACGTTACTAACAGACTTTGGTGATGGTTCACGTGGCACCTATACTAATGATGTACGTTACTAACAAACTCTGGTGGTGATTCACGTGGCACCTATACTAATGATGTATGTTACTAACAGACTCTGATGATGGTTCAAGTGGCACCTATACTAATGATGTATGTTACTAACAAACTCTGGTGATGGTTCATGTGGCACCTATACCATTGATGTACGTTACTAACAAACTCTTTTGATGGTTCACGTGGCACCTATACTTATGATGTATGTTACTAACAAACTCTGGTGATGGTTCACGTGGCATCTACTAGTGATGTACGTTACTAACAGACTCTGGTGGTGGTTCATGGGGCATCTACTAATGATGTACGTTACTAACAAACTCTGGTGATGGTTCACGTGGCACCTATACTAATGATGTATGTTACTAACAGACTCTGGTGGTCCCTGTGACATCTACTCGTGATGTACGTTACTAACAAACTCTGGTGATGGTTCACGTGGCACCTATACTAATGATGTATGTTACTAACAGACTCTGATGATGGTTCACGTGGCACCTATACTAATGATGTATGTTACTAACAAACTCTGGTGATGGTTCACGTGGCACCTATACCATTGATGTACGTTACTAACAAACTCTGGTGATGGTTCACGTGGCACCTATACTAATCATGTATGTTACTAACAAACTCTGGTGATGGTTCACGTGGCACCTATACTAATGATGTATGTTACTAACAAACTCTGGTGAGCCCTGTGGCATCTACTCGTGATGTACGTTACTAACAGACTCTGGTGATGGTTCACGTGGCACCTATACTAATGATGTATGTTACTAACAAACTCTGGTGATGGTTCACGTGGCACCTATACTAATGATGTATGTTACTAACAGACTCTGGTGGTGGTTCACGTGGCACCTATACTAATGATGAATGTTACTAACAAACTCTGATGATGGTTCACGTGGCACCTATACTGATGATGTATGTTACTAACAGACTCCGGTGATGGTTCACGTGGCATCTATACCATTGATGTACGTTACTAACAGACTCTGGTGGTGGTCCCTGTGGCATCTACTAGTGATGTGCTTTACTAACAGACTTTGGTGATGGTTCACGTGGCATCTATACTAATGATGTATGTTACTAACAGACTCTGGTGCTGGTTCACGTGGCACCTATACTAATGATGTATGTTACTAACAGACTCTGGTGATGGTTCACGTGGCACCTATACTAATGATGTATGTTACTAACAAACTCTGGTGATGGTTCACGTGGCATCTATACTAATGATGTATGTTACTAACAAACTCTGGCGATGGTTCACGTGGCACCTATACTAATGATGTATGTTACTAACAGACTCTGGTGATGGGTCATGTGGCACCTATACTAATGATGTACGTTACTAACAGACTCTGGTGATGGGTCATGTGGCACCTATACTAATGATGTATGTTACTAACAAACTCTGGTGATGGTTCACGTGGCACCTATACTAATGATGTATGTTACTTACAGACTCTGGTGGTGGGTCATGTGGCACCTATACTAATGATGTATGTTACTAACAGACTCTGGTGGTCCCTGTGGCATCTACTCGTGATGTACGTTACTAACAAACTCTGGTGATGGTTCACGTGGCACCTATACTAATGATGTATGTTACTAACAGACTCTGATGATGGTTCACGTGGCACCTATACTAATGATGTACGTTACTAACAAACTCTGGTGATGGTTCACGTGGCACCTATACTAATGATGTACGTTACTAACAAACTCTGGTGATGGTTCACGTGGCACCTATACTAATGATGTATGTTACTAACAGACTCTGGTGAGCCCTGTGGCATCTACTCGTGATGTACGTTACTAACAGACTTTGGTGATGGTTCACGTGGCACCTATACTAATGATGTACGTTACTAACAAACTCTGGTGGTGATTCACGTGGCACCTATACTAATGATGTATGTTACTAACAGACTCTGATGATGGTTCAAGTGGCACCTATACTAATGATGTATGTTACTAACAAACTCTGGTGATGGTTCATGTGGCACCTATACCATTGATGTACGTTACTAACAAACTCTTTTGATGGTTCACGTGGCACCTATACTTATGATGTATGTTACTAACAAACTCTGGTGATGGTTCACGTGGCATCTACTAGTGATGTACGTTACTAACAGACTCTGGTGGTGGTTCATGGGGCATCTACTAATGATGTACGTTACTAACAAACTCTGGTGATGGTTCACGTGGCACCTATACTAATGATGTACGTAACTAACAGACTCTGGTGATGGTTCACGTGGCACCTATACTAATGATTTATGTTACTAACAAAATCTGGTGATGGTTCATGGGGCATCTACTAATGATGTACGTTACTAACAAACTCTGGTGATGGTTCACGTGGCACCTATACTAATGATGTATGTTACTAACAGACTCTGGTGGTGGTTCACGTCGCATCTATACCATTGATGTACGTTACTAACAGACTCTGGTGGTGGTTCACGTGGCATCTACTAGTGATGTACGTTACTAACAGACTCTGGTGGTGGTTCACGTGGCATCTGTTCTAATGATGCACGTTACTAACAGACTCTGGTGGTCCCTGTGGCATCTACTAGTGATGTACGTTGCTAACAGACTCTGGTGATGGTTCACGTGGCATCTATACCAGTGATGTATGTTACTAACAGACTCTGGTGATGGGTCACGTGGCATCTGTACTAATGATGTTTGTAACTAACAGACTCTGATGATGGTTCACGTGGCACCTATACTAATGATGTACGTTACTAACAGACTCTGGTGATGGTTCACGTGGCACCTATACTAATGATGTACGTTACTAACAGACTCTGGTGATGGTTCACGTGGCACCTATACTAATCATGTATGTTACTAACAGACTCTGGTGATGGTTCACGTGGCACCTATACTAATCATGTATGTTACTAACAGACTCTGGTGATGGTTCACGTGGCACCTATACCATTGATGTACGTTACTAACAGACTCTGGTGATGGGTCATGTGGCACCTATACTAAAGATGTACGTTACTAACAGACTCTGATGATGGTTCAAGTGGCACCTATACTAATGATGTATGTTACTAACAAACTCTGGTGATGGTTCATGTGGCACCTATACCATTGATGTACGTTACTAACAAACTCTTTTGATGGTTCACGTGGCACCTATACTTATGATGTATGTTACTAACAAACTCTGGTGATGGTTCACGTGGCATCTACTAGTGATGTACGTTACTAACAGACTCTGGTGGTGGTTCATGGGGCATCTACTAATGATGTACGTTACTAACAAACTCTGGTGATGGTTCACGTGGCACCTATACTAATGATGTACGTAACTAACAGACTCTGGTGATGGTTCACGTGGCACCTATACTAATGATTTATGTTACTAACAAAATCTGGTGATGGTTCATGGGGCATCTACTAATGATGTACGTTACTAACAAACTCTGGTGATGGTTCACGTGGCACCTATACTAATGATGTATGTTACTAACAGACTCTGGTGGTGGTTCACGTCGCATCTATACCATTGATGTACGTTACTAACAGACTCTGGTGGTGGTTCACGTGGCATCTACTAGTGATGTACGTTACTAACAGACTCTGGTGGTGGTTCACGTGGCATCTGTTCTAATGATGCACGTTACTAACAGACTCTGGTGGTCCCTGTGGCATCTACTAGTGATGTACGTTGCTAACAGACTCTGGTGATGGTTCACGTGGCATCTATACCAGTGATGTATGTTACTAACAGACTCTGGTGATGGGTCACGTGGCATCTGTACTAATGATGTTTGTAACTAACAGACTCTGATGATGGTTCACGTGGCACCTATACTAATGATGTACGTTACTAACAGACTCTGGTGATGGTTCACGTGGCACCTATACTAATGATGTACGTTACTAACAGACTCTGGTGATGGTTCACGTGGCACCTATACTAATCATGTATGTTACTAACAGACTCTGGTGATGGTTCACGTGGCACCTATACCATTGATGTACGTTACTAACAGACTCTGGTGATGGGTCATGTGGCACCTATACTAAAGATGTACGTTACTAACAGACTCTGGTGATGGTTCACGTGGCACCTATACTAATCATGTATGTTACTAACAAACTCTGGTGATGGTTCACGTGGCACCTATACTAATGATGTATGTTACTAACAGACTCTGGTGATGGGTCATGTGGCACCTATACTAATGATGTACGTTACTAACAGACTCTGGTGATGGGTCATGTGGCACCTATACTAATGATGTATGTTACTAACAAACTCTGGTGATGGTTCACGTGGCACCTATACTAATGATGTATGTTACTTACAGACTCTGGTGGTGGGTCATGTGGCACCTATACTAATGATGTATGTTACTAACAGACTCTGGTGGTCCCTGTGACATCTACTCGTGATGTACGTTACTAACAAACTCTGGTGATGGTTCACGTGGCACCTATACTAATGATGTATGTTACTAACAGACTCTGATGATGGTTCACGTGGCACCTATACTAATGATGTATGTTACTAACAAACTCTGGTGATGGTTCATGTGGCACCTATACCATTGATGTACGTTACTAACAAACTCTGGTGATGGTTCACGTGGCACCTATACTAATGATGTATGTTACTAACAAACTCTGGTGATGGTTCACGTGGCACCTATACTAATGATGTATGTTACTAACAAACTCTGGTGAGCCCTGTGGCATCTACTCGTGATGTACGTTACTAACAGACTCTGGTGATGGTTCACGTGGCACCTATACTAATGATGTATGTTACTAACAAACTCTGGTGATGGTTCACGTGGCACCTATACTAATGATGTATGTTACTAACAGACTCTGGTGGTGGTTCACGTGGCACCTATACTAATGATGAATGTTACTAACAAACTCTGGTGATGGTTCACGTGGCACCTATACTGATGATGTATGTTACTAACAGACTCCGGTGATGGTTCACGTGGCATCTATACCATTGATGTACGTTACTAACATACTCTGGTGGTGGTCCCTGTGGCATCTACTAGTGATGTGCTTTACTAACAGACTTTGGTGATGGTTCACGTGGCATCTATACTAATGATGTATGTTACTAACAGACTCTGGTGCTGGTTCACGTGGCACCTATACCGTTGATGTATGTTACTAACAGACTCTGGTGATGGTTCACGTGGCACCTATACTAATGATGTACGTTACTAACAAACTCTGGTGATGGTTCACGTGGCACCTATACTAATGATGTATGTTACTAACAGACTCTGGTGTTGGTTCACGTGGCACCTATACTAATGATGAATGTTACTAACAAACTCTGGTGATGGTTCACGTGGCACCTATACTAATGATGTATGTTACTAACAAACTCTGGTGAAGGTTCACGTGGCACCTATACTGATGATGTATGTTACTAACAGACTCCGGTGATGGTTCACGTGGCATCTATACCACTGATGTACGTTACTAACAGACTCTGGTGGTGGTCCCTGTGGCATCTACTAGTGATGTACGTTACTAACAGACTTTGGTGATGGTTCACGTAGCATCTATACCATTGATGTATGTTACTAACAAACTCTGGTGATGGTACACGTGGCACCTATACTGATGATGTATGTTACTAACAGACTCCGGTGATGGTTCACGTGGCATCTATACCACTTATGTACGTTACTAACAGACTCTGGTGGTGGTCCCTGTGGCATCTACTAGTGATGTACGTTACTAACAGACTTTGGTGATGGTTCACGTAGCATCTATACCATTGATGTACGTTACTAACAGACTCTGGTGATGGGTCATGTGGCATCTACTAATGATGTACGTTACTAACAGACACTGGTGGTGGTTCCTGTGGCATCTGTTCTAATGATGCACGTTACTAACAGACTCTGGTGATGGTCCCTGTGGCATCTACCAGTGATGTACGTTACTAACAGACTCTGGTGATGGTTCACGTGGCATCTATACCATTGATGTACGTTACTAACAGACTCTGGTGATGGTTCACGTGGCATCTGTACTAATGATGCACGTTACTAACAGACTCTGGTGATGGTTCCTGTGGCATCTGTACTAATGATGCACGTTACTAACAGACTCTGGTGATAGTCCCTGAGGCATCTACTGGTGATGTACGTTACTAACAGACTCTGGTGATGGTTCACGTGGCATCTGTACTAATGATGCACGTTACTAACAGACTCTGGTGATGGTCCCTGTGGCATCTCCTAATGATGTATGTTACCAACAGACTCTGGGGGTTGATCCATGAGATTCATTAGTAGATGTCACATGAACCACCCCCCAGAGTCTGTTAGTAACGTACATCATTAGTAGATGCCACATGGTCCACCACCAGAGCCTGTCAGCAACCTACATCATTAGTAGATGCCACATGGTCCACCACCAGAGCCTGTCAGCAACCTACATCATTAGTAGATGCCACGGGGACCACCACCAGATTCCGCTAGTAACTAACATCACGAGTAGATGCCACAGGAACCACCACCAGAGTCTGTTAGTAACTAACATCACGAGTAGATGCCACATGCCCCACCACCAGAGTCTGTAAGTAACGTACATCATTAGAATAGGTCCCACATGACCCACCACCAGAGTCTGTTAGTAACGTACATCACTGGTATAGATGCCACGCGAACCATGTACACCATGTAAGGCTGACTGTGCATCCCTTAAGACTGACTGTACACCCATGTAAGACTGACTGTACACCACTGTGTAAGACTGAGTGTACAACCCTGTAAGACAAATTGTACATCACTGTAAGATTGACTGTACAACCCTGTAAGACTGACTGCTCACTCCTGTAAGACTGAGTGTACACCGCTGTAAGGCTGAGTGTACATCACTGTAAGACTGAGTGTACAACCCCGTAAGACTGACTGTACAACTCTGTAAGGCTGAGTGTACAACCCCTTAAGACTGACTGTACAGCCCTGTAATACTGAGTGTACAACCCCGTAATACTGAGTGTACGCCGCTGTAAGGCTGAGTGTACAACCCCTTAAGACTGACTGTACACTCTGGTAAGACAGACTGACTGTACATCCGTCACAAGGGTCTGTCCGGTTTGGAAAAACCGAGGCTCAGACCAGGCGCCAGAACGGACCCATCGGCGTGCTGCGTTTTGGACCTATCAGGAAGCAGGGTTTCAGTACCTCTCCTATAAAAAAAAGAAAAGAGCGAAGCCACGCACACCGTCACAGTCCGAGCACTGAATGAGAGATCAACCATGTCGTCTCGATGCAGCAGTCTGAAGTGTCAGACCAACAGTCAACAATGTCCGTGGATCAGGGCCACCCATCTCTCCCGAAAGAATGCTTTCATCATTGCTCTACCTACCCACCACCACCACCACAACAACAACAAAAACCTCCTCCTCTTCCCTCCTCCTCGTCCCTCCTCCTCCTCATCCTCCTCCTCCCTCCACCACCACCATAACCACCACCTCCACCACCACCATAACCACCACCTCCACCACAACTACCGACACCATAACCACCACAATAACCACCAACACCACCACCACCATAACCACCACCACCACCTGGAAGGATACGGTCAAGAATGAGGCCACGGTATTAGAATGGTTTTATACCAAAGTGCCTACCTCTGTTCCATTGGATGAGATGCCTGCTTTTCGACTGAGTGCCCAGACGCGTACCCTACATCAAAAGAACAAACCTTTCTGCCCTTATTGACCTGACACTTGTTCACTGCGTTTTATGAATGTACATACGTTCACAACCTAGTTGCAAAAGTTCCTGTTCACTGCGTTTTGTGAGTGTACATACGTTCACACCTAGTTAAATAATATTTATAAACGTCTGTTTGAAGACACGCATGACACCATGTTTGCATGGAGACACGCGTGACACCACGTTTGCATGGAGACACGAAGTACATCACGTTTGCAAACGTCACGCATGTGTATCGATCTATACTTCTAGTAACGTCTGTTTGTAGTCACGCGTGGCACATCGTTTTGCATGGAGACACGCGTGACACCACGTTTGCATGGAGACACGAAGTACATCACGTTTGCATGGAGACACGCGTGCCAACTCCTCGGCATGGATGAGCGAATGGCAACGTCATAATCATATTTATAAACGTCTGCTTGAAGACACGCGTGGCACCACGTTTACATGGAGAGACGTAGTACATCACGTTTGCATGGAGACACGTAGTAGATCTACACCATGTATGTTTGAAGACACGAAGTACATCACGTCTGTTTGAAGACACGCGTGACAGTACGCATGTAGGCATGCACGAGTGCCAACTCCTCGGTATAAATAATAATAATAATCATATTGATAAACGTCTGTTTGTAGTCACGCGTGGCACCACGTTTGCATGGAGACACGAAATACATCAAGTAGGCATTCCTACACCACGTCCATGTCTGTGCATGTCGATTCACCTTCAGAATTCAGGCGTCCGTTTCACAACATGATCGTAGCGCTAAGGTGATCGCCACTCACCTACTTTAACTTAGACGAACGACTGTCATTGCGCT
Source organism: Haliotis rufescens (assembly GCF_023055435.1). Classification (NCBI taxonomy): domain Eukaryota; kingdom Metazoa; phylum Mollusca; class Gastropoda; order Lepetellida; family Haliotidae; genus Haliotis; species Haliotis rufescens. The sequence goes on from NW_025963802.1 coordinate 401,722, forward strand.
ACAATACGATCGCCTCGTGGAACGAGACCTTGCACCTCAAAGTTTACAATCACGTCATCATACCTGATGATGTCATTTGTGTAATTTTGTTGCAAGATCCTTCGCCGATATGACGTCAACCTAGCAACAAAGTTGCTTGGTCGTCGACAGTGTATTTTAAGCTCGTCTCAGTGATCTATCATCTCCACATGCAAACGCCGCACCAGTCAGTGTCCTGTCAGGAGACAGGTGGCAGGCAATCGGTGCCTTTGCAGCACAGCACCTATGTGGGTGAGGAGTTAGTCTCTCACGATCAAACGGCCCTTTTCAGGGCCACCCATCTCTCCCGAAAGAACGTTTTCATCCATGGCTTTGACGACCCTCAAACCAAAAAAAGAACCCACCTCCTCCGCCCTCCTCCACCACCGCCGCCGCAACCACCACCACCACCACTTCTTTAAAAAAAATGAAAAAAATGAACATCAAGGAATTTACATGCGCTTCTTTTAATTTTGATATTTTCATATTGTACGAGCGCTTCTTAGGTGCGTATCACCGGTACAGGAAGTGCCGCCATCTTGGATGCGCATACAACCGAAACCGGAAGTGACGTCATCAGAGGTCGCGTGACCAAACCGACCAAACAGAAGCCAAGAGCGGTCCTGTGCCGATTCACATGTTCATTTGCATAAGATACATACATACAGACAGACACATACACAAACACAAACACACGCGTAAATTCCATGAATCAACTGTATGCGAACCCTAAAGCCACGGTTGCCAGATATAACATCAATGTATGGAGAAGAGACCGCAAACACATGACACATGCTGAACGAGAAATAGTGTCGATGTATCTGTGCGCTCATTGGTTTTAGCTTTTTTCCCGCGCGCAGGAACAAGTCCGTGGCTTGGTTCGTTGATTAAACGTGAATAGTAAGGGGTCGTACGTTTTCAAGGGTGATGGAGGTCCGTTGTGTGTGCCACCCGTCAAGTTTTGACGATATCCGCCTAAATGCCCTGGTTAACGGAGAATTAAGAACAAGATTTCACTGAAGTTTGAAGTTTGATAGCGACAGACAAGGTAACAACAAGAACAATCTTTTAACGTCTTTTGGGATGACGCGGCCAGGGATCGAACCCGGACCTTCCGCTCTCCGGGCGGACGCTCTTCCACTAGACCACGGAGGCGGTAACAATTGGATGGAATGGCATGGGTGTGCACATCAAGACAACCTTGCTATCTCGCTTAAATCCCTAATTCTACCTCATCATAGTATGACGTCACTTCGTAGTCACCTGAGACATCAAAGCGGTGTCAATCATTTCAAGTATGGAGCGCTGTAAACATAAGCATCAGTCATACACACCATATCTGATTTGTGATGTCTTGACCTTAATAGACCGCCTCTGTGGTCTAGCGGATAGGACGTCTGCCCGGAGAGCGGAAAATCGGTGGTTCGATCCCATGGGTTCCTCAAACCAAAAGACGTTAAAAGATGATATGTGTTATTACCCTGCCTGGCGCTCGGCGCTAACGAATGAGATAAAACACTGACCTTTTGGCTTGGACTCACCAAGTGTCCCAGGTTTAACTGTCCGAAGAGTCATGTGATATCATTGTCATTTGATGGATAAAATTCATGATCCAAATGTCCCGTGTTCAAGATAGAGAAGTTTTTGTCACTTGTATTTATCCCGTGATAAATGAAGTTACATAAGTTCAGTCGAATGGCATGGCCAATATCGTCATCATTCCTCCTTGTCTACCAGAGATGCAAGTTTATTCTCGCTTCTATGTACTTTGCCATCTTCAGATCTTCATCATCCACAGAGCAACCACAACTTCAGGTTGGAACTCAACTACTGAAGGCCCATTAAGACACAAACATAATACTGTGAGTGTGAGTGTGAGTGTGAGTGTGAGTGTGATGTCCTTCAGAGATCATCGCCAGTCAGACTTTAACCCTCTTTAGAAGTTGATATTGTAACAAGAGCTGCACTGTTACAATTTTCCCCTCCTGGATCATTTAACACGACAATTCTCTTCAACAAATCCACTTGGCTAGTTTAACCATCACTTTTTAGTGGGTGAGTGAGTGAGTGAAGATGGGTTTACGCAGCTTTTAGCATTATTCCCGCAATATCACGGTTGGGAACATCAAAAATGGGCTTCACACATAAAAATGCCAACAGGTTTGCTAAGTTGAACACTCACTGCCTCCGCAATGTATGACAATTACATGAGGGGCCAGTGCCTGATCATGAATCCTCTTTGCAACTCCAGATTTACAGCCCCCCATAAATCACCAAGACAAAGGCCCACAAGTACACAAGTCCATTCATCATCTTTCAAATTCAACTATACCTTTTCCTGACTTGACATATCTCACATATGAATTCTTGTTACAGCAAAGTTTCTGCCATTGTCATACGATAGGCCTGAATGTATGCCCAGAGTCAATAATTGTAACTATTTAGGATACTCTTTGAATGCGTTTTCATTTTTTTGGCAATCGAAACAGCCAGGTTGAATAGTATTTCCGAGTCTTGAACGTAATTGTCCTCCTTTTACAATATAGAGTTTTTCAGTGGTCGTATTTTTTGTTCACGTGGGTAAATCAATGGAAGGGAATTGGCTATTTGACCATAATATCAGATCATCGATATATCTGAAGCTTAATTTATTGGTTAAATCCCCTTGTTTTGAATTCGCCAATTCATGCATAAGCTCCTATGCATAAAGACAACATCAGCACGGAGGGGACCACAGTTGGTTCCCATGGGGTGCCTAATTCTATCCTATATGTCCAACCCCAAATTTTACAAAGATGTTATCAATGAGGAAGTCCAGCATTTCACATATTGTTTTCTCAGTAAGTAAACTTTGAGTGAGTCTATGAATAATACTAAACCACTGAAGTAACCAAAATGTGATGGCAATTCCGAGGATTGGGGCTTGACGCATCTCATCGTTTCTTTCTCCGTTTAGGAATAACTGGTGTGGAACACAAAATAAGAAATCTTCCCATAAACATATTCAAATAACGAGAAAGAACTTTGATTTGACATTTATAATAACATGCTAATAATTACATACATCTGTTTCAGGAGGCTATTCTTAGCATTTCTGGTGTATTGTCATCTTCTGTCATCCTTGCCAATCAGATCGGAGCTGGTGATTTACCGGAAGAGAGATCACAGATCATAAGTCTGTTCCTTTTCACAAGTGGCATTGCGAGTTTATTACAGGTCTGCATGGGGTGTCGGTATGTAGAGATTACTACACATTTCGTCTACGTGAGAAAGTTTGAAAAATAAAATTCTTATTCTTTTCAGGATTCAATGTATTTAATTTCCCTTGAGACCATTTAAAGCGAATACGCTGACAATAAATTATTTCAGATTTACAAACTTACTTTGAATAAATGTAAAACCAAAGTTACATCATGTGAACAGCATTTGTAAATATCACGTCAAGCTGGGCCGTCAGTTATATCCAAAACAATTTAATACTATCAAGAAGTATATGCCGTCATGATTAGCATATCAAGAAAAAAAAATTAGACTCTATGGTAAGAATTTGATTCTTGTTCTGGGGGCTCAGTCAGTTAAACCACCCACCCAACAGCCCAGACTGAGCCCCCAGTGACTATTTTCTGTTCCGACAAATGAAATCTGCCCTACGTGGAGCATTAAACAAAACTTCTAAATGTGGGACAATTATATCTGATGAATTCTTTAGAAACTCGCGTATTACGTTGTCTATACCAGGATACTTTTCTTTTTGAAAACTTTGTATACTTGAAGTGATTTCTTCTCTTGAAATAGAAAAATCTGACATATCAGCGCTAAACTAGCCTCCTCACGCTCTTTTTTTAAATGTCTTCATGCAAATCATCACTGTTATTAACAAAAGAAAATAAGTCTTTAATAGTCATTGGGGGCTAAGTCTGGGCTGTACAGTTAAATCATCCACCCAACAGCCCAGACTGAGCCCCCAGTGACTATTTCCTGTTCCGGCAAATGAAATCTGCCCTACGTGAAAGACGCTTCCAGGATGACGAGGACATAAAGGCTGCCAAAGAGGCGTGGTTTGAGGGCCAATTTCCGGATTTCTATAAAAGTGGTATTAAAAGCTTGAAGGACAAATGGAATAAGTGTATTGAGGTGAATGAAGATTATATTGAAAAATAAAAGTGCAAACGATATTCTGCGACTTGGTCTTATATTGAAGTTGCAAAACTTATTGAACACTCCTCGTATATATTCTTTTAGGATTACCAATAATGTCGACGAATTTAATTTAGGAAGAAGAACCCAGTGATGTTTGTAAAATCTGGTTGTTCTGGCGTTTCTATTTTTTGTAATAGTAAAACAGATTCTCACTGATGTGGTTCAGATTCATAGTTCAATAAAATGATCATTGTGTTGTAGATTACCAGTCATTCAAGGTCCTAACTCGTCATATCTCATTGCAATTGGTGCCATTTTCAGTGCCCAAAGATGGAGTGATGGTAGGTAGCAACTGACCGCATCCCATAATCAGAGCTCTTCATGTCTCGGGAACTTGAGGAGGTAAGGTGCAATGGGGTTAAGGCATGTGTATAGGACTTTCCGCCCGGATTGGCAAAGTCAAAACAAAGTTAATTTGGCCAAGAAGTGTAACTTGAACGTCAGGACTATCAATGATCTGACATAGTTGAATAATCATCAAATAGCCAATTCCCATCCATGATTTACCCACCTGAACTGGAAATGAAGGAGACGAATGAAACCGAATCGTTTGTTTCACATTTAGATCTATGTATAAGGATTACAAAACAGTGACAGAAACATCTCCACATGACTGTATGACAAGAGGGGTAACGTTTACTTTCCAATAGTAGAGTTTACTTTATGTCGAGCAATATTCCAGCAGCAGCATCCTCTGGTGTCTGCAATTCACAACTTTTGATGAACAATCGAGCATTGTCTTTCTACAAAGATTTCAAAGAGCGTCAGATCAGGATTTCAACATTCAGGGCCTCAGTAAAACCATCACGTTTTATGGTAGACACATGGAGGACCTTTTTTAAATGATGTCCATACAATGATCTATTTGGACTTGTACCAAATGTTCCCGTGTGTTTTCAGGTGAACTTTACTTTGCATGTGTTTACGACCTGTGTCATCGTTAGGGCAGGATACGCTAAGTCCTGGTATGGTCACTATTTTATAGTGATTCATAAATACCTGCTCATGGTATAGTTGGAACCGTACAATCGACTGCTTTTAACAGAGACTTGTTATAAATTTGGAAAGAATTTTGTCGGTTTTATTTAATGTCGCGTTCAAGATCCCTGCACTAATATAGCGACGCTAATGCATGGGTGTGTCTGGTTGTACTAGTTCGGACTAATACCGATTTTGTAGTGCCAGCCCACTGGGATAAAATGCCACAGTTTAACAAGGTTACCCCATCCAGTGTACTGGCTCAGCGCCACACAGGTCTTGTCTTATCCCATTAATACCTTGCACCAAGCAGAGCAACAACAAGAAACAGCTAGTTTCACAGACCTTCAACTATCCGGGCTGACGCCCCATCCACAAAATGCAGGAAAGAGGTACATATCAATAAATCCATTTATAATTGCAATCTCTCTCTCAACAGAATCTCTGGTTCAGGATGGATCTGCGAATGTCACCTCATCTACCACCTGGAAGATCCGAATGAGAGAGGTACAAGTACTACTTCTTCTTTTTCGTCTTTTACATTATTGGCATGTTTGTAGCATGGACAGATCAGATCATAGTTATACAGAGTTTCTAAATAATACATGTAGAGAAGACAAGAAAGCATGGAAACTTGCATAATTACAATTTGAATATGCAATACATTTTGTATTTTCATAATATCGAAGTATTTCTTTTTGAATTATTAAAAACTTTGGTTTTACTTTTTTGTCTATTAAATGTGTACAGCATAGATTTTGTTACCATAATTACTCCATTGTGTGAATTGTTATTCTTCTCTTTAAATCCAAACAGTATGTGTTCATTACTAAAATTAACTCTGCCTTCTGTATAGTTTCCAAGCCAATCTGAATGTTTCATCCATATATCAGCAGCATAGTGACAATTACATAATACATGAGTAATTGTTTCAAATGGTTCATTATATAATGAACAAATTGACGATTCATCATATCCAATTTTAAAATAAATAACATTTAGTACTTAAAATATTATGCATAACTTTAAATTGAAACCATTCTGAACTTTGTGTACATTTTTTTGCCATAAGGTTCAAGTTTGTCCACTCTGTATCTGTATATTGTTTTTCAAGGAAACCTTCCCATTTACTGTAACACTTATGTTTTATAAATTAGGGGTTTAATAGGGCTTCATAAGATACCTTGCTTCCCTTTTTATTGTTTATTTTTGATACATTATATGGCAGTATAAGCCTTTGGCAAACTTAAGCACAATTTATCATATTGTAATTCTGTAAATACCAGACTATTGCTAGTTTTACTCCTTGATAGATAAAACAGTCATCATAAGTAAATCATATAATATCCCTGTGTCATGAATGAAGTCATTTATATATGTTATACCCGTTTGATGCCATTGTGGAAAATAGATAGATTCACCATCAATTTTGATTTCATTATTATACCAGACACATTTTCTCATCATATCCTCCCCAGATTGTTTAACATTATCACAATATTTCAAGTATACTGACCACCACAGCAAAACTTTCTTCCAAAAGTTATTTTTAATGTTTGAAAGAATCTTTTTGTTAATATAGGTAGCATCAGCCAGGTAAATTACATTTGCACTAGCTACATTTTCAAAAACGAGAGCTGTCCACGTGAAATTATCATGAGCCAGTCCCTTAATCTAGCTTAATTTTTGTGTAGCGATAACCATTTCCACCACTGGGACACTGATGCTGCCATATTTAGAATGTGGTAACATAATTTTCCTTTTAACTTTGTCAGGTTTAGATCTCCAGATGAAGTGAAAACATTTTGACTGAAACTTTTCTATTACCATTCTTGGTGGGCTTGGTATACTGCAAAACAGGTGATTGAGTTTGGGTAACAACCATGATTTTAGTACAACATTTCTACCCATAGGAGTCGGGGTTCTCTTTTCCCACATATTCATTTCCTTTTCTATCTTATCAAACTTGTTTGTAAAGTTTAAATTAACCATATTTTCCAAATCAACATAAAAATCTAATAACTTAAACTGAGTTGGTGGCCAGTCCTCACATATCTTATATCTTGATCTTTTTTACCCTATCCATATCAACTTGTTTCTTTCAGCATTTACTCATAATCCTGAAAACCGGGCAAAATTCTTTAACGTACTCATTGTGGTGTAGAGGCTTTTTCAGATCAATCTAATCTTAATGTAGTATCATCCGCAAATTGTGCAAGCAGAGATTTAATATTACCCATCTGTATACCTTTTATTTTGTTATTATTTCTTATCATTATTGCTAAGATTTCGGCACAAAGAATAAAGATATATGGTGATATCGACTTGAACCCCTTGAAACCTTAAAAAGATGGACTAGTATATTCATTTACCAAAACACTTGATTCAATATTTTCGAAAATGTCTTTTAACCAATGTTGAATACTTGGTCCAAAATTTAAAAAAGTTAGTACATTATGCATAAATTTTCTTTCCACAGAATCAAAGGCTTTTTCAAAATCAATTGATAATAAACCTGGTATTTGGTAAGATTCAGTACATTCCATAACACCATAAATCATTCTTGTAACCTCACCTATCTATCTACCAGCAATGAAACCTTTTTGATCCTCATGAATAATTAAAGGCAAAAAATGTTTGAATCTGTTTGCAATTGACGCAGCTAACTTATAAGATGTGTTAAGTAGGGAGATGGGGCGCCAATTCTTTAAAAATAATTTTGGTTTATTTGTTTTGGAATACATGTTATCAATCCTTGATTTGGGGGATACTGATAGAGATCCATTTCTATATGCATTTTTTAAATATCTATGAAGATCCACCCAAAAGAATTTTATATATACTGCTGAAAACCCACCTGGGCCGGGGCTTTTTCAATGCTTCAAGTACCTCATCATAAGTCAATTCTCCCTCAGAAGAAAAAGATGTATCATCATCTAGTCTTGGCATATGGGTATCAGAAAATAGGTTTTCTAAATCAATCTGTGTGCAATCTTCAGTTTTATACAATTTCTGATAATACTCTCTAACTTCTTGAATTAGTTCATCTTGTTAATTTATTTTTGTCCCATCTCCCTTTTCAGGTTATGATATGGATTTGTTCAAAAAGTATTTTGAGGGTTTTTCACCTTGTTCTATCCATTTAATATCATAAAAGAGCCTTCAGTTCTTATTCTATACAAATTTTTCAATTCTAGTTTAGCTGAATTAAATTGTTCAATTAATTCTCCCATCTCTCTCTGTGTATTTTATTCGACTAACCTATTTTCAAACCGATTTAAATCTTGTTCTAATATGGATACCAAAGCTATGTTGTTGTTTTTACGTCTTGATAAGAGTAATATTGAACTTCCCCTAATATTTAAAAGTATCATTTCCTAAAGTAGTTTGTCATCCATTGTAAATACTCTCTCATTTTTAGCTGTCTTGTGGGGGCACGGGTGGCCCAGTCGTCTAAGGCGCCGCGATTCGCTGTGCAGACTGGCGTCCCTTCGGACGCGCCAGAAACCTATGAATGTGGGTTCGAATCCCGATTCGCCCCGATTATGTTTCTAGGTTTGTCAGCACCATGCCCCTGCTCGTGGGTTTCACCGAAATGAAAAACGTCTGAGACCTGCATCACTTCGGGCTTTCCTCCCACATTAAGCTGACACGCCGCGATATAACTGTAATACTGTTAAAAGCGGCGTTAAACCCCAACTCACTCACAATAGCTGTCTTGTCTTCATATTGATCTAGAGTATCATTAATTTTTTTTTCAACCATTGCAACAAAATGTTTATCTTTCAAAAGTGAGTTATTAAATTTCCAAAAGCCCTTTGCCCTTTGTATATCTGAAAGTGAAACAGTAAGAGATATAATAGAATGGTCAGAATTTATACCCGGTATTATCGTTGTCTTATGTGAGGCTAAAAATAATCAAAACGGCTTATTCTCCTTATCATTGAATTCACCAGTCGAGACTAAAGCTCAAAGAATCAAGGAGGAAAAACTTATTCTCCTTGATTCTTTGATCTTTACACTCGACTGGTGAATTCAATGATACAAAACTTGATGTAACATGAACAGAATACACAGAAATGAGAATGCATATAATACAACAATGTGTCTAATTACTATTATCCACGTATCAGATCCAGGGTAATCTGATGCTGGCGTCTGGAGCTCAGTTCCTTCTGGGAGTCTCGGGAGCTCTGGGGTTCCTCCTCCGGTTCATCGGTCCTCTGACAGTGGCTCCAACCGTACTTGTCCTCGGAATTACGCTCTGTCGGTACATGATACCACTGTGTGAACAACACTGGGGCATAGCCAGCTTGTAAGTAGTCAGGGAGTACTAGTTGTGACACTCTGTCGGTGCATGATACCACTGTGTGAACAACACTAGCCAGCTTGTAAGTAGTCAGGGAGTACTAGTTGTGACACTCTGTCGGTGCATGATACCACTGTGTTAACAACACTAGCCAGCTTGTAAGTAGTCAGGGAGTACTAGTTGTGACACTCTGTCGGTGCATGATACCACTGTGTTAACAACACTAGCCAGCTTGTAAGTAGTCAGGGAGTACTAGGGGTGACACTCTGTCGGTGCATGATACCACTGTAAAAACAACACTAGACAGCTTGTAAGCAGTCAGGGAGTACTAGAGGTGATATAAAAACAATCAAATACAAAGTTATTTTACTTTGTGAAATAGCAAATGCATGATACACATAGAAAGATAGCTTCTACTTCTACTTCTCGCTTCTTTACAGTGAAATTGTTTTTGTTGTATGTTGCATATAAAATAGCACAACTAGTCACAAATTATCAACAAGTAATAACATGTTGACGTTGTTTATATAGTATACATTCTCATTATGCCATGAGTACGTGATTTGCATAATTCCAATATAGCGTAAACAAGCAATACAATGATTCTTGTTTGAAAATACTAGCTTCCACACTTATTTTAATACACTCATTATCCGAAAGCGGCGTTCAACCTCACGCATGCACGCTCGCATGTACACAACACCATCCCACCTAGACACCCATCCAGACACCCATGCCCAGCTTATCAAGTGAGGATTAAGATACGGTCATGGTGATTGTGATTACATCGATTACTTATGTTCACGGTCGGTATCTTCGCAGATCGATCTTGCTCATTTTCGGGTTTTCCATCTTTCTGGCGAACGTCAAACTTCCCTTGCCTGGGTGCAGCAGGGAGAAGAAGTGTCACGTGACTCACTATCCGATATTTCAGCTGAATGCAGTGAGTATATAACTGATGACACAGATTGCCTTTTCACTCGCTTGAATTTCACGAGATATACGAACCAATTTTATAAGCATCATGTAGTGCATTCGTCAGTTAACCCCTCAATGTTTTTAAATACTGATCAAACAATGGTAAATCCCATATCAACAGATTGAGTCTATTTATTGATTGAAGTAAAAGCAAACCATTCGTGAAGTTTATGCTTGTCTCTGTCTTCAGGTGGTTCTAGCTATCGGGGTGACTTGGTGTTTGTGTCATGTGCTAACTGTCACAGATGTGTTGTCCAGCAACTCCACTAGCCATGGTCATATGGCCAGAACTGACGTCCGAACAAGCGTCCTCCACGATGCTCCTTGGTGGTATTTCCCACTGCCATGTAAGCACGAGTAAAATCATGGCTCTTCGACGTCATTATGCTGTACAATATTGAAATATGAAATGTACATTATCCTGTCCTTATTTCAAGATTGATTGGCTCATCTTGTTTAATTACTCCAGCTATATGACAAATATGTGTAGATGTATGTGCAAAATTGTACATAAATAATGACAATGTAATATTTAAGAGCAAAGCATCACGTGATCTTCCACCCGCCCATCCCCGACACACCACCTTGCCAACCCGGGCGGCATACACTTAAAATTCTTTACGTTTATTCATTTTGTGATGAACACCTTTGGCCAACATTTAATATGATTTGTTTTCATTGATATTTTGTAACAAGCGTCCTCCACGATGCTCCTTGGTGGTATTAGGTGGTATTAGGTCAACGACCAAAATAGTACATGAATAACAATGTAACATTTAAGAGCAAAGCATCACATGATCTTCCACCCACCCATCCCCGACACGCCATCTTGCCAACCCCGGAGGCATCCACTTCTAGATAATGAAATTTTACGTTTATTCATTTTGTGAACATTTAATATGATTTGTTTTCATTGATATTTTGTAATAGTTGGATGCATTTAACCATAGTACGATTTGCTCTATGGTGATATGATATATATCCACTACGTGTAGATGATTATAACGACCAGCACACCACGCCTATGAGGAAGGATGACACGCAATCGACCAAGTAACCAACCATGACCACCCGACCCATTCAGTCGCCTCTTTCAACCAGTATGGGTTGCTGCGGACAAATTTTAACCCTGGGTATTATAAAGTTGTTGTTACAAGATTCAAGGCCTCACTAAAACATTTAAAAAAGCTTTATGGTAGACATATGCATGACATTACACAGTCTGACGCATCAGTGACAAAAAATGATGTCCGATTCATTTTTTTTATTTTGACTTGTAGCATATGTTCCGGTTCTTTTTCAGGTGAACATATCACTTGCCTTTGCATATGTTTGTAACGGGTGCTACCGGTGGCGCAGGATACGCCCGCCTATTTGCGAGACACTTGAAGATCCGGGGTAGAATAGGTCTTCAGCAACCCATGCTTCCCGTAGCAAGGCGACAATGCCTATCGTAAGAGGCGACTAATGGTATCGGGTGGTCAGGCTCGCTGACTTGGTTGGTGCATGTCATCGTATCCCAATTGTGTGGATCGGTGCTCATGATATCAATCAGACCCCGTCATATAGCTGGAATATTTCTGAGTGCGGCGTTAAACAACAAACCTATTTGCGAACACCTGATTTCATCACTATTTGATAGTGATTCATAAACATTGTCGGAAAGGGTTTTAACGCCTTTTTTACAACAATATCAGCAACCGATTTGCACTATTTACGACTGTGCTTTACACAAGGAGGACAATGCTTAATGAATTCATAATAAATGAAATGACTGTGAAATTACATCTGCATATGGGGCTTTCAGCTTTAAAGCAAACAAATGGGTTTAACTCCACTTAAAAAGGTATTGTCATTTACAGGCGCGTAATCTTAAGACAAAGCCCACAGCGACGCAAGTAGTATTCATTGCAAAAAACAAGGGTCATAATCGGGGCGAATCTGGGATTCGAACCTTCTACAACAGTACTAACAAATGATATTATTTATTTCCAGTTCAGTTCGGAACGCCGACCATTAGCTCTTCTGGTTTTGCTGCCATGTTAGTCATCACCATGGTTACCATCATCCAGGCACCAGGATTTTACTCTGCAACAGCCACTGTAGTAGAGTTACCTCCCCCTCCTGCCCACGCCTTGAACAGAGGGATTACAGTGGACGGAATGACCAGTGCAATCAGCGGCATGTTGGGAGGGGTGTGTTCGAGCGTCGTGTACATTCAGAGCCTCGGGGTGGTCACTGCGACAAAGGTAGGCTAGAGATAAGATGTCATGCCACATCACAACGTGTTTCACTGTAGGGGGCAAATTCAACATTAGTTTTGTATTGATCCCTTCAGAGGCTAAAATCAAATTTGGTAGTTTCTTCCAATGATTCCAGCTACCGTTATTCCTGGTTTAGTGCACCAAGGGCTGTCACATCCACATGGATGACTGTCTGAGCTCCGATCTACACCAGTGGCTAATGATTGAAGGACCCATCCAAACCAGTGGCTAACTGTACGAACACCGATACAAACCAGTGGTGGACATTGTGAACACCGATCCATACCATTGTGTTGTCACTCACGGCTTACTGTACACAGACTCTGGACATGCACCTCAACAGTGAGAATCATTATTGGTGGCACCGTTTTTCCATTCTTCCGAGTACATTCACGACCAGGATATGTTGCTGACCAGGTGTATTTGTACTCCTCATTTGTATAAATCTGCTCCCATCAGTATTATAGTCAAGTACAGAGACTACACGATTTGAAGTTTGGATAAAATCGTTTGAACATTAGTTCAAAAGATCTTATTGTGGGAATCGAAACCATTTCAAGGCTTGTAGTAAGTACAACTGTCAACAGTGCTGCTTTTTAATGTACGCCGTTTTCTAATCAACAGGTTGCGAGTCGTATGGTGTTTGTGTCAGCTGCCTTGATTCTGATGGTAGGAGGAGTTGTAGGCAAGGTTGGAGCGGTGTTCACAATCATCCCTGACCCTGTGGTGGGCGGGGTCAACTTGGTGGCATTGAGCACAGTGACGGCAGTGGGCGTGTCCATGTTGCACACAGTCGATCTGTCTTCCTCCAGGAACCTGCTCATCCTGGGGACATCTGTCACACTGGGGATCCTCCTCCCAGACTGGATGGCCGCCAACGAAGACTCTATCAACACAGGTATTACGATCTCAATTTCACCCGAGAGGTAGCTGTGTAAGGCATGGTTCTCAGATATCATCACGCCATGTTGTAAGCGTGTTGTTTGATTGTTTGGTGATGTATAAAATGGGCGATGGTTCAATTTGCAAGCTGTCATGGAATATTTAGCTTTAATCAGGATAATCATGGTTCTCAGATATCAACACATCATGTTGTAAGCGTGTTGTTTGAAGGTTTGCTAATGTATCCAATGGGGGTTGGTTCAGGCATTTTAAGTAGCAAGCCGTCATGGAATACTTAGCTCTAACCAGTATCATTATGTTACAGTAACATGATATATAACAGTAGGTCTACAATCACGTCATCATACCGAGACACGAGTTCACCCAGAATGAATCTCTAGATTTCAGGTTCATAGTCAGTAAACTGTTCCATTTCTGTTGCTGCCCGTCGTGCTAGATTTTTCTTTGTGTTTTTAGGCAACTCGGGATTCGATCAAGTGCCGGTGGTGCTGCTGTCAACATCCATGTTTGTAAATATTTCTTTGTGTTTTAGGCAACGCGGAATTTGATCAAGTGCTGGTGGTGCTGCTGTCAACACCCATGTTTTTGACCATATTCTTGGGCTGCATCCTGGACAATATAGCTCCAGGTATAATCTATCAAATAAGTGAATATCTTTGACGCTTGATACATGTCGCACACCCCGTCCGGCAACGATGACAAAAATAAGAATCTCTGAAATACGTGAAAATACCTGAAAATACGTGAAATACTGGTGGCGTATTCTAACCCGGATCCCCACGCGAGACAACTCATTAAGACATGGTTGTCACAAACTGATGTTCAGTGATCAAGTAAGTCACTATTCACTAATTCACTATTTTTCCTTTTGCGCCCATTTTTGCCTTTGAGCAGATAATGGAGACTGATTATTCTCTGGCGTTGACGTTCGATATTTCTATAATTAGGACATTGTTTCCATAGATATAATGTATATAATGTGCACAACACACAGGTGTATGTAACGCAACAAAAACAGAAGCTACAAGGTATATGTCTGTGTCATGATGTTCCAAACTCCCTGCTAAGAATTTGTATGGTAAAATGAGATTATCTACATTTTTTCATCTCCACTTCATCTTGACTTCGGGCTTTTTATGTCTCATTATGCAGCCTCTGTATTTGCGTGATATGCGTGTACAGTTTTATAGGGTTATTCACGGTGAACATTCTTGAAGTCGCCCTCGAACGAATGTGGTGTGTTTCATCCCTTTCCTTTATTTAGTACTGGCGCTGGTTGTGACCACATCTTGCAGCTGCTATGTTTTAAGCTATTTGTCTCTGTACCACAACAACTGTGTTTACGTCACTGATATTCCATCACTTCTCACAGGCGGAATGCATTCTCACTCAGGCTTATCACCTGCAGGTACACTTGAGGAGCGTGGCATGGCGAAACCTGATTTAACAGCACCACGTGACGCTCACGTAACGACTGATGACCCGTACAGGTTGCCTTACGTCTCCACTTTCATCGACAGGCTCAGGTGCTGTTCTTATTTCCCAGTGTCCCCGACATTCGACAAAGAAATCACGTGTAAACAGTGTCACAAGGGGGGAGAATATGTCGAAGAATAAAATTTGAATTGAAGTGACTTTTTTTCCGAAAGACGTATTCTTGTACCTAAACCATAACGACCAAAGAGGGAAGATGAAGTTCCATGAAGCACAAAATACATTTGTAACAGTTGACAAATCAGTCGGTGAAATAAACATTGATCCTTACGCTGACGTCGACAGAACTCGAACTTATCTTAAGTCTTATAAGTATCCAAGTTCTCAACAGCAAAACGATCATTGCTTGACCTTTTATCTCATGAAATGAATACTTATTTCATCACAATTAAAAATCAATGACTGCAACGTCCAATCGTAACACTATCATGACGTCATTGTCATTGTGATATCAGCATGTTATACCATTCGTAGTAAATGAATATCTACAAGCACATTTCCTTGGAATCTGGCAGATACTGGGTCCCTGTTTCCAAAAGCTCGTTTGTTGTAACATAAACTACCTGGCAAAAGAGAGTATTCACTTGAAAAGTGGGTTTGACGAATACAGCCATCGAAACATTGCAAACTTTAATTCTAACCCTAACCCAGATACCCGTATCAAATACATCACCATCGACCTGGGTGTATACTGTCTTGATATTGCAAATTAAAGTGCTTACATCGATTTTTGAACAACTCCCTGCAATCCAGTGTCAGAAAGATAACGTCGACATAGCGCCGGCCTATAAGTGTCTCTCACAGATATACCGGTGGTGTTCCGCGTGAGCACCGATCTACGCCATTACAGTCAGTCACTAATCTGCATGGTATCAGTGTACACAGTGGAGGGAGTTTGGTTGAACGCCGCTTTGAACAGTATTTTAGTTATTTCACAGGATGATGTGGAGGGAAAGTCGGTATAAAACATTTACAACTTTGGCCGTGGTGTCGAAATGATGAGAGTCGATTGAACCCGATAGGACACGTGAGATACTGAGTTCTCATGACCTTGACCCTTAGTCCTTGACTCCGATGGTAGTGTGTTATAGAAACATGTGGAATGTTCCAGTGGCGAGGGCACTGAGTAGAAATTTCCAGTATCTAGTTAGGCTGTTTTTTTTTATAGTGGGACACGAACGTGGCTACACATCTCTCACACAATGTATCTAATGTTACTTATATATTGTACTCTTGTACCAGGGTGGGTGTTTTTGTGTTAATAAATGAATCTGAATCTAACAGTTTGGGCAGTGGCCGTGTCTACATTATAGACTATACTGACAGAGCATCTCGACTGTTTGGTGTTTGGGAAAACGATTAACCTTTGAATTTGAGAAACCATGATCTAGAGACTTATAGTCAGAAGTCATATTTGTGGTCACATTGATATTAATCATGGATATTTATATATTTTTATCTTTGAATTGATATAGTTATTGTTATATATATATGTATCATGTAATACATTATCAAACAAAGTTTGCTATCGTCTTCAAACATGTAAGTTTGTTCTTTGATTTGAACCTGATCCCCCCTCAGATGAGAATGAAATGACTAAGCCCACTTAACAACCCATTCCCACAAGATCTGATAACAAGAAGTCACAATGCGTGCATTCCCACATGACCTGATGGGTTTTTGGTTTACACATTAGATCAAGTGGAATAACACCGTCCCAGTGCGGTAACATTTGACACTTACTCCGTTAGAGTCACGTGAAGAAACGTTGTGTTCCCAATGTGCCTTTCGGCTGAATGTTGTTTTAGTCACGGGTTGGTGGTGAGCTGACTAAAGTCTGTTTCAACTGAACTCAGATCGCTCAGCCAGTAGGTCGTACTATAATTACGTGACAGAACAGTGGGTCGAACGTGGAAGCGTTCCATGTGGAACCACTTCGACAACCACGTAGTGGGAAGGCATTCCAAAAATGTAAAATTGTGAGCAAACCAAATTCAACGGGAAAATGCAATGACTTGATAAAGAAAGAACAATCGAATGTTGAAATTACACTGTGACAGTTTCGGGCGGGCAGTTCCACCCGTCCGAGAGAGAAGATGTGTCGTGCCATGGATGACCGCCTGAACGTCCTGAACACCCGTCTGCTGCGGGGAACATTTCTGCCATTGACCATAGAGATGCTGTTTCCCATCTTGTTCGTGTACCAGTGCTAAATATGTCTGTGTGTGCTTTGCTGATATGAGTAATCAAAGTATTTTGTGATGTTGGTCAGCTGGCTACTGAATTTGTGAATAAGATATGACTACTGAATGATATGCATGCCATTTTATAATTATTAGATATAAAATAATTGGACGAATTAATAATGAAATATAAATACATAACCAGAATTATGCTATGGTAATAAAGAAATAACGATGATAATTTCTATTACTTTTCATTTTTGGCTGGCTACAGACAATAGGCTAAACACAGAAACAGGCTATAACCTAATGGTCTTTTGAAAAGCGGATTATCACGGCTTTAGTTATTTATTTAGTGATTTAGTTATGTCAACAATTGGGTCTGGCAAAGCGAGAACGTTGTCTACCCGGGAGATCGACCTTTGTTCGTTACAGTATATTGTTTGTCTATTTTTTATTCCCTAATTTATATTTACCCAAATGCTTGTTTTCACAGCTTCTATTGTTCCGAATTGGCAGCCAGTCCGATAATCACCCGCTTTGTTATTTCTAACATCACAAAGGCTCGCACTGAACCATTTACTACATATTACACAACAGACAGTTAGTTTATGTAACACTCGGCCCAAGATAGGACAGATATTACTTTACCACAGAACATGGAGGACGGTGTGTCATTACCTGGCATGTCTGAAGTAGAGAATTCAGACATCCAGACAGAAAGTAGAAAAGGAACTTTTCTCTACCCAGTGGATAAATCTCCACCCCTCATCTTTCTGCCGCTTCATGGATTACAGGTATGGCATGTTTGTCTCCATTCCACTCGAGTCGTAAATAGAATATACAATAGTTGCGGTTAAGACTTTGGCTTATGCAGGGCACATACAGTGCAAATGAAACAGATAATAGCCACAGACAAAGATTTGGGCTTAAAAAGCAAAATAGTGGTGAAAATGATATGATTTTATCACTGAGAATCAATGATGACACCTGGTGTTCGCGGAAAGGGTTAGCACGTCCTTCCTTACCGTTAGCACCCACCACTCACAAATTGGCATAAAACGTATGTATTTGTCCTGTCTTACCGTGGCCTGCAAAGAAACCAGACACTGAAATGTTTAAAGGCGATTAACATTGCACAATTATTTGTGTTTGCAAGTGACCATGCGAGTTTTATTCATGTATTTTACATCAAAATATGTAATGTTTTCACAATAAATTCAGTTGCGCCTCCAAATCAGAGTCTCGGAGTAGAGGCGAGTTTCTAATGTAAACGTTTTTATCATTTCACAGTTATTTGTGTTTGCAAGTGACCATGTGAGTTTAATTTCATGTATTTCTGTACCAAGGTTAGAAAAATGGTGCTGTTTTCGCCAGGCAATAGTAGCCGTGTTTGCTTGAGGCGAGGTGCCGTTTTCGCCAAATGGTGCCGTTTTCGCCAAGTTACGTCTTGCTGAGGTGCCATTTTAGCTATAACCCATCGGTAGACCAGAAACTCGAGTGACGCAAAAACGATTTGTTTTTTGAAACTGCAAATGATATCCTACTTTTTTAACGTCTGCTATGCACAAGCGCTATTAACTTCGGTATTTCAAATGCCTTGATTTATAGTTTGTGGTTTTGATCTTGGGATAGCTGGTTATATTTCAATGATCACAAAGTCTACGAGTTGGCTATATCTTAGTGTAGCAATAATGGTAAGACATATTATGTCATCAATAAGAAGTGTTAATTCCAGATATATTAAATCGTCTATCTATACCCCGCATGAAGGAAATTTGAAGGCTTTGAGTGGTTCTTGTAGGCTTATATCCCCAATGGTAAGTACACCCGCCCCAGTAAATACCTGCAGATAATACCACATCCATGCCAAAATTCTATGTCACGGATAAAGTCTAAGCAAATAAGTCAACTGGAAGAGCTGATTACATGTATGAAATTGCGGGTAGACATCGTTGCATCAGTGTGAGGGGGCACGGGTGACTCAGTCGTCTAAGGTGCCGCGATTCGCATCCCTTGGGCACGCCAGAAACCTATGATTGTGGGTGCGAATCCCTCTTCGCCCCGATTATGTTTCTAGGTTTGTCAGCACCATACCCGTGTTCCTGGGTTTTACCGAAGTGGTAAACGTTCTGAGATCTGCATCAAACTGCGTTAAACACAACCCACTCACTCAATTTATCTGTTAAATCTATGATTTTAGTAGTTAGTTGGAATTGTGACATGCAATTATCTGTGTTGTTTATGTTGTCTAAAATCAAGCTTAATTATTGCTTGTGGCATAGGTTTGTCGTCCAACAGATTTGATCAAGAAGTAAACTGGAAGTGAAAGTGTAGACGGGCACGGGGTACATAGCTACACAGACTGACACACACACAGACAGACACACACACGCGGAACTTCTGATAACATACATATATTTTCAGTCAGGAAACTCACGGAAGTCAAATGAGCCTTACCCCTTCGGGGCACGGGATACCTAGTATACGGGATGTGTTTGTTAATTCACACACACACACACACACACACACACACACACACACACACACACACACACACACACACACACTCACACACACTCACACACACACACACACACACACACACACACACAGACAGCAGGAACAAGTACGTGTCTTGATTCGTTGGTTACAAAATACTGACTTGAAAGTGAAAAGTAAGCGTACGTATTTACGGGTGATGGAGGTACGTTGTGTTATCATACCGTGAAGTATTGACGATATCCGTCTAAATGCCCTGGTTACGGAGAATTAAGAACACGATTTCACTGTAAGTTGAAGTTTGATAGCGCCAGACAAGATAACAACAACAACAACAACAATCTTTTAACGTCTTTTGGGATGCCGCAGCCAGGGATCGAACCCGGACCTTCCGCTCTCCGGGCGGACGCTCTACATTAGACCACGGAGGCGGTAACAATTGGATGAAATGGCATGGGTGTGCACATCAAGACAACCTTGCTATCTATCTATTTCCTACTTCTACCACATCATAGTATGACGTCACTTCGTAGTCACCTGAGACATCAAAGCGGTGTCAATCATTTTAAGTATGGAGCGCTGTAAACATAAACATCAGTCATACACACCATATCTGATTTGTGATGTCTTGACCTTAATAGACCGCCTCTGTGGTCTAGCGGATAGGACGTCTGCCCGGAGAGCGGAAAATCGGTGGTTCGATCCAATGGGTTCCTCAAACCAAAAGACGTTAAAAGATGATATGTGTTATTACCAAATGTCCCAGGTTTAACTGTACTAAGAGTCTACATCCCAAATACAGCTCTGGCGAAGAAGTGATGGCTTAATCCCGATCACCCATTTCAACAGTTCTTAATCAAATAATGTTCTCCAAAGAAATACCACCAGGGAGAGAAATATCCGATGACAATGCACGACGGGAAGTGTGTACCGACCCGCGCCCTGCGCCCCGTGGACCTTTTCATAGTTCTCTGTCTGGGATTGATTTGAGGAATTTGACAAACTGAGCTGCACCATATCAAACCCACATAACGGTACCTATTACGCATACAATCTCAGATCACTTATCAATGTTTTTCATTCAGTTACTGTTACATGTACAAACTAATGGCATTTGTGATATCATTGTCATTTAATGGATGAAAGTCATGATCCAAATGTCCCGTGTTAAGGATATAGAGATTTCGTACGATTATGGAAAAGGTTTTGTTACTTTTATTCATTCCGTGATAAATGAAGTTACATAAGATCAGTCGAGTGGCATGGCCAATATCATCATCATTGTTCCAAGCACATCCTTAAGCTCCTTGTCTACCAGACATGCAAGTTGATTCTCGCTTCTATGTACTTTGCCATCTTCAGGTCATCGTCATCCACAGAACAACTATAGCTTCAGGTTTAAACTCAACTACTGAAGGCCCATTAAGACACAAACATTATACATCTGTGAGCGTGGCGTCCTTCAGAGACCATCGCCCGTCACACTTTAATGCTCTTTAGAAGTTGAAGAGCCTCTCTCACAAACATCCCCGAATTGATATTGTAACAAGAGCTGCACTGTTCGTATTTTCCCCTCCTGGATAATGTAAAACGACAATTCTCTTCATTGGTTGGTTTGTTTTTATTTTTTTGCAATCGAAATTTTGCAATTCACACGTGTCTTAGCGGACATGAATGGCGCCATCATCATTTTCAGATTCTGTTTCTGAGTCATTCATATTTCCAAAGCGTCGAACGCAACTGGTTTTCCGAGTGTTTAGCTGATACATTGTCTACATGTAGTGAATGAGTTACATAATGTCGAGGGTCATTTCAAGTTGGTAAATCAGTGGAGGGGAATTGGCTACTTGCCCATTTCACCAGAAGCTTAATTTATTGGTTAAATCCCCTTGTTTTGAATTCGCCAATTTAAGCATAAGTTCCTGTGCATAAAGACACTGATCAGCACGGAGGGGACCACAGTTGGTGCCCACGGAGTGCCTAATTCTGGCCTATATGTCCAACCACCAAATTATACAAAGATATTATTCAATGAAGAAGTCCAGCATTTCACATATTGTTTTCTAAGTAAACTTTGAGTTAGTCTATGAATACTCCTAAATCACTGACGTAACCAAAATGTGATGACAATTCCGAGGATTGGGCTTGAAGCATCTCATCGTTTATTTCTCCGTTCTGGAATAACTCTTGTGGACCACGAATTAAGAAATCTTCCCATAAATATATTCAAATAACGAGAAAGAACTTTGGTTTGACCTTTGTAATTACTTGCTAATAATTACACATATCTGTTTCAGGAGGCTATTCTTAGCATTTCTGGAGTATTGTCAGCTTCAGTCATCCTTGCCAATCAGATCGGAGCTGGTGATTTACCGGAAGAGAGATCACAGATCATAAGTCTGTTCCTTTTCACAACTGGCATTGCGAGTTTATTACAGGTCTGCATGGGGTGTCGGTATGTAGAGATTACTACACATTTCGTCTACGTGAGAAAGTTTGAAAAATAAAATTCTTATTCTTTTCAGGATTCAATGTTTGATTTCCCTCGAGACCATTTAAAGCGAATGCGCTGACAATAAATTATTTCAGTATTACAAACTCACTTTGAATAAATGTAAAATAGAAATAGACCGTGAGGAGGCTAGTTTAGCGCGGAACTATCAGATTCTTCTATTTCAAGAGATAAAATCACTTCAAGTATACAAAGATTACGAAAAGAAAAGTATCCTGGTACTGACAACGTAATACGCGAGTTTTTAAAGAATTCATCAGATATAATTGTCCCTAATTAAGAAGTCTTTGTTTAATACAAAAACTACACCGAAAAATATTCTTAGATATCATCAATAGAAGTTTGGTATTTGGGGCTGAATCATTTCAGAAAATAGACGAGGCACAAGCTAATCTTATAAGAGGGTAAAAGAATCTTTTTGTGTTCCATTCCTCAATTCAACGTTATTTATCAAGTTAAGTAGGTAAACTTTATGCCCTTGTTGTAGATTATTCCAAAGCATTGAACTCTGTTAACCATGTTAAACCTTGGGCCTTGCTAAAATTACGAGAGTAAGCAGTAAGATGTTGAAACTATTATCAAGTATCTATGAACAAATACAGGCTTTCGCTAATGGCAAGTACTCAGAAAAGTTTGAATGCAATGTAGGTTTTCGACAAGGATGTATATTAAGTCATTTTCTCTTCACTTTCCTTATAAACGAGCTGGCAGACGAAATACAAAATAATTGCTAAGGTGGTATCCAGCTGCACCCAGATATTGTTGATTTTGTCAACACAAAAAGACCGAAGCTACTGTATTTATCAAGGAGAGAGAGAGAGATGTTTTTGTTTTTTGAGAGAGAGAGAGAGAGAGAGAGAGAGAGAGAGATGGTTTTACAAAGACAGTTCTCTGGATGTAGTTACAAGCTATAAAAATTTAGGAGTACATTTTCCTATTAAATTATCTTGGGATCTTCATTCAATACAGGCTGCAACACAAGCAAAGAAAATTCTCTATAGGAAACTGAAAAGTCTAAGAACTATTGAGAGTTTTGTTTTTTTTCTATTTTTAATATTCATATATATGGTTTTACACAGCATTTAGGAGAAATTGGCTTCACACATTGTACCCATGTGGGGAATCGAACCCGGGTTTTTGGCGTGACGAGCGAACGCTTTAACCACTAGGCTACCCTACCGCCCCCACAGTGATATGGTTCTTTTATTTGCTTGTTGTTTAACGCCGCACTCAGCAATATTACAGCTATATGACGGAGGTCTCTAAATAATCGACTCTGGACCAGACAATCCAATTTGACATCATGGACATCGATCCAAGCATTTGGGATATAAGAACATGCATCAACCAAGTCAGCGAGCCTGACCACCCAAGTACCATCGGTCTATGGCCTTTCAGTATTTCTGTAATTGATTGATTTATAGATTGATTGATATATTTGTTACGTTCATAGTTCTGTTTTTGACCTGAAGTTAACAGTGTTTGAGCAACTGTTTTCAGCGGAGTAACGTTTCGATAACGTTTGCATATTTTTATATCAAATCCAATTTTCAAGTGTATAGTTTCCTTGCCCGGCAGTTGATCCTGCAAGCTATTATAACAAAGCATTTTATCTAAAGGAGATATCATGGTGAGTCACACGACGCTTGCTCAAATCGTGTTTGATCAGAGTTACACCATTCAAGGTTTTAGTAAAGTTTTAGAACAATTTGTGGAGGACATTTACAAATGTACAAATCAGTGACCAAAATTATGTCCAGTGCAGTTAATTCCCTGTTTCTACTTGTAGCATATGTGTTTGCCAAGGTTTTTCTCACGGTGATTACTTGACTTGCATGTGCATGTACAACCTAGATAAGCGTAAGTTGGAAAACATATTTGTCCGTGTGTCCACATTTCACAGATTACATTCTTTTGGACGAAGTCTATCTGAGTACATGCAAACGTTTTCAGACAGACAAAACCAACTATCGATTTCTAGATAAAACGCTTGAAAAGATACATATCGTTTGGTCAACTCACCCACATGCCGAATCCACGGCGATATACCTCAGAAGCCTGAAGAATTAATTGGCCAACATTTGAAGGCAACAATGCCGGGTTTACCTTTACATCATCTTTGTTTAACACCATTTCGCAATGGGAAAATCGTTTGGAAATTAAGAAAGACAGTCCATATTAAGATCACCAATAGTGTCGACGAATTTATTTGAGGAAGAAGAAGTTGTTTGAACACGACTCAGTGATGTATGTAAAATCTGGTTGTTGTTGTTATAAGGTTACAATGTGTCTCAAAAACATTAGAAAAATGTAACAAATAAAACCGTTTATAGCTGCAATGAGAAGCCTATTCTTGACATTTCAAATTTATCATTGGATTGGTTCCAGGTTATAGTCCATTAGCTAATGAAACAAGCAGAGAGACAAGATATATTTCATTTGTAGCACCCGGAGAGAGTCACAAAGTCACTAGAGAGATGAGCAATCTGGCACGTAGGTTTCGGTATTTTTCCGATTACGACACACATGAGTTCATGGTCATATCTAACTTTTAACGAATCAAAATGAGGTATTGTGACATGTGACGAAGACAGGCCAGGCCCGAACACGGTAAAATGATACCTTCAACATTAAGAGAGGAGAGCGCGGTTTGCATTCAAGTTTTCCCCATTTAGTGACAAGTCTGGCCAGTCTGATTCTGTCCTGTATTGATAGATGGGCTAAGAGTTAGTAAAACTATGTGAGTATAAAGCTGGTGTTGCGTTTCTTTCTTATGCGAATATTAATGCTGATACACACAACTTGGAGTAAGCGCCGTTAGTCCAATCACTCCTTGACGGAGCCGAGCCGCTGCGGACAAGGCGAATTGCAAAGTCATGGCGTATTTGACCATAATGACCAGGAGCGGCAATACTTTTGGTAACTGTAGTAGGGTCGCACTTGACGCCCGAAAGCAGTTACGACATGGTATTCATATTTTTTGTAATATTAAAACAGATTCTCACTGATGTGGTTCAGATTTATAGTTCAATGAAATGATCATTGTGTTGCAGATTACCAGTCATTCAAGGTCCTAACTCGTCATATCTCATTGCAATTGGTGCCATTCTCAGTGCCCCAAGATGGAGTGATGGTAGGTAGCAACTGACCGCATCCCATAATCAGAGCGCTTCATGTCTCGGGAATGTGAGGAGGTAAGGTGCAATGGGGTTAAGGCTTGTGTATAGGACTTTCCGCTTGGATTGACAAAGTCAAAACAAAGTTAATTTGTCTAGGAAGTTTAACCTGAGCTACAGGACTATCAATGATCTGACATCGTTGAATAATCATCAAATAGCCAATTCCCATCCATGATTTACCCACCTAAACTGGAAATGAAGGAGACGAATGAAACCAAATCGTTTGTTTCACATTTAGATATATGTATAAAGATTCAAAAACTGTGACAGAAATATCTCCACATGACTGTATGACAAGAATGGTGACGTTTACTTCAATAGTAGAGTTTACTTTATGTCGAGCAATATTCCAGCAGCAGCATCCTCTGGTGTCTGCAATTCACAACTTTTGAGGAACAATCGAGCATGCTCTTTCTACCAAGATTTCAAAGAGCGTCAGAGTGGTTCAATCAGAGTTTGAACATTCAGGGACTCGGTAAAGCCATCAAAACGTTTTATGGAAGATACATGGAGGACATTTTGTCAGTGACAAAAATTATGTCCGATGCAATGCTCTATTTGGACTTGTACCATATGTTCCCGTGTGTTTTCGGGTGAGCTTTACTTTGCAAGTGTTTATGACCTGTGTCACCGTTGGGGAAGGATGCTGGATAACTCCTGGTATTATCACTATTTTAAGGTGATTCATGAATACCTACTCACGATATATACACAAAGAAAAAAGTAAAGCACACCCCTATTTCTGAACCATGACAAATGGCCAAAATCATGGCATTGGATGACTGACCACAGGAACCATACAATCGACTGCTGTTAACAGAGACATATATGAAATTGGTTTTGTCGCTGTTATTTCACGTCGTGTTCACTGCACTAATATAGCGGCGTTAATGCACGGGTATGTCTGGTTGTACTAGTTCGGACTAATACCGGTTTTGTAGTGCTAGCCCTCTAGGATACCATGCCCAGGATGCTCCACCCAGTCTACTGACTCAGAGCCATCCAGGTCTTGCCTTATACCCCTAATCCCTTGCGCCAAGCAGAGTAAAAACAAGAACTATCTTTTAACTTTAACCATCCCGCTTCCCGGCAGACGCCTCATCCACAAAATCACAGAGGCGGTTGCAAATTGCAGGATGTTGTTGATTTTTAATTGCATGCAATGATCTCTCTCAACAGAATCTCTGGTTCAGGATGAATCTGCGAATGTCATCTCATCTACCTGGAAGATCCGAATGAGAGAGGTACAAGTGATTATTCTCCTCGATTCTTTGAGCTTTAGTCTCGACTGGTGAATTCAATGATAGAAAACTCGATTTAACATTAACAGAATACACAGAAGTGAGAATGCATATAACACAACAATGTGTCTAATTACTATTAACCATGTTTCAGATCCAGGGTAACCTGATGCTGGCGTCTGGAGCTCAGTTTCTTCTGGGAGTCTCGGGAACTCTGGGGTTCCTCCTCCGGTTCATCGGTCCTCTGACAGTGGCTCCAACCGTACTTGTCCTCGGAATTACGCTCTGTCGGTACATGATACCACTGTGTGAACAACACTGGGGCATAGCCAGCTTGTAAGTGGTCAGGGAGTACTAATACTAAATGATAATCAAATATGTTCGAAATTTATATAAGGTTTGTAAAGCTGCTATCCCAGGTTTTGTAAGGCTACTATCCCAAGTAAAAAAGCAAATGTTTTCACACATGGAAATACTTGTGTACAGTGAAATTGTTTTTGTTGTTTGTAGCATATAAAATAGCACAAATAGTCACAACATATCAACAACTAATAACATGTTGAAGTTGTTTACATAGTACACAGTCTACTTATGTCATGAGCACGGGCTTTGTATATTCCAATATAGCGTAATCAAGCAATACAATGAATCCTGTTTGAAAATACTAGCTTCCCCACTCATTTTATTATATTCACGTTATTATCCGAAAGCGGCGTTCAACCTCACGCATGCACGCTCGCATGTACACAACACCATCCCACCTAGACACCCATCCAGACACCCATGCCCAGCTTATCAAGTGAGGATTAAGATACGGTCATGGTGATTGTGATTACATCGATTACTTATATTCACGGTCGGTATCTTCACAGATCGATCTTGCTCATGTTCGGGTTTTCCATCTTTCTGGCGAACGTCAAACTTCCATTTCCTGGGTGCAGCAGGGAGAAGAAGTGTCACGTGACTCACTATCCGATATTTCAGCTGAATGCAGTGAGTATATAACTGATGACACAGATTGCCTTTTCACGAGATAAACGAACCCATTTTATAAGCATTATGTAGTGCATTCGTCAGTTAACCCCTCAATGTTTTTAAATTCTGATCAAACAATGGTAAATCTCATGACTATATTTTTAAATTAGGACCAAACAGTGGTAAATCCCATGACTATCTATCTATCTATCATATCAACAGATTGAGTCTATGTATTAATTGAAGTAAAAGCAAACCATTCGTGAAGTTTATGCTTGTCTCTGTCTTCAGGTGGTTCTAGCTATCGGGGTGACTTGGTGTTTGTGTCATGTGCTAACTGTCACAGATGTGTTGTCCAGCAACTCCACTAGCCATGGTCACATGGCCAGAACTGACGTCCGAACAAGCGTCCTCCACGATGCTCCTTGGTGGTATTTCCCACTGCCATGTAAGCACGAGTAAAATCATTGCTCTTCGACGTGAAAACGCATAACATTATCCTGTACAATATTGAAATATGAAGTGTACTTTATCCAGTCCTTATTTGAAGATTGATTGGCTCATCTTGTTTAATTACTCCAGCTATATGACAAATATGTGTAGATATATGTACATAACAAGTCTGGACCAGTTAATCTCTTAGGTAATACAGACAAACAGACAGACAGAAGATTATATTAGGTCAACGACCAAAATAGTACATAAATAACAATGTAACATTCAAGAGCAAAGCATCACATGATCTCCCACCCACCCATCCCCGACACACCATCTTGCCAACCCCGGAGGCATACACTCCAAATAATGAAATTCTTTACGTTTATTCATTTTGTGATGGACACCTTTGGCCAACATTTAATATGATTTTTTTCATTGATATTTTGTAATAGTGGGATGCATTTAACAATAGTACGATTTGCTCTATGGTGATATCATGTACATCCACTACGTATAGATGAATATAACGACCAGCACACCACGCTATGATTTTACACAAGGAGGACATGCTTAATGAATTCATAATAAATGAAATGACTGTTAAATTACATCTGCATATGGGGCTTTCAGTATTATCGCAAATAAATGGGTTTAACTCCACTTTAAAACGTATTGTCATTTACAGGAGCGTTATCTTAAGACAAAGCCCACAGTGACGCAAGTAGTATTCATTACAAAAACCATGGGTCATAATCGGGGCGAATCTGGGATTCGAACCTTCTACAACAGTACTAACAAATGATATTATTTATTTCCAGTTCAGTTCGGAACGCCGACCATAAGCTCTTCTGGTTTTGCTGCCATGTTAGTCATCACCATGGTTACCATCATCCAGGCACCAGGATTTTACTCTGCAACAGCCACTGTAGTAGAGTTACCTCCCCCTCCTGCCCACGCCTTGAACAGAGGGATTACAGTGGACGGAATGACCAGTGCAATCAGCGGCATGTTGGGAGGGGTGTGTTCGAGCGTCGTGTACATTCAGAGCCTCGGGGTGGTCACTGCGACAAAGGTAGGCTAGAGATAAGATGTCATGCCACATCACAACGTGTTTCACTGTAGGGGGCAAATTCAACATTAGTTTTGTATTGATCACTTCAGAGGCTAAAATCAAATTTGGTAGTTTCTTCCAATGATTCCAGCTACCGTTATTCCTGGTTTAGTGCACCAAGGGCTGTCACATCCACATGGATGATTGTCTGAGCTCCGATCTACACCAGTGGCTAATGTTTGAAGGACCCATCCAAACCAGTGGCTAACTGTACGAACACCGATACAAACCAGGGGTGGACATTGTGAACATCGATCCATACCATTGTGTTGTCACTCCACTCATCACGGCTTACTGTACACAGACTCAGGACATGCACCTCAACAGTGAGGATCATAATTAGTGGCACCGTTCTTCCATTCTTCCGAGTACATTCACGACCAGGATATATTACAGACCAGGTGTATTTAAATTCTTCATTTGTATAAATCTAGTTCAAAAGATCTTATTATGGGATTCGAAACCATTTCAAGGCTTGTAGTAAGTACAACTGTCAACTGTGCTGCTTTTTAATGTACGCCGTTTTCTAATCAACAGGTTGCGAGTCGTATGGTGTTTGTGTCAGCTGCCTTGATTCTGATGGTAGGAGGAGTTGTAGGCAAGGTGGGGGCGCTGTTCACAATCATCCCTGACCCTGTGGTGGGCGGGGTCAACTTGGTGGCAACGAGCACCGTGACGGCAGTGGGCGTGTCCATGTTGCACACGGTCGATCTGTCTTCCTCCAGGAACCTGCTCATCCTGGGGACATCTGTCACACTGGGGATCCTCCTCCCAGACTGGATGGCCGCCAACGAAGACTCTATCAACACAGGTATTACGATCTCATCCACCCGAGAGGTAGCTGTGTAAGGCATGGTTCTCAGATATCATCACGCCATGTTGTAAGCGTGTTGTTTGATTGTTTGGTGATGTATAAAATGGGCGATGGTTCAAGTGGCAAGCTGTCATGGAATACTTAGCTTTAATCAGGATAATGTATGACAGTAACGTAATAATAACATTGTCACACCGAGACATGATTTCACCCAGAACGAATGTCTGGGTTTCAGGTTCATACTCAGTAAACTGCTCCATTTTTCTGTTGCTGCCCGTCGTGCTGCTGTCAACGGCAATGTTTGTAGATATTTCTTTGAGTTTGAGGCAACGCGGGATTTGATGAAGTGCTGGTGGTGCTGCTGTCAACTGCCATGTTTGTAGATATTTCTTTGTGTTTTAGGCAACGAGGGATTTGATCAAGTGCTGGTGGTGCTGCTGTCAACACCCATGTTTGTAGATATTTCTTTGTGTTTTAGGCAACGAGGGATTTGATCAAGTGCTGGTGGTGCTGCTGTCAACACCCATGTTTGTAGATATTTCTTTGTGTTTTAGGCAACGAGGGATTTGATCAAGTGCTGGTGGTGCTGCTGTCAACACCCATGTTTGTAGATATTTCTTTGTGTTTTAGGCAACGAGGGATTTGATCAAGTGCTGGTGGTGCTGCTGTCAACACCCATGTTTGTAGATATTTCTTTGTGTTTTAGGCAACGAGGGATTTGATCAAGTGCTGGTGGTGCTGCTGTCAACACCCATGTTTGTAGATATTTCTTTGTGTTTTAGGCAACGAGGGATTTGATCAAGTGCTGGTGGCGCTGCTGTCAACACCCATGTTTGTAGATATTTCTTTGTGTTTTAGGCAACGAGGGATTTGATCAAGTGCTGGTGGTGCTGCTGTCAACACCCATGTTTGTAGATATTTCTTTGTGTTTTAGGCAACGAGGGATTTGATCAAGTGCTGGTGGTGCTGCTGTCAACACCCATGTTTGTAGATATTTCTTTGTGTTTTAGGCAACGAGGGATTTGATCAAGTGCTGGTGGTGCTGCTGTCAACACCCATGTTTGTGACCATGTTCCTGGGCTGCATCCTGGACAGTACGGCTCCAGGTATAATCTGTCGAATAACTGAATATCTTTGACGCCGTTGTGAGCATTATTTCAGATAGACATAAATCAATAGTTAAGATATCGCAGATTTGGACCTACTGAAGGTTCCAGGTCAACTCTGTCCGGAAAACATGAACATGTTGTAAAATCAGAGCCTGGCTTCTGGTCATTGCCTGAGTTTACAGTTTTTCACGGTGTAAAGAAGTTGTATTATCCGATATCCACGGACGTTATGAACTCGTCCCGATACTCTTCCCTGATGGTAGGCAATAATCATAGAATACACTAGTTGTAGGTTTCAGAGTCAATAAACATCAGATTCTGCACTTTCTCACACACCGCTTTATTCTGTGATGTATCCAAACAGTCCATGTTTAACCCATACGAAGCGGGTCCAAGCTGAAACTATATAAAACAACAAACTTACTTCCATGTCCTCATGTCCGAAACACAGCCAGCTTGTCTTGTCACAATAAAAATTCACTCCGTAATAATCCAAAAAAACGGTAAATACGGTAATAACATGCACGCATCACAACACGGTGGTAACTCTCAATTAATTCTTGCTTTTAACGAACAATTTATTAAATTACACCCCTTTCATAAATAAATATATCATACATGCATATGCAATGTATTACTTACAAATTTCTTGTCAGAATCAAAGCGTTGACAACAGCCGTACATCAGATTATCACTCACAGCGATGCACACTTACAAATTTCATAAAGGCATGGTTGTCGCAAACATCTGCTGCCATCAAGTGATAATTTCCGTCACTGAATATATATAGTCTTTATTCATTAGGTATTGTAGGCCACAGACTAAGTATAAAATACAGAGTAGACAGTGAGAGAGAAACATTATAATGCAAAAGTATATTTTAGGTGATTTACACAAGACGTAGTTTCATTGCTTTGTAAATGAATACGGATAGATTTTGAATGATTAATACATTATTTGATGCCATTAAAATACATATGTATGGGACCCGTGAAGATTCTGGGGTAGAATAGGTCTTCAGCAACCCATGCTTGCCGTAAAAGGTGACTATGCTTGTCGTAAAAGGCGACTAACGGGATCGGTGCTCATGATGTCAATCACTGGATTGTCTTGTCCAGACTTGATTATTTACAGACCGCCGTCATATAACTGGCATACTGCAGAGTGCGGTGTTAAACAACAAACCAACCAACCAAACAAACAAACAGTACATATGTATGGAGGGGTCACCATGTTGCATTTTACGCCCATTTTTGCGTTTTAGCAGATAATGGAGACCGCCATTCTCTGTCGATGACGTACGATATTTCTTTACTAATGACATGGTTCCATAGATATAATTTATATTATGGGCACATCACACAGGGGCTTGTAACGTAAAACAGTAAGCTACAAGGTGTATTGTGACAACCAGCGTCAGTGCTATGTTCATTCATGTGTCTCCGAAGAATGACGGTATACATTCTGAGCAGGGGTTCGGCTCCGAATCGAAAAATCACATTTTGAGATTCCGCAGATGCCGTTCACAAGGTGCGGTTCAGACTGTTTTCATCTGCCGTATTCGACGTAATAAGCGCTCCGCTATAATAAGAGCCCACGGCGATATTTGCTAATATACTGGCTAGTGAACAGTCCCAATTAGCACCTTATTGATTGATCAATGTACACAAGACTTATGTATTGGTGTATAATACGCACTCGTGTGTTATATGCACCCTTAATTACGGGCAATTAAATTCTGGAAAAATATATCTGTCGTGTATAATACGCACAGACCTTTCGTTTATATCACTTCAGGCTGTCAGCATAAACCACAAATTTTACAATCTTTCGACTCTTTCTAATAAGTTATATTCTAATAAGAGCCCCCTATTTCTAATTTTGAGAGCGTCCTAGGCGCTTATTCCATCGAATACGGTATGTCATTATGTTCCAATTCCCTGCTAAGAATTTGTATTGGAAAATGAGTTAATCTACATTTATTTATCTCAACTTCATCTCGACTCCGGCCTTTTGCATTTGTGTCTCATTATGCAGCTTCTGTTTTTGCATGATATGCGTGTACAGTTTTATAGGGTTATTCACGGTGAACATTCTTGAAGTCGCCCTCGAACGAATGTGGTGTGTTTCATCCCTTTCCTTTATTTAGTACTGGCGCTGGTTGTGACCACATCTTGCAGCGGCTATGTTTTAAGCTATATGTCTCTGTACCACAACAACTGTGTTTACGTCACTAATATTCCATCACTTCTCATAGGAGGAATGAATTCTCACTCAGGCTTTTCCCCTGCAGGTACACATGAGGAGCGTGGCATGGCGAAACCTGATTTAACAGCACCGCGTGACGGTCACGTAACGACTGATGACCCGTACAGGTTGCCTTACGTCTCCACTTTCATGGACAGGCTCAGGTGCTGTTCTTATTTCCCAGTGTCCCCGACATTCGACAAAGAAATCACGTGTAAACAGTGTCACAAGGGAGAAAAGTATGCCATGGAATAAAATTTGAATTGAGTGACGTATAACAATTTTCTTCTTGTTCTTGTTACAGACCGATCATTTGGATATTCTTTTGGGTTTTTAATAAAAATTATGAGCCTGAATTCTTGTTTTTTTAAAAACGCACATCTTGCAACAATGTTATTTTTATAGCAGGTACATTTTTCAACACCTGAAGCATAATTTTGTTTTCAAGAATTATCGGGGACAATTTATATTTTTCGATAAAATTCTAAAGATTTATCCTTAAACTGGCGTCGACAAAACTCGTACTAATCTCAAGTCTTATAAGTATCCAAGTTCGCAACAGCAACATAACCTGCTGGGCAAAAAGAGAGTATACACTTGAAAAGTGGGTTTGACGAAAAGAGTACAAACGTTATTAAATCGTTACAGGGATGAAAACAGTCGCCGAAACACTGCAACCTTTATGTCTAACCCTATCACAAACATAACATTAACATTTACCCTAATACTATATCCTCCAGTGGTCAGAATGTGCTCGGATCTGAGCAGAGATTGTGGAGTTTCAAGTTACAAAATGACACTCCATTAACAGACTCAGTGCTGGTCCTTATGCAGAGGGGCCTTGGGATGGTGTATCTTTGAGACAGATAACGGAGATCATATTACCAAGCAAACACCACTGTGTAACAAAGTACTAAACCTTACCCTAACTCTAGATCCAGATCGACATACTTTGGATACTATTTACAATATGTCTCGGTTCATACAGACAACCGAACACCCAAACCAAATTCGCAACATCCCAGCTGCCTCAGCATTTTGATTTGACTCAGCATCAGTACCAGGAAACACAAGTTAGTGTTATGCCTTTAAGCTATAAGCGGACAGTTTTGTGCCTCGTTCTGTTTATAACGAAGTCATTAATACTTCAAGTTGTGATTTTGTCAATCAAGCAGAAATTGAATCCTGTACAGATACATATTCTTACCGAACTTTTAGGCCCGGTTGTCAATAAAACAAATACAAGTATTTTCTACTATCATATTTGTTGAGGGATTTTTTTAATTAAATAAAGTTAAACATAATAATGGTTGTTTGTGTTTTAAAATATTGATTTACTTTGAGGTGTTTTCATTACTAAGGAATAATCACAAAGAAAATAGCTCAGTTGCGAAACCAAACAATTGAGTTAACTCTTAATTTGTTCAATTTAACATTGGTGAATCGACAAGCTTGTAAATATAAACTAAAATCGACATACCTATTTTTAACATCAATTTAAGGTTTTTAAATGTTAGGAAATTAATATGACATTTATTTACGAAATTGTCATCTGAAAACAATATATTTATCAGTGTAGTTCCAATTTATGCCTCGGGGCAGTCGTCTAAGGCGTCAATTCGCTGTGCAGAGTTGCGTCCCTTGGACATGCCAGAAACATATGGTTGTGGGTTCGAATCCACGTTCGCCCCGATTATGTTTCTAGGTTTGTCAGCACCATACCTGTGCTCATGGGTTTCACCGAAGTGGTAAACGTCTGAGACCTGCATTACTAGTACTTCGGGTTTTCCCCTCACATTAAGCTGACACGCCCTGATATAACTGGAATACTGTTAAAAGCGGGTTACAATATAGTGTTTGTTAACAATTTGATATTCACAGATCCGTTTTGACTAACGTTTTTCTTTTCAATAGGAATCAATGGTCCGTTTTGGCTCTGGTCCAATTTAACACGTATCAATCAGAAAGAATCGCATGGGTGAATCATTGTGGGATATGCAAGATCTGTGTAAGATGTCTGCGAATATTAACTCGTTGAGTTTATGATATATACGCATACTGTAATTTATATACACAAATTTTGAAATGTCTTCCTCATGTCTACCATGAAACGTTTTGAAAGCATTGCTGACGCCGTGAATATTGTAACCTTGATTAAACAACTTTAGAGTCCTATGGCGCTCTTTGGAATCCTCGTAGAAAGGGCATGCTCGAATGTAGATGGACCTGTGGAATATTGTTCGACATGAAGGGAAAGTGGACTACATGTATTGCAAAGTTGAAATCATGCGAGGATGTGAGGATGTTTTGTCACTCTGAATCACTATGCATAGATCTAAATATGAAACAGATGAGGCAGTTTCATTGATTTCTTTTATTTCCAGTTCAGATGGGTAAATCAGTGGAAGGGAATTGGCTTTTTAGCCGTTATTGAATGATATCAAATCATCGCTATACCAGTTAAACGTCTTTGCCAAACTGCCAAATTGGCCATTTTGTTTTGCCAATTCGATTAAAATGCATACAGAAAAAAGAAGGGAGCACAACTGGTGCCCATGTGAATGCCTACTTCTTCTCGAAATGTCCTATCCCCTAATTTTATATATATGTTATCTGTGAGGATGTCCATCATTTCACATATTGATTTAACATGCCAAAAAAGAGACAGTAAATGTTTATTCATAGCAATTAAGGAAAAGGATACGCTAAAAAAGAAGCAGTGAATAATAAGCCTTTGATATTTTCTTAGAGTGTAAGATAGCTAACTGATATTAACTATCAACCCACAATAATTAATGATGAGTCATACTTGTAAGCAAGAGCAATATGTTAGGATGCCCTTTTGTGAAATCATGCTGTAAGTATGGATCAAGCATCTGTCAACAGTTGTTAGTATTTGAATTGTGTGTGCGCGCTCTGACACAGTATGCTGACTCTGAGCGGACCTGTCCTTGTTTCATACTCTCAATAGCGAGCGCCGACGGGACGCCCTCCAGGCAAACGCTCTATCCACTGGACCGCGGAGGCAGTTGAACGACATTCTGCTTTTAAGAGTGTGATTTGAATCAACGCATCACTCAGGTTTAAACTTCTAAAGAAGAAAATTATAAAGATATGTAGTGCATAAAACTAGCCAAAGAAGACCTCAGAAAACAGCCATTTATGTGAGCTGAACTCCAGTTAATAAAATAGCTAATTATCTATTTACAGAACACGAAGTCATATCAAGTGTAGATGATATATTTGCGAGTTTATTTTAATAAACGTGTGTTTTTCCTTTGATGTTGGATTGCACACTCAGTCAGGCATGACGTTATTCCTATACAATACTGGGTTGGCTCACCCGGTCTGGTCATGTGAGCGTTAACAGTATAACAGCATAACAGTGACTGCAGTATTGCGGTGCTGCATCTAGAGATAGAACTGCTGGATAGATCACAGCTGGTATGTATAGCTGATTCTTTTAATGATGATGTACTGTTTACAAATTTGTAAAATATGTACCGTAGTTTAGATTAGCACCCGTGCTGTTACAAACAGAGGAGAGGAGAGGAGAGGAGAGGAGAGGATTTACTAGAGAGTCGTTTCGTAAAAAAATAATACAGTTGGATGTTTAAACAGAGGAGAAGAGATGATCAGTTTCTTAATTGAACAAACAATTAGTTTCTTAGTTGATATGGGTTATGATACCGATGGGTTTAGAGGAGAGTCGTTTCTTAAGAATACATACAGTATGTATTTGATGGTATATATAAAGATTGCAACTTATTTATCTATGTCCAAAATGGCTAATGCACAAGTTCGAGTGACCGTGGTTGATACCGTGCGAGGCGGTCAGCACTTGCGGGTCCCAAGGTCGCAGCCTTCATGGACTACGTCACGACAACGTGGGTGGAAGGACGCCAATTCGGACCTGAGATCTGGAACCATTTCGGTAACCAAGGGCATCGCACTAACAATAACGTCGAGGGGTGGAATCACAAACTCAACAAACTTGCCAGGAAGAGCCATCCGAACATTTTTGAAGTTGTTACGCTATTTCAAAGAGAACAATCCAACGTAGAAGTCGCCATTCAACGAATTGGAGCCCACCGGTCAGCACCACCCAGAAAGAGAAGATACCGGCTGATTGACAACCGTCTTCAGGCTCTCTCGTCAACAACGTCATCGGCGACGTTGAGTACACAGATCACGTTGGTGACCTGATCCACTTGGAGTGAATGACTTGAACACAACGTGTATGCCAGTGCAACCGCAAATTTATTATAGAGTGTATTTATGTATTATGTACATCTATGAAATATTAAAGTATTAGAGTTATTAAATTTGTTAAATGTAAAGTACTTTTGTGCAACTATACTATACTTCAGCATCTAATAAATTACTACTGTAATTACGGTATACGCATTTCTGTGTTTTTCTTGTAATTTGAGAGTCCCGGTATAGCAATATCCCGTGTTTACTGTAGCGTGACCAGTCTTACTGTAGCTTCACGAAAGCGAAGAGATTTTAGAGTTGATTATGGCTAGGTTACGCTGTTCCGGCCCATAACCGTTTACCGCCCATCGTCGCGCAACATAGGGGGGAATTGTTCATGATATGTCAAGCACCGAGCTCAATTCTCCTTTCGGATTTTACCTTGCGTTCGGTAATTGGTAACTCAAGCATGAAAACATTTTCAATGCGTTCGGTACATTGGGACTAGAGCATGAAAACGTAAGGTTAATTACAAAAATTCCATCAACAAAGTAAGCGAGACTGTGCATCTGATCTCGTTCGTCGTCTCTTACTTCCTTAGTGTGCTGACTACACAAAAATTCCGGTATATAAATTGGATATATGTTATTGGAAAATGTTGGTGGCCTGATGTTCGACAAACGGTGCGTCAAAACGCAGCCATTGTCGATTTGCATCTTAAACGGCATTGTTTTCACACTTGTTCAAGCATGTCATGGAGGAAAACAGTAAAGCAACATGCACGTGCAAGTTATGACATTCGTAACTCGTGGTAGTGGCAATGAAAAGTCAACATTTTTTAAGTTCGAAAATGTCGAAACTCAGCGCTGCCGATCGGAACATTGCCATAGGATGTATCCAAAGAGGGGAATCGCAGTCTTCTGTTGCACGCCACTTCAACGTCCACCACAGCACCATTTCACCGTCCGAGAACCGTTCTAACCCCTGGACAGGATTGTTACTTTCGACTGTTCAACCCACGTCATCACAATACTACAGCTACGCAGACTGCAGGACCCATCACTGGTTTGAGGAGGATATCGGTCCAGACTGTCAGGAACAATCTTTGCGAGGCTGGAATCCAACCCAGAAGATCAGTTATCGTCCCTGTTTTGCAACCAATCCATAGACAGCGACGCTTGCGTTGGTGCCTGGTTTAGCGATGAATCACAATTTCTTCTTCACCGGCGAGATGGAAGACAACGTGTTTATCATCGTCAAAATGAGCGTTTTGTCCCACATTGTGTACGTGAATTCGACAATTTCGGTGGCAGTAGTGTCATGGTGTGGGGGACAATATCCTACACCACGATATCTGTCTTGGTTGTGGTTCAGGGAAATTTGACAGAAAATCACTACCTTTATAATACCAACATCAACGTCTTGCCATGGCCGTCGAGATCTGCAAATCTCACCCAAATCGAACACCTCTGGGATGAACTCGATCGACGAGTACGTCAACGTCAGAACACGCCGCAGACACTCCCACAACTGGCCAACGCGTTACAAGCAGAATGGCGCAGAATTCCGCCGGACAGAAATCGTTCACTTATCCAGTCAATGACGAGGAGATGCAGAGCCGTGATTGCTACCCGGGGCAGTCACACGTAAAACTGAGTTCAGCGCAACCTTGTGGCCTTATTTGACATGACAATGAACAGTTTTTAATGCTTTTGTACAACGACATTATATGACTATAGAGCTCCAAATTTTCATATTTGTATCTATGATATTAAGTTATATATATCGACTTTATTACAATAAAGGAAGAGTGTATTTTTGAAGAGTGTATATTATCTCTCTATATATATTATCCATATTAAATCTATCGTCGCTTACTGAACATAGCAGGGCAGATTTTGCAATGCAAACGATATGGTTTCGGTTTACCAAAATACTGGTAAGTTTGCCTGTACAAGATATGCGTTAAAATAAGGTAGAGTAAAGCTACATGTAGTAAGAAGATTGAGCCTCTGGTCGTTACATATAGGGCATTAAAGTAAAACATAAACGCGCTGGTAGTGGGATAAGGGGAGGTGTTTGTTTCTTTTAGATAACAATGAAAGAAGATATGACTTTTTCGGGTGTAAATACATGTACGTACGTTGTATGACTCCTTTGCATATTGTCATAAGTTTTGATGCAATAGATCATTGCAAAGCACTGCATGTTACTATGAATATTATGTATACCTTCGAAACAGAAACATGGGCAACTCCTCTGTCAACTCATTCTATAATTAACGTTGTTCAGATTGTCAGGTACTCCCCAAATGGGAGCGATTGTTCATAGTGTCATGTTAGGCCAACCGATGGTTGCGTCGATCATTGGGTCAGCCAAATATGCCTGGTTACCAAAGCATAGTAGCTTATACGCCAGGACGTTGACTTAATTTGAGTTAACATGTGGTACTACACTATAAGGGTAACGCTATTTTCAGGGCATTATCATTCGCAGAAGGAGGGCTTCTGCAAATGATAAGGCCCTGAAAAATAGCTTTACCGTTATTATAGCTAAAATGGATAGAATTTGTTATCAAATAAAAAAATTAACAATATCGGTTTTGAAACATTAACTGCAATCAACACACAACGAAGTCACCGACCCACTTTTACAAATATGGAAACGTCATACAACAAACAAGATAACATCACTATTGAACATCAATATGACGTCACCTACCAACGGGCGTGATACTGGCCCGTCGTCATGCAATATGAGGGCATTATCAAGTTACAGATGCCCGCTCATTTCTGAAAACATGCGGACGGTTTCATGATAATTCTATCAATTTTAGCTATAAATATTATTAAACACATGTGTGAAATCACTTTATTGTTTAAACGACCCATTATTGTTCACGAATGATTTATAGGTTGTCAGTTAGGTACACACGGAATAAACGGAAACATTCTAAGACACTAAAACGTATGAGCTTAAACGTTTGTCCTCCTTATACTATTTATGATATACTGTATGAAACATTCACAGTGACCTCTATGTACAGATAAATGATTGTATGTTGAATAATACTCTGTGTGTAAGGCACACCTGTACAGACAAATGAATAAATGCCAATACCTGTCACAGGTGAGTCACAACGCTCGTGTCTCTCGTCACAAAAGGCTCTTCAGTATGTCAAACTGCCGAGATTCCACGAGAGGCCTGGAATGGAAGGTTGCTGATGCCATCGCATACCAACAGAATGCCGGGGCATTTCGAAGTGGAATCACCACGGATGAGGCCATTGAATATTACTCTCAATACTGTCATCAGTATGAAGAGGTGAGGCATAACATGTGATACTCCCTATATTTATATAACACCTCTGTGACCTAACTCTATCATTTAAACGACCCTTTATGTTTCGGGAATGGAAAGTTGGTTGTCAATTATTTACACTTTTACACTGAAGTGAAGGCTTTCAA
The DNA here is from genome assembly GCF_023055435.1 of Haliotis rufescens. Classification (NCBI taxonomy): domain Eukaryota; kingdom Metazoa; phylum Mollusca; class Gastropoda; order Lepetellida; family Haliotidae; genus Haliotis; species Haliotis rufescens. The sequence goes on from NW_025963802.1 coordinate 442,841, forward strand.
ATTTTGACATGTGTCGGCACTGGGGCTTCAAACTGCATCCAACTATTTGAGAACGCGTTAAAGTCGACCTTGGCTGCGGCGACACGCGACAGAAATAAGTGTATAAACCTTAAAAGCTCAGTACATACTGTGTATGATGATATGTCACATAATGAACGATGTTCATATTAGATAATCCTAGACAAGAACTAATAGAATAGGAGCAGCACACATGGCCTTGTTCATGGCTCTACTATTATCCTTGCTAGCATGTACGAGCCCCACGAAGATCCACATTGTTTTATCCACTTACTGTCGAGCGCCAGGCAGAGTAATAACAATTACCATATCTTCCCTTTGTTGGGATGACGCGGCCAAGCGATCGAACCACCGACCTTCCGCTCTCTGGGAAGATTGTCTATCCACAATACCGCAGACCCGGTTATGTTTCGGCTGGATGAGTAAAACCAATGTCAAAGTAACAAAAAAGGTTGAATATCGTACGTCCTTTTTGCTCTGACTGCATGGGAATGGACCACCGTGTTTGTGTTCTGAGCCATGAAAACATATGGTCCTTGATCAATACTCATGCCGGAAGGATAACAGTGATGTATTGTTATAACATATATGAAAAATATTGTTATTGTAGACCAACCATTGATAACCATTAACATTTACGAAAATTTGAGGAATGTTTTTATTATTGAAAGGGCGTTTAGTTTATTACTAGTGTATCGCATTGTCATGGATTTGGTGCTGAAAAAACAAGGACCATCACGAGGACGAATCGGCCTACACCGTGGTCATATATGCGTCGAATTTCGGAATGACTTCCACATGCCTACTAAAAGTCTTCCTAAGAGTCTTTCTGAGGCCTTGAATGAGTGAGTTAGTTGGGTTTAACGCCGCTTTTAACAGTATTCCAGTTTTATCACGGCGTGTCAGCTTAATGTGGGAGGAAAGCCCGAAGTGATGCAGATCTCAGACGTTTACCACTTCGGTGAAACCCACGAGCACAGGTATGGTGCTGACAAACCTAGAAGCATAATCGGGGCGAACCGGGATTCGAACCCACAATCATAGGTTTCTGGCGTGCCCAAGGGACGCAACTCTGCACAGCGAATCGCGGCGCCTTAGACGACTGGGCCACCCGTGCCCCCCTCTGAGGCCTTGAATGTTGAAACATTTCTAAAAAAAATATTCTTGAGCAAGAATCGTATGGTGCTCTTTTGCAACCCTCGTAGACATTACATGTTCAGAGAAATGTGAAATGTATCTAGGCTGGAACTGCTGGGACATTGCTGAACATAAAGGGAAAGTTGACTATTGGATGCCACTGAATCGTTATGCATAAATCTAATATGATCTTTTTTATTTTACACTCAAGTTGGTAAATCACTCACCAATTCCCACAGATTCACTCTCATAAATACAACTACACACCTACTCACTGACTTGTTTCTCATTGACGTGAAGTCTCTCCGCCCAGGGCGGTACAACGGTCCCCGGATAGCTGCTGATGCTGTGGCCCGATACTACCCCCGGGACAGGGAGCAGAAGAAGATCATTGACATCGCTGCAGGGACGGGATTTGTGGCTGAGAATGTAAGTATTGACATGGCGTTGGTACTGGTCAGGCACCGATGTATTTTGACTTGATGTATTATGGCAATTTCCAAATTTCCTGTTTTACTATATGTCCTTTTTATTTTCAATAGTCGTGCGTCGCCAGCACGTGAGTTTTTGTAGTTTTACACACACACACACACACACACACACACACACACACACACACACCAAATAAACCGTGCCTGAATGCGAGTTTGATAATGAGAAGAGAACCTTTTAACAAGTGAGGTGAGGTGAAATGGGGTTTAACGTCGCGCACAAGATTCTTGGATTTAAATAGCGACGTGTGTGCACGTGTGTGTGTGTGTGTGTGTGTGTGTGTGTGTGTGTGTGTGTGTGTGCGTGCGTGCGTGTGTGTGTGTGACTGCTTGTACTTGTCCAGACTAATGTCGATTTAATGGTGCTAGCCAACTGAGAAACCATCCCGCAATTTAACATGAATACTCGACTCTGACTCAGTATACTGACTCCGAGCAGACCAGCCCTTGTTTCAGCTCCTTAATGCCGAGCGCCAGGCAGGGTAATAACAAGAACCATCTATTAACATCTTTTGGTATGAACCCTTGACCTTTCGCTCTCCGGGCAGGTACTGTATCCACTAGACCACGGAGGCAGTCTGTTTACAAGTGAATGTTTCACAAGTGCAAACGTACAGGCTCCATTTGGCTATAAAAAGAAAACATATGTCTACAAATTTGTTGTGTGGCTTTTCAAATTGGAACGAACTTAACTATGCCACGACTTGACTCTGCAACACGCAATATCGCCACAGGCCGACTTCAAGCTGGAGAATCTCATGATCAGTCAGCACATTGCATACATGCACTCACGCATGCATACATATACGAATGAGGGTCGCGTGCCATCGAACATTAACTAGATGCTTTGATAAATATATTTAATTAAACATACTAACTTGTGCGCTGTTATTGTAGATACATCAATAATCATAAAATGCAACGTTTGTAAATACACCTATTCTTAAATAAATACACGTGTGTTACAATAATTAATGCGAATCCCATCCTGTTACCATTATTGTAAATAGTTATATCCTTGCAAAAAGTAGACACTAGTAGATCTGGTACAAGTGGGTTACACAGACACATCCCTTTACATATTCATAGGAAGTCAGTTGTACGAGTTTGACTGAATCATGAGCATGTGTTTAAGAATCACTATCAACTAATGATGACAAACAGGTGTTCGCGAAACGGTGAGCGTATCCTGCCCAACCATTGCATCGGATGTCATTTTTGTCAAGTTTGGAAATGTCCTCCACATGTTTACCATACAACCTTTAAAAGATTTACTGAGGCCTTGATGAAACAACTTCTGATCCAGAGTCTTATGACAATCTTTGAAATCTTGTTACAAAGAGCATGCTCGATTGCACATCCAAAGTAGTTAAATGTAAAAACCAAATGTGTTCTAAAATGTGGCATTAGATATCGCCGCCCAGAAAGTAAGGAACATACATGTACTCCGAATTTAAAATGTGGGTTGGGTAAGATAAACGTTTTTGTTAAAGATTGAGAATGCAAATGCCGAAAACGATCAAACGAATTTTTTCTCGCCATTAAATCAATTTTTGGGTTTGCCATACAGAGATTTATACCACGATAGTGAAAAGGTTAAAATACTTTCAACAAAAAAGGTAGAATAATGTTAAATTATCTCAATTTACGCATGAAATATAATATTTGGTGAAAAATCTGTGTTACCAGTCCACTTAAGCGGATTGTCCATGATTGTGCCAAAACACTTGTATTTAATGATAATTTCCATATTTTCACTATTTATCTGTGCTGGTGCAATATCACTTTTGTTGCTTCTGAAGTCACCAGTAGTAAATTCTTTTGTTATATGCAGATTACATGAAGTAATTGTCTTTACGTCAAGTTTTGTACAAACTTTTACACTACGTAATACATGTTCGGGTTGACTCAAAAGAATCTCAGTTTCACCCCCTTCACACCCATCCCACTGTGATACTCCATCTCTAGCCAACGTGAAAATACTTTATTCCACTGGTCAGTCACCAGTAGCAGCTAACCACAAACACTTCTCCCCAGCAACTCTACCTTCTACTACAAGTCTACTCAAATCAATTCCTACAGTAGTTGCCGATACATCTTCTCCTTCTGGGGAGTTTCGGCCATGCAAATGGCATATGCCATACCGGATCTTGTGTCAAAGACATTTCCTGACGTCACTGATACAGTTGCTATAGCAGCGTGAAGAACAGAACGCTACAGGAGAGCGCTGAATCCAGGGGTGAGGCAAAAGTTATTTGGAGCTGCAGATGACATAACTTTTGAAAACATAGTAAAGAAGGCAGCGCAGATCGTCAACAACTTACACTGATATTGTGAATGTCCACTTTGATATACACTGAAGCAATGGGTACCAGGTCGGGTGTTATCGTGTTTCAGTTGACGGCCCACGGCTTTAGGCACATCGACGCCCTGGAACCATCGACCAGTATGCTTGTCAGGGCTAAAGAGAAGAGCCTGTACGAAACGCTCTACGAAAACATGTTGACAGAAGAACATTTACCTATAGCAGCTGGTAGGTAGACGCGTATATATGTAACTATACTATATCAACTATTGAAATTATCATCTTGTTCATCTGAATTTAAGTAACCATTATTATACTATTTTGCGGAATGTTCTAAATTGACTTTGCTGAATTGATTTGCTAACTGTATTTTATTTTCATGCCGACAGATACGTACGACTGTGCAGTTGTTTGTGGTGGATTTGGGGAAGGACATATTCCTTGTTCTGGATTAAAGGAACTTCTCCGGATCACAAAACCAGGTAACAACCACAAAATGGCCTTAAAAAAGATATACCCATGTGAAAAACATACATATATTGACTAACATTGACGCATTCTAATATCAAATACAAGTATCAAACTATGTCAAGGATACTAGTCATCTCACATTTGCCACTGAAGAACATGCATTTACTTTTACAGGCGGAGTGATATGCAATGTGATGAGAGAAGAATATTTGGTGAACGTGGAGGAATACAGAGAATGTCTTGAGCCACTGATGAACTCATTAGAAAAAGCAGGAAAGTGGACACTTGTGTCACGTGACGTCGTTCCAAACTATTTCATTGACCTTCCGGGGATTGTATTCATGTACAAAGTTAACTGACCTCTGCAGACCGATCCACTTACATCCATATGGGACATCATAGTCAGTAGTAACCTATCTGTTCCAAGGAAAATATATCAGAATGATACCGATTATGACGTCAAGAGGACAAACATTTTCAGTGATACCTCTACTTGTTCAGACAAAAATATATAAGTGTTTTTTGATACAACTCGAAGATAAATTCATAGTGACGATATAGATTCTTCAATTGTATGGTTACAACAAAATGTTATTTGAAACTGAATTCGTAATTGAGAGGGGAGAATATTATGCTAATTATTTCTAACTTTGTAGTTAATCGGTGGTAGTCTTTTTAATGTCCAAAATATGTTATCATATTTTATCATAATAAAATATAATCAAAATTCGTTTAGCAATTATTTGGATGATTGTACAAATGGACAAAATCGACGTTGGCTGTGGTGATGTTTGGTTGAAATGATTGAATTCGATAGTCTGTCCCAATCCCCACGTGTCTAATGAAAACTCCAAGAATATCAGAGCTCTACAGTTAAGAGAGAGCTTGAAAATCACTTTCGTCACAACCAGAAGAACTTACATTTGTACAAGTTACCTTCAATAATTATTGCATCTTGTAAGCTTTACTAACACATACATCGGCATATTTCCAAATTTACAAAACAACGTGTTAAGTTACACATTCGTATGTAAATATTCATGACAAACGTTTATAAACTGGATCAACATAAAAATTCAAAATAGACATATGTTCCCTTTTTGGTCATATCAGTCATGTACGGGGTCTGATCGACATCACATCTGCGAGTAGTATGGTATCATTTCGTAATTGACAGCATAAAAATCGAAAGTGCTCCTTTTAACAGAGATTTCTTAAGAACATTTTATTTATTCTTAAGGCTAAGTCCAAAACACCATTGGAACGAAAAACATTGTGAATCGTATCTACCCGTTTCCTATGATATTTACATGGTGAAGCGATAGTAGCAAATGTAAGGTGTGTATAGGCGAAACCGCTTAACAAACTTGATAACTAAAATTTGGGGTTAAGACATTTAGGCAAGAAGGGGGCATCCTCATTAGCATCAACTGTGCTCCCCTTCAAACTGATCTGTTTCTATGTGCATATGAAGTCCAAGAAGTCCAAACAATGCAATGTGGCCAAGAAACTCAAATTAGGCTTCTGGTACATCTATGATCTGATATCGTTCCACAAAGGCATATAACCGATTCCCTTCCATTGATTTACCAACCTGAGCTAGAAACAAGAGACCAGTGATACCGCCTCATCTATTCCAATTTAGATTCATGCATACAAATTCAGAGTGACCACAAAATCCCCACAAGACTGTATGACAAGAGGGATGACTTTCCAATAGTCAACGTTCCCTTTATGTCGAGCAATATTTCAGTATTTCCGGCCCTTGGTGTCCGCATGTCACAACTTTTGAGATACAATCGAACATGCTCCACGAAGATTTCAAAGATACAGCTACAGCTTAAAAGTTTGGTGATCAAGGTTACAACATTCAGGGTCTCAGTAAAGCTTTGACAAGTTTTATGGTAGACATGTTCAGGTTAGCAGTTGACTTGACTTGTATTTGTTTGTGATGGTTGTCACCGCCCGGGCAGGATGTGCTCCTCTTTTCGCGAACACCAGATATCATAAAACGTCAACACCAAAGAATAATCAGTCGATTAACTGACGAAACAGATTCCACTGGGCGAAATAGTGGTGAAAATTATATTAATGGATCGCTGAAAAACGATTACAAAGAAAATTTACGCTCTCTCGTGATGATTATATAACTGACAGCATGAGATATTGACGTGCTTTATTGTCACATTTGCTTTGGTTTGATATTTTTGTTGTAGTAGGAACATCACGCAACACGTGTCTGCCTACAATTTTCGTTGGATGTGTCACTCTTTATAGTGAGTGAGTTTGGTTTTACGCCGCTTTTAGCAATATTCCAGCAGTATCACGACGGGGGACACCAGAAATGGGCTTCACACATTGTACCCATGTCGGGAATAGAACCCGGGTCTTCGGCGTGACGAGCGAACGCTTTAACAACTAGGCTACCCGACCGCCCCTCACTCTTTATTAATCGCCTTCAATATGGTTAGCGATAATGACTGGGACGGCGATGAAGATATTTCCAATGTGTTTGACTTTGTACAAAAATGTCTGCTGATGCAGAATTTGCGGAAAATTCCATAACAATGGTATTCATAAATCGCAAGCATAGAAATTGACCCTTAAAAATTAAAGTTCAGTAACTTTGTTCATATGACTACTGACATCCGTCCCACGTCTCAGCCAGGTGACCTAGTAATAAACAGGTGTCTGTGTCACTTTCAAAACGGTGACTTTGCTTCAAATATGTGTCCCATCGGCCCTGCAACAATAAAACTTGATGTTTTAGTTGTAGATCATTTAAGCTTGTTTAAACGCAATATGAAAAAGTTCAATTCGCCATCAAAACGTGTGTGTTGGTTCAGGTATTTATAATATATATGGATTTATTACGATATCTACGTATATGTATTTTGAACAGCACTGTATCTGCAAGGCTCCACCTCCACAGACACATGAATATATGCCATTACCTGTCCTAAGTAGAGGCAGACTTTGGAAGGATATTACAAAAAGAACATGAGCGAAATAAAAGAAAACTTGTTCTGATAGTAACCAATCACAGTATGATGTTGGCATGTAATGAAATGAACGGTCAGGTGAAACGTGTTAAGCGCTATGTAGGTGAGATGCTGCTTATGCGATTTATCTGAACTGTCTCGTAATGAATGAAATGTGAAAACAGAAACGCCGATATCGAAAAGTATATTAGCTTAGCTAACCTTGGCTACGGCATTTATCCACGTGGTGGCTGATAATACATCATGCTTGTCAAATGCTAAATTAGGTTCAGGCGGCGCTGCGCGTCATCGTACCTGGCGATGTTGATTGTTGATGATTCCTGTTCCAGACCTTTCCCTGGGTGCAGTGACATAGGTGGAATCTTACAGATTGCGGCATCGAAATACAACCATAAAATATTATCGACGATGATACTTGAAAACTCGCTGTTATAAGGGCATCCTTACGGTTTTCTTTGTTACTCATCTCCCGCCGCATGCAACTGTCAAAAGAATTGTCCTCAGTCCATCTGTATTTGTATGCCGCTACTTTCAAGAAGTATGAAATTAAACGTGTTTTGAAAACCACGGCCTATACGCAAACTGTATTTGTAACTGTAAGTGCACTGTTGAAACTTTGAATGGAAGCGACTCTTGGCTACTTTTAGTTCTGTGCAACGACATAGAATTCTCTTCCACTATAGTTCACATACATTTCGGGGAACTCTGCTGATATTTGAGAAAGCACAAGCATGAAAACGTGCGAGAATGGAAATCACACAGACGGACCTCTCTGTCATTTGTAAAGTTCGGGGTTGGTGCAACGTTGCTCGTTCAAGTAGACATAACTTACTATCACATTTGAAAACCTCCTGACAAATACATTCAGTGATTCTCTCTGCAATAAGAGCGTAAGAGTGACTTTGAGCCACCATAGCCTGTCCAAGCTTCCCATTATCAACCAATACGCCTGGGTTGCTTGCAATAACCACATTTGGTTGCACTTACTGTGATTCAATGTTTTTGTACATATACTTTGTCTTTTCATACTTCACACAAATGTAAATACAGTAAACTACGGTTATAACGAACTCAAAGGGACTACTAATTTTAGTTCGTTATAACCGTAGTTCGTTATATGTACTTATACAGCATGACTACAGCAAGTAGTCGGGACCAAAAAGTAAGTTCGTTATATCCGTCAGTTCGTTATAAGCGTATTCGTTATAACCGTAGTTTACTGTAAAACCGTTAAGGTAGCCAAAACTGACCGGGCAGTTACCACTAATAAAAAGTGCACCAGTGCGTACTTTTACAAGACGATTCAAGACATCCTGTTTCATATATATTTATATGTTGCAGAAAACTCTGTTTAATAAGTGTTTATAATAGTAAATAGTTCTGGAATTATTTGCGTAGCATCTGTTGTTGTCCTATTAACACTCAGCAGTGAAAATCGAAAAAAATACCGTTTGATATTAATATTCTTTTAATATTGTAGGAATTTATTGTATGAATGTTTTTAATATATAAAATCTGTTTTACTTATGGAAGGATATTTTACATTTATTTGTTGTAAAAATTAAACATAAGTGAATTAGGGAAATCATGTCAATCTGCCATTCGAATTTATTATATAGAAAAATATTTAATAAACTATCTAAAATGTTTATCCCTTGTTCGTAATTTGCAGTATAGTATCATGTTCCATTTTGCTGGAGACAGCATGTTAGAGGACATATATTTTGCTTTATTAATAAAGTGATTTAGAACTGATTCGAATCCGTGTTTTATCCAGCATTAATAACTTGAAATAGGTCAATAGTGAGAATGTTTTTGTGACTTTTTTAAATCAAAATGAACTTTGTTATTAGATCCTTTTCTACAATGCTTTTTAAATTTGAATTTGTGTTCAACGTGTTTTCAATTGTCGATCAAACACATGTTTGAATATTGTCAAATATTTGGTTTACATCGTCAAAGCCTTTAGACTGCATGTTTACCTTATTTTGACATTGAAAGGTTTGACCTCTTTGAATAGGTATTTTGCAATAAGGAACTCCCTTTTCACCTAATGTTCCTTTTTCCTACCGCCCACCCACCTCTGGGAAACCCTAGGAGATGATAAACACAAAAGCAAGGAAATGATTAAGTTCCTTCCCCTGTAAGTTTTAACACCCCTTTAGTCAGTGACACGTACTTGAATAAATCGCTTGGTGACTTGACATCGCTGTGTTGCCTTTTACGCTCAATGGAATCTGTTGGTTTGTTCTTTAACGCCGCACGCAGCAATATTCCAGCTATGTTCCGGCCGTCTGTAAAGAATCCAGTGATTGAGCATCGATCCACGCTATAGTGATACGATTACATGCATCAACCAAGTCAGCGAGCCTTACCACCCGATCCCGATAGTCACCTCTTACGACAAACATAGTCGCCATTTACAACAAGCATGGGTTGCTGAAGACCTATTCTACCCCGGATCTTCACGGGCACAATGGAATCTGTTTCAGCAGATAATCGAGACTGATTATCCTCTGGCGTTGACGTGTGCCACTTTTGTAAAAAACGTGAGGATGGCTGTGGTGCCGACAAAGCTGTAAATGTAACCAGGACATGCCTGATGAACGCAACGCTTCACTGTGATGATCATAATGATATATACTACACCTCCATCTCATCACACAAATGTATCGAATATGCCCGAAAATAATATCCGTGAAAAAAATATATTTGTCTTACACCACGTGATGAAAATCACGTGATATGTATACTTCAATTTGTAAACAAAAACGATTAACGTCGGTAACTTCTGCTTTCCGGTATCCTAAATGTCAACACTCAATAAAGGACCAAAGTAGTAACGTAGAATGACCCAGTTACAAATTATATATTTTGACATTTGCATCGTTCTAATTCTCTTGGTAAAACTGTTCATAGTGTTATTTAAAACGACAGGCTATGTGACTCTACACTGTAGGCCCAGTGTAGATCAAGATGATATTAGGTCCATAATACGTTTCTAAAACTTAAAGTACATCACACACAAAAACACGTCACAGTTTTGGATTCCGTGGTGAGAGTAGCTATCGTGTCATGCCATTAACAACTACTTTAGGGCAAAAAACGACATCTGAAAATAGGGCCTAGTGTACATCGAATATATTGACATTTTCGTACTTCACCACTTCCCCGTTCTAAATGTAATTCTTTATGCAAATAACAGACACAGCAAAAGATCCGGAAGATCTAGATAGCTACATGAGACATTCAATTCCAAAACTATCGGGTGTCTGATCTTTGTCCAAACACCAAAGATCATTCCGAAAAGACTCCAATAACCCTATTTTTGTTTTTAAAACGTAGAAACTCTGAACCGAACCTCCATGTTGGATAGCGTTGCACAATCACGATTCTTTTCGCCTCAATCGAAATGCCTGTCACATCACCTATATTTCAAACTGAGCGACGAAACAGACATCCCTGAATTTATCATAACATTAACAATCAATTGACCAGTTGGCTGGGTCACTAATACCAACGGTCGAAATGAAATCCACCGAAACATTCGTGTGAAACCAAACCTTGTGCTCTGGCACCTACCAGTGGACCTCTCATTTCAAAAGCAAACTTCTAGTTTAACATGTTAACATTTCCTTCTACTCCGAGAGATTCAGTCGTCAATTTGTTGCATACATTAGCTCAGATTATTGGGAATACGCATGTGTCGAAAATCGTTGAAAGAATTGAGGAATTAATAATTAGATACTTATTTGGATAAGTGACGCCATTACAGACGCATAATCACGCACACTGTCGACGGTATTGGTCTGCCTTAGTATCAAGGATATAATGGAAACATAAAAACAAATAGAACCTGTTGATTTCAGATTGATTCTGATCCTTACTTAACTTGCATGACTCATTTATGTATAGATATTAGCACAATTTAGAGTTCAGCACAATTTAGATGCAGTTCTCATAGACTTAGGATCGAAGTAGGCAGACATAGAAACAGCCAGAGAATTGAGAATATGTGAGCAATGTGGTTTAAATGTGATTGAAGATGAGCTTCATTTTCTGTTACTTTGTCCAAAATATGACCGCCTTTTTATGTAATCCCACTCAACAAAAACTTATATCGATCATGTCAACAACTGATAAAGATACTCTAAAAAATCTATCAATGTTCATTTATCATGCTATGTTAATTAGAATATGACCTTTTAAACGGATCTGTAACCACTCCCGAAAACAGAATTTACTTTCGGTATGGAATAAAACGTATCCTTATCCTTATAGATATGCGATCCCTGCATTCTAAATTCTGATCTCATGGAAAAACGAACTGATATTGCCAGAGAAAATTTAGTGCTTATTGAATAGTATTTCGTCAAATAAAAAAAAAGATTAGTTACAGGTGATGAAACATGGGTCTACCACTATGATCCAGAGTCAAAACGTCAATCCATTGAATGTGATCATTCCACCTATATTTCAAACTGAGCACCAAAGAAATTCAAGTCGTCAAAATCAGTGAAGAAAGTTATGGCCTCTGTTTTCTGAGATGCAAAGGATGTGATCCTTGTTGATCACTTAGAAAGTCAAAAGACGATTACCGGTGCCTACTATGCTCAATTGCTTCATCGCCTGAGAGATTCTATCAAAGGAAAGAAGCGAGGAATGCTGACTACTGGAGTTCTACTTTTTCATGACAATGCCTCTTCTCAAACCTTTTGACTAGCAAAGGCTGCTCTGCGACAATGTGGGATCGAAGAGCTTCCTCACCCTCCATACTCGCCAGACTTGGCAACAACTGATTTCCCCCTATTTCCCAAAGAACACCTTCGCGGAAAGCGCTATGACGACAACGATGACCTCAAAGCTGCCATGAATGTTGTTTTTTTCAGAAAACATCTTCCTGAATTGAAAAGCTTCACTATCGATAAGAGAAATGCATTGAAACACAGGGAGATTATGTTGAAAACTTAAGCTAAAAACACTTTCATAATTTTTGGTTTGGTTTGTTAGACTTAGAACATTTTGACCAGGTCTCGTACACCATAGTTCCTAAACCACTGGCAGGGGCGGTCGGGTAGCCTAGTGGTTAAAGCGTTCGCTCGTCACGCCGAAGACCCGGGTTTCGATTCCCGACATGGGTACAATGTGTGAAGCCCATTTCTGGTGTCCCCCGCCGTGATATTGCTGGAATATTGCTAAAAGCGGCGTAAAACACTCACTCACTCACTCACACTCCTTAACCACTGGCACGTATGGGTCTATTATTGGGCAGAGCCACAAACAATTTTAATTGCGAATCAAAACGTTTCTCCTGGCTCAACGATTATTCATATGATGTATGAGACATTCACAACGACCTTTGATTTAAAGGAAATATGTATTTTTAATTGCTCTGTGTGTGTCAGGCACCACCTGCACAGACAAATGAATAAATGCAAATACCTCTCACAGATGAGTCACAACGCTCGTCTCTCTCGTTCGAAAGTACTCGTCAGTATGTCAAATTGCCGAGAACCCAGAGGGGGTTTTGAATGGAAGGATACTGATGCCAACGCATACCAACAGAATGCCGGGGCATTTCGAAGAGGAATCACCACGGATGAGGCCATGGAATATTACTCTCAATACTGCCATCAGTATGAAGAGGTGAGGCATAATGATAACATGTGATACTCCGTATCCAATTCTAACCCGGGAACTTTCTAGGATAACAATAAAAATAGAGACATTGACAAGGCCATTTATACTTCAACTATTCTTTTAATTCTTCCCTTAAAAAGGGTTTTAAATTTACTTTAAAATGAAATGGAACACAACAGCATAGATTGTATTACTGAGCTTTTAAGGATTGTACACATATATTCATTTCTAGTATCGTCTAGAACGCGTTCTGAAAATGTTGGATGCGGTACGAATCCCACTGGCGTTACATGTGTGACAAAAAGGTATTCCCGTCATTTCCAAGTGTAAATCATTGACAAACAAGTGTCCGTTCCTGAAACACAATGACTCGTTTTAGTCTTCATCAACTCATGGTTGTCATAAGAGGTGACTACCGGGATATAGTGGTAAGGCTCACTAACTTGGTTGGTGCATGTCGCCGTATCCCAGTTGTGTCAATGGATTGTCAGCAGCTGGTCCAGACTCGATTACTTACAGACCGCCGTCATAGAACTTATATATTGCTGTGGCGACACAGATGGCCCAGACGCCTGAGTCGCCACAAATCACTGTGAAGCGTTGCGTTCATCAGGCATGTCCTGGTTACATTTACAGCTTTGTCGGCACCACAGCCATCCTCACGTTTTTTACAAAAGTGGCACACGTCAACGCCAGAGAATAATCAGTCTCGATTATCTGCTGAAACAGATTCCATTGTGCCCGTGAACATCCGGGTTAGAACAGGTCTTCAGCAACCCATGCTTGTCGTAAATGGCGACTATGCTTGTCGTAAGAGGTGACTATCGGGATCGGGTGGTAAGGCTCGCTGACTTGGTTGATGCATGTCACCGTATCCCAATGGTGTCACTGGATTGTCAGCAGCTGATCCAGACCCGATTACTTACAAACCGCCGCCATAGAACTGAAATATTGCCGCGTGTGGCGTTAAACAAGAAAGAGACACAGCATGTACTAACACGTACAAGCGATGGATAATATATTATTTAGGAACCCATAAAATAGCAAAAGGCCTTTACCATATACATGCGTTGCAAAATTCAATTTGTGATGGAGTTCGCGTCATGATCATTAACACATTTCTCGTGCAGCACATAAGGGCGACTCATACAGTATAAGTACACAGTACAAAGAGTACTATATATTTTTCAAGTACTTTCCACAATAGAATTTTTGATTAAACTCTTAAAGTGGGGATTTATTAAGTTTAAAAAAGTACGAATGTATTTTAAGTTTCGAGGATATACCCTTAGTTGTCTGATTAGGAATCACCTCGTCGCTGTGGGTCTGGGCGATTCTGTTTCACGAAACAACATTACTGATATGTTCTCTCCTTCAGAAGAACTATCTCTCTTTCTTCAGCTTATTATTGTCGTTATTATCCCCCGCCAAACAAAGTTGGCGGGGGATATACAAACGGGCTCCGTCCGTCCGTCCGTCCGTCCGTCACGTTTCGTTTCCGGAGCATAACTCATAAACCGTTCAATATTTTTTCATCAAACTTTGCAGGTCTGTCAGGTACATGCTGAACTGGTGCCTTTTGCTATTTAGAAATTTTAGAATTTTTTATTTTTTACGTTTCCATGGCAACAAGATGAGTAGTATAGTGTCACCAGGCAGGAGCTGGTTTTGGTGGAGGGAGCCTGAAAGGGTCCCCCAGCCTATCGGAGCGAGCGCAAGGGACTGCGCGTCGGGAAAGGGCGGGGAATGAAAGGTGTGTCTTTATAAGACAGAAAAGAATTCGTAAGTAAACAAAAGTAAAGGGTATTCAATAGAGCTATGTGTATGGCGTGCTGCCCTGAATAGACAAGCAGCCCAGTTTGAATTGAGCGCGCTTGACAACCTACGTGGCCTCGTCGTTTCTAATAACCCGCGCTCGCTAGAGCGTGCGACCTGGTTTGATGAATACAGTTTGTGTGTTAAAAGTACATCATACCACAATAGAGACGGTTTGTGTCAACATGATATACGCCGGGTAATTTAGGAATAAAAAATGTACGTCTAGCTGGATCAAATTCATCTTATACGGTCTACAAGTTGTACACCATGAACGTTAGATTACATATATAGACAAAATAGATAAGACTTCACAATCAGCAAGCTAGCAGTGTAGTTTACATTTAGCGCGCAACAACGAGGTAGTCATGTCACCCTGCATTGACTATAACGCTGAAGGCAGCCGGATTTCGAATCACCTGTGCTGCGTACTATTGTGAACCATTTGTAAAGAATTATTCAGCCCTATGTCCCGACTTGCTGTTTCAATGCTAGCTTTTCCATTTAACGCGATGACAAATAAACCGTACGGTTTGAGTCTTAACCGTGTAACATGATGTGCACAGTTTTACTTCAGAACGTGCTATTTTGAAAATAGATAGAAAACTTATAAGTACATGTACCAGTGTGACGGCATGAAGCTAGGTTTGTTGGGAAAGTGATGGAAGCAATCTATAGGACATTTTCATGTTTACAATACTCACCCTTAATTCGAAGAGAGAACAGAGTTTATCATGGAAAATTGTTTGACGAGGTAAATGTTTTATTGGAAATATATGTCGAAGTAGGTTTATTCATAGCTAATGTATAGCAGAGAGACTAAGCGACCGACCGCCCATAACAATGTCAACATACCCCGGCCTTTCAATTAATGTCAACATACCAGCCTCGCCTGAAGCTTCCCATTCATAAATTGTGTGACCAGTGTCCCGTATTTATGATATATTAGGGAAGATGTGTTGTACATTTGTTATTTTAAAAGGGAGTTATTTCAGAGAGGATATATATGGGTATTCCCCCTCATTAAACCTTTCTTTCGTTGGTGTCTATTAAACGTATCCGGTATTTAATACATTTGAATGATGTAGGAAAGTATGTGCGTGTAGATGTTGTACCTATATCCGAACACGAATGTGCGACACCTTTCAATAGATGAATTACGGTTCTAACCACGACACGCAACATGACTATGAGCGTGGTTAGCAGTTCATATTTATAAACACATCGTAAATGACAGATTTCTGATGGATGAACTCGCCCGCACACATGTTATGTTCGCCCGAACTGTAAACAGTAACACATTGATAACAGGAAGGGTGTGTGGAATGCACTCGTCCTTGTAAGGGTAAAATACGCGTTTAAACTCACCATTTAAACGATGACATTACATTTTTAGATGTATTGGTATCAGTGAGTGAGTGAATTTAGTTTTACGCCACACTCGGCATTATTCCAGCTCTAGGACGGTGGTCTGTCAATAAACGAGCTTGGACCAGACAATCCAGTGATCAACAGCATGAGCAGCGATCTGTGCAACTAGGAACCGATGGCATGCGTCATCCGAGACTGACCAATGGATCCCCGTCAGTCGCCGATAAGCATGGGTTACTGAAGGTCGATTCTATAACCCGGGACCTTCACGGCTGTAGTATGACGAAAACTATATACTAATATGCAAAAACTGAGAAAAAAACACAAACATTTCATTCGTATCATTTATTGATTCGAGTCAATCAGTTCCATACAAAGCCGTGATATACGAATGGACAATTGTATTCACTCTGGAACATTATTTAGTCACTCATATACACATGCTGCTGCTGCTCGAAGGCCCTATTGTTTAAACAGCCAGTCCATGTTTTGAAACACATTTCGCACTGTTGAATGTTTTAAGGTTGAATGGTTGTCTATAGTCCAGGAGGTCCAAGTTTCACAATTCCTCTCACGTAGAGGGAAATTCGGCGTTTCTTATAGTTCAAACGCCTCAGTTTAGGAGGTGTTTTCAAAATATGAATCAAACTAGACGCGTGGCGTTGACTCGGCAATCTCTTCAGACTGTTAGACTGATACAGTAGTGATAGGTATTTATGCCTAATCGTTCTGCTCACGATCATCATCCTCCTCCTCGTCATCACCGTCGTTATCCTCTGCAACGCTATCAGATTCAGTCTCACTTTCTATTTCCGGCATATCCATCAAAGGCAGGATCTCTTTCATCTTGGGTTTTAGGAGGAGTTTGATTTTATTTTTGAGAACGGATTGTTCCGTGGAAGGATTCATGTCTCCCAGGTTGTATAGCATGTTTTGAAACAGAGGTGCCTCTTTAAAGTACGTGGTATATTCCATCGCATAGTTGAGAGTACTACGCACTAGATCCTCCCACCTCAGTTTCAATCTTCTCTCAATCCATTCTTGCGTTCGTCCCTGTCGCTTGTACTGTTTTTTCTGCAGTTTCATCTTGACATGAAACGTATCGTACACCTGCTTCCAGATGCGTTGTAAGCCTACATTTTGCCACTCCTCGGCTTCCATATTAATGAATGTTGACTTCCCACGTGGAGGTTTGACGGCAAGACCACTGCCTTTCTGGGAAGAGGCTAGGTCGTCAAAGTCACTGTCATCGTCATCACTCTCGAGTCTGGCACGCTTTCTCTTAGGTTGAAGGCTATTGGCCGGACACCAGTGTTTGATATGTCGCTGTAGATCGTGCATGTTATCTATCAGCACCCCGCAATCTGCGCAAGCCGTGGCCATAGTCAATGATGTCTCACTACTCGTGTCTGAATCGGTTTCAATTGGAGCGAGCTGATGTTGGGGCAATCTCTCTTCTTGTGTCAGAGGACTATCCAGAGATTCTGTTGTAGTCAACTTCTCCCTACGCAGATCAGGTTCAGACTGTGCTGTTGTTCTCCTGTTTTCCTCATTTATGAGGTTAACATGCAGTCGATCCTTATCTTTGGTGGTAGGTTTTAGATCGATGGTGAGTTGTCCATAGGGTGTTTCAGCAAACTTTTCATACATAGCCATAAAGTGATCCATATGTTCGGGGAAAATTCTACGAGCGAAGAGTTTGATTTGCTGTTTATCTATGGGGGAATGAAACAGGGTGACATAATGCGCGTCCAAAGCAATGTCTCTCGATTCCTTACCTCTCGGAAACAGATTTTGTATCAAGAGAAAGATCAATACATTCTTGTGATGTGAGGTTTGAGTAAACAGCCGCGAAATACGCTTGTCGTGCTTTGCTTCGGCCAGGAAATCATCCAGGACCAACACGTTCTGTTGACGAGCATCAAAGTAATCCTCGTCCAAGATATCGTAGGGAATTCCTTTTACAAAGGTCAGCTGAGGCAGCTGCTCACCGAGGTCCTTATATAATGGCTGCCATTGAGTATAACACCAAACGATGCGGGTAGGTTGGGGTTGGATCAGGCCATGCCGGAGTACATGAGAGGTAAACACAGACTTTCCACAACCACTGGGTCCCACAACGAGCGCATTTGAGGGAATCAGGAACTTGAATTGTTCTCGAAGATCAAATATACATGGTAAATGAGGCAGCCACGAGTGGACTTGCGATGGCGGCAGCGGCGGCGGCGGCGGCGGCGGATGTGCTTGTAACGGCGGGTTGGCTTGACGCCGCGGCGGCGGTGGGTGGACTTGCGGCGGCGGCGGCGGCGTTAGCGGGTGGGCTTGTAATGGCGAGTGGACTTGCGGCGGCGGGTGGGCTTGTAACGGCGGCGGTATGCTATGTTTATTTCTCCTGTGTCGTAACATGACATCTCTCCTTGAAAACATTTTTTCACAGTCCGGACAGGTGGCAACCCCCATGGTGATCCAATACGCTGTGTGATTAGAGGGTATGAAGCTTTCTTTTATACCCTTGACTCTGTTGACGCTTCAAGGCAGCAAGTGCCCATTCCACCACAGCCTTCACCTCCGACACATGTTGTATTTTCACGGGTTGGGGTGTTGTCTTCGATCCCTGTTTGGTTGTCATCGTTTTCATTTTAGGTGTTACCTGTCTCTTCTTTGTCTTCAGCGTCGACTTCTTGGCTGCTTGTGGTTTCTTTCTCTGTTGTGATTTTCTCAACGTAGTCTTCCTAAATATATCTCTAGGGTCAAGTCTAATCTCTGATGCTTTCTTCATGTTGTTCACGTCCAATCCGTTTGCTGGCGAGAGTAAAACTGTTTGTCGGGCTACACTACTGTAGAGTTTATACTGTCTTACACGTGCAGGGAATCTTGGAAGACACTCTTTTCTCCACAGCACACTTGTGAGTATGTTAAAAAAGCGATCATATTAGTATATAGTCTTCGTCATACTACAGCCGTGAAGGTCCGGGTTATAGAATCGACCTTCAGTAACCCATGCTTATCGGCGACTGACGGGGATCGGTTGGTCAGTCTCGGATGACGCATGCCATCGGTTCCTAGTTGCACAGATCGCTGCTCATGCTGTTGATCACTGGATTGTCTGGTCCAAGCTCGTTTATTGACAGACCACCGTCCTAGAGCTGGAATAATGCCGAGTGTGGCGTAAAACTAAATTCACTCACTCACTGATACCAATACATCTAAAAACGTAATGTCATCGTTTAAATGGTGAGTTTAAACGCGTATTTTACCCTTACAAGGACGAGTGCAATCCACACACCCTTCCTGTTATCAATGTGTTACTGTTTACAGTTCGGGCGAACATAACATGTGTGCGGGCGAGTTCATTCATCAGAAATCTGTCATTTACGATGTGTTTATAAATATGAACTGCTAACCACGCTCATAGTCATGTTGCGTGTCGTGGTTAGAACCGTAATTCATCTATTGAAAGGTGTCATACATTCGTGTTCGGATATAGGTACAACATCTACACGCACATACTTTCCTACATCATTCAAATGTATTAAATACCGGATACGTTTAATAGACACCAACGAAAGAAGGGTTTAATGACGGGGGGAATACCCATATATATCCTCTCTGAAATAACTCCCTTTTAAGATAACAAATGTACAACACATCTTCCCTAACATATCATAAATACGGGACACTGGTCACACAATTTATGAATGGGAAGCTTCAGGCGAGGCTGGTATGTTGACATTAATTGAAAGGCCGGGGTATGTTGACATTGTTATGGGCGGTCGGTCGCTTAGTCTCTCTGCTATACATTAGCTCGTTCTTGCGCGCTAAATGTAAACTGCTAGCTTGCTGATTGCGTAGTCTTATCTATTTTGTCTATATTTTTTCCATACAGGTTGTCTAACGTTCATGGTGTACAACGTGTAGACCGTATAAGATGAATTTGATCCAGCTAGACGTACATTTTCCCTACCTACATTACCCGGCGTATATCATGTTGACACAACCCGTCTCTATTGCGGTATGGTCGTACTTTCAACACACACCCTGCATTCATCAAACCAGGTCGCAGGTCTAGCGAGCGCGGTCAATTTGAAACGACTACGTGAGTTGTACACTAATTGTAATTTCTACTAACGCCTGAAATAAACGAAACTTTTATCATAAATAAACAATTTGAAACGACGTGGTCACGTGAGTTGTCAAGCGCGCTCAATTCAAACTGGGCTGCTTGTCTATTCAGGGCAGCACGCCATACACATAGCTCTATTGAATACCCTTTACTTTTGTTTACTTACGAATTCTTTTCTGTCTTATAAAGACACACCTTTCATTCCCCGCCCTTTCCCGACGCGCTGTCCCTTGCAAGATGGACTTAGGTTCTGTGAGGGTAGGGTTCGTTTCCGGATCATAACTCATAAACCGTTCAATATTTTTTCATCAAACTTTGCAGGTCTGTCAGGTACATGCTGAACTGGTGCCTTTTGCTATTTAGAAATTTTAGAATGTTTTATATTTTTTTACGTTTCCATGGCAGCAAGATGGACTTAGGTTCTGTGAGGCTAGGGTTCGTTTCCGGATCATAACTCATAAACCGTTCAATATTTTTTCATCAAACTTTGCAGGTTTGTCAGGTACATGCAGGACTGGTGCCTTTTGCTATTTAGAAATTTTAGAATGTTTTATATTTTTTTACGTTTCCATGGCAGCAAGATGGACTTAAGTTCCAAACTCTTCTTTTTTTTTACAATTTCCATGACAAGTTCCACCTCGGTTAAAAAAGGTTAGGGTTTGTTTAGATTTAATTATGTAATAAATTCTGCAACAGGGGCGGGGGATATAGCCACGTTAGTGGTAAACTCTTGTTGTGATTGATTTGCAAGTGGCTGTTTCGTACCTGAGCTAGCAGATACGTTGTGTTGTGTATATATTTTAGTATTTTGTCTTCCCCACTTATCGCCAACACAAATCGTGACATGTTACTATTTATCTAGGTTATAAACATAATCGTGAATTTGTTTCTGGAAAAAACGTCGAGTAAGTGTGGTGGTATTTTTTCATGACTTAGTGAGATGACCTTAAGTTGTGAATGGGGGAGTGAGTTTTCCACGGTTGACAAATGTTGCATCCATAGATACTTATTGCACCTATCATATGTTGTAACCAGTGCCATGCCTGACAGTGTGTCCATGTACCGTATTCGACGTAATAAGCGCCCAGGGCGCTCTCAAAATTAGAAATAGGGGGCTCTTATTAGAATATAATTTTGGTGAGAAAAAAAACAGAGTTGAAAGATTGTAAATTTTGTGGTGTATGCTGACAGCCTGAAATGATATAAAAGAAGAATCTGTGTGTATTATACACGATAGATATAATTTCGAGAATTTCATTGCCCATAATTAAGGTGAGTGAGTGAGTGAGTTGTGTTTAACGCCGCTTTTAACAGTATTCCAGTTATATCGCGGCGTATCAGCTTAATGTGGGAGGGAACCCCGAAGTGATGCAGGCCTCAGACGTTTACCACTTCGGTGCAACCCACGAGCACGGGTATAGTGCTGACAAAACTAGAAACATAATCGGGGCGAACCGGGATTCGAACCCACGATCAAAGGTTTCTGGCGTGCCCAAGGGACGCAACTCTGCACAACTCCAACTGGAAGTCCAACACTAGCAGTTAATTAGCAGTAATTATAAGTTTATTGCCTGGTGCATTATATACAGGCCGTCGTTATAAATAGGTTTTATCTTGCTGACTTCAGTGTTAAAAAATAATATGATAGACGAGGATCCGTAAAACGTCGCTGATGTACGCGCCATTCCTCAGTTTCATATTGTGAAAGCAATTACACTTCACGACAACTATTTCACTGGTTGCAATCGATACTTGCAATTGAACACTATTGTTACAGATGACAACTTTCAAGCAGTACATTCAAGGATTGACTGTGGAGTTTAGGTAATTGGGGTATGCATCTAAAAATCGATGTGCAAACTGTGTGAAATCCGCGTATACCAAAAGCTTTGATCGAGCTTTGTCAACTTCAAAGGAACACAAACGTGGGAACATACCAACCATGACGCCATGCTAATAGCACCACCGTGTCCTTGTCATCAGTCATTAAATCAGTAGTTCGTAACCAATAATCACGATTTGTTTTTTTCTGAATATGAAATTTATCAGCTTGTGCTTTGAAACAAACGTATAGAAATTTCATCTAGCTGAACTGCGGTTAACAGGTAC
Organism: Haliotis rufescens; assembly: GCF_023055435.1. Taxonomy (NCBI): domain Eukaryota; kingdom Metazoa; phylum Mollusca; class Gastropoda; order Lepetellida; family Haliotidae; genus Haliotis; species Haliotis rufescens. The sequence goes on from NW_025963802.1 coordinate 465,323, forward strand.
AAAGATAAAACAATAGGTGCAGGTAATTAATTTAAGATCATCGATATACATGCAGCTGAAGTACAACTTCTTGGCCAAATTCCCATACTTTGATTTTGCAAATCCCAGCAAAAATCTCGATTCATACGCAACCAGATCCGCAAGGAGCGGGGTACCTTTGCTTCACATTGTGAAATCAATCACTCCTCTACTCACTCAAACACATCCTCAGAGACTCAATTTTACACTCATTCAGTGACTCACTCCGACACAGACTCACTCACACACCCACTCACTCACACACCGACTCACACACACACCTACTCACTCACACACCCACTCACTCACACACCCATTCACTCCGACAACGACTAACTCACACACCCATTCACTCCGACACCGACTCACACACACACCCATTCACTCACACACCCATTCACTCCGACACCGACTCACACACACAAACACTCACTCTGACACAGTCTCAATCACGTCCTCAATCAGTGACTGACTCCGACGCTGACCTACTCACATACCCACTCACATACACACACACTCACACACCCACACATTCTCTCTCACACACACTCACTCTAACACCGACTCACACACCCACTCATCAACTCACTCACGCAACCACTCACTCACACACAAACACACACACATACTCACACACACACACACACTAAAATACTCACTCACCAACTCACTCCGACACAGACTCACTCACACACCCACTCACTCACACACACACCCATTCACTCACCCACATATTCTATCTCACACACACACTCACTCTGACACCCACTCACACACCCACTCATCGACTCACTCCGACACAGAATCACTCACGCATCAACTCACTCACGCAACCACTCACTCACACACACACTCACTCACTAACACACTCACTCACACACACACTCACTCGCATGCCCACTCACCGTGTCCTTGCCATCAGTCATTAAAACAGTTGTTCGTAACCAATAATCATGATTTGTTTTTTTCTGAACATGAAATGTATCAGCTTCTGCTTTTAAACAAACGTATAGATATTTCATCTAGCTGAACTGCGGTTAACAGGTACAAAGAGAAAATAATAGGTGCAGGTCATTAATTTAAGATCATCGATATACATGCAGCTGAAGTACAACTTCTTGGCCAAATTCCCATACTTTGATTTTGCAAATCCCAGCAAAAATCTCGATTCATACGCATCCAGATCCGCAAGGACTCACTCACACACACAAAGACTCACTCTGACACAGACTCAATCACACCTCACTCAGTGACTTACACACACACTCACGCACACACACACACAGTCATTCACATACCCACTCAGCGACTCACTCCGACACAGACTCACTCACACACCTTCTTTCCCACTGGCTCACTGACTTGTTTCTCGTTGACGTGAAGGTTCTCTGCCCAGGGCGGTACAACGGTCCCCGGATAGCTGCTGATGCTATGGCCCGATACTACCCCCGGGACAGGGAGCAGAAGAAGATCATTGACATCGCTGCAGGGACGGGATTTGTGGCTGAAAATGTAAGTATTGACACGACGTTTATCCAGGTCACTTTAAACTTCTTGATTTTGGCTTTCCATTTTGACTTGATGTACTGTATGTTGGCAGTGCACATGATCCCTGTATTTCTCGTTCTATTCTCCGAATGGACGTCATGTCGTAATATATGATTATGCGTCGCAAGCACACATATTGCCATTTAGAGTGTCGCGTGCCATTAAGCATTAATTATATCGTTTGATAAATATTTTTAACTAAACATACGAACTGTGATTGTAGATACAACGATGCTTATAAAATGTATTGTTTGTTAATAAACCTATTCTTGAATAAATACACTTTTTTACAACAATAAATGAATCGCATCCTGTTACCAATATTGTAAAATGTAATTATAGTTATAACCTTGCAAAGGCAAACCCGAATAAGCAGAAGTGGGTTACATACACATACCCTGGTTTTCAAGCTGGAGTTTCCAAGTACGCTTCAAAAAGATCAACACGTAACGGTCATAAATGACCATTTGAAAAAGCATACATTTAAAATCCGCAACCTCAACCACGCTGCCACCAAATAAACCATGCCTGGTGCGAGTTTGGCAACGAGAAGACTTTGTTTCCCTCGAGGCAATACCTTTTTACAAGAGAGGTGAGGTGAAATGGGGTTAACGTCGTGTTCAATGTTGCTGGACTTAAATAGCGACGTGGTGCGCGCGTGTCTGTGTCTGCTTGTGCTTGCCTGGACTAATGCCGATTTCATAGTGCTAGCCCACTGCGATACCATGAATACCACTCTGACACTATATACTGACTCCGAGCCGACCAGTCTATGTTTTGGCTCCTTAATGCCGAACGCCAGACAGGGTAACAACAATTACCATTTCTTAACGTCATTTGGTATCACGTGGCCGGAGATCGAATCTCTGACCTCAGGGCAGACGCTCTATCCACTAGACCACGGAGGCAGTCTCTTTACAAGTGAAAATGCATGACATAGTGAGTGAGTATAGTTTTACGCCGCTTTTAGCAATATTCCAGCAGCATCACGGCAGGGAACACCAGAAATGGGCTTCACACATTGAAAATAAATAATATATAAGTAAGGGTAACCGTAAAACCACATATAGAGGGACATGTAATACACACTGGGGAAAGACTATGCTGATGTTTAAAATCCTGTCTTAGAAAGATTAATGTCGTAACTGCTTTCGGGCGTCCAGAGCGACCCTAATACAGTTACTAAATGTATTGCCGCTCCTGGTCCTCGTGGTCAATTACGCCAAGACATTGCCACTCGCCTTGTCCGCCGCGGCTCGGTTCCGCCAAGGAGTGATTGGTCTAACGACACTTACTCCAAGTGTCTCTATCAGCATTCACACACGCATGATAAAGAAACGGAACACCAGTTTTATACTCACATAGTTTTACTTATTCTCAGCCCATCTATCAATACAGGACAGGATCAGACCGGCCAGACTCGTCACTAACTGGGGAAACTTAGAACGATCGGGATTCGACTCGATCGATTGCAAACCGCGCTCTCCTCTCCTAATGTTGAAGGTATCATTTTATAGTGTTCGGGCCTGGCCTGTCTTTGTCACATGTCACAATACCTCATTTTGATTCGTTAAAAGTTCAATCTGACCATGAACTCATGTGTGTCGTAATCGGAAAAATACAGAAGCCCACGTGCCAGATTGTTCATCTCTCTATTGATTTTGTGACTCGCATCTGGAAGCTCCAAATGAACTATACCTTGAAACTCTCTAACTAATGACTAATAACTTTCATTAACTAATGGACGATAACCAAGAACCAATCCAATGATAATTATGAAATGTCCAGAATACCCTTGTGATAAATGTGAAATGTCTTTTATCTATTGATTCCTTTCAAACTAAAAGTTCTGTCACAAACTATATCTAATGCAACTCCTCATTGCAGCTATAATGGTTTTATTTGTTACCATTTTCTAGATGCTTTTTTAGATGCATCTTAAACTTATAACATTAAGAACCCACGGCAGAGTTTGAAAAAAGGACGGATACGTGATCAAACGGAACCCTGGATATGTTGCTCGCCATAAAGAAAACGTGTTCAGGAAATATACTCCCAAAAAACGAAACGCCTAACCGAGTGGATATTACGATGAATATTGTTTCTTTCACCAAAATGGCTTCTAAATTGTTAAAATACGCCGTGGATCATCTACATCTACGGGTTTAAGCATTTGGAATAGGAAATTGTGCCATTTTGTTTTGAAATTTTCACTTTTGATTCGTTGTTCACAAATTTCTAAAACATTTCGCCCAAACGCTACTTTGCAGGTTTCACAAGTGGAAATCATGGAAAACGTACGGGATCGGCAGGTTGGATTGTGAGCTTATTTTGGCTACGTCTTACGACGTCATCACCGCCTATAACACGTTCGTTGGCATACCAACGTGCAAACCAGGAATCGGCCACACTGGAGACAAATATGGTTTAGTGATGATTCACGTTTTCTCCAACAAAGGCGTGATGTCCGAAGTCGTTTGAACAGACGTGTTAACGAACGTTTTGCCCATAACTGTGTACGTCAGGTGAACAGATTTTGTGGAGGAAGTGTCATGATGTGGGAGGCAACACAACGTACGAATCTTTTTCACGTGCAAGGTAATCTGACCACTTTACGTTACAGGGACGAACGTTTGCAACAACGCCTCCTTCCTACTATTGACGTCCAACGTCACGGGAGCCTTTCTAGCCAATATCAACATAAATGGCCTTCCTTTGCCATCCAGATTGCCAGATTTGAACCAAATTGAGCATCTTTGGAATGATCTCGGCCGATGACTACGACAGCGTCAGCCGAAGCCTGCAACACTTCATGAACTGACTCGAACACTGCAGGAGGAATGGAGAATGATACTTGTAGCGGTAGGAGAAAGCGATGGAACGAGATAATCTTAGTGGTATGCACAGAACATGTGTTTATAGAATTATCTCCCTTAGAAAGAAAAAACCGATTTGTTGTGATGAAAGCACGTGGTGGAGAATTGGCAAACTGCGATGTTTCGATGTAAATGAAGAGGAACCATGGTGTTCACGGAGTCTAGGATGTGTATTTGAGTAGCTGTATCTGAATAAATCCTCTAACTTTGAATTTTGTGTTTACTGCGAGTTGCACGTGCGAATGCGACCCTAGCGGGGTACCGCTATAATACTTATGGAGACTAATGCAGTCAATGCCTAGACGTTGCCGTGCGGCTATGCAACCACGTGGTGGTCATAACAGATATTGAACTTGACGTCACCACTGTTTTACAGAACGATTGTTCATTCCCTGTCATGCTGTGAAATAAACCTATTAACGGTCGAATGTTTCAGCTTTGCGTTTGCTTTCGACATAATGAGAGCCACACAAACATTGAATTAAATAGTTTTAAACACTTTCAACAAAACATAACGGGCTTAATATATTCGCTTATATAGAAAAAATAATAATTAACGCATAAAATGTAATCTTTGTTGATATTTCATAAAATATATCTGTATTGGCAATCCACGTAAGCTTATGGTACGTGATTGTGCCAAGACACTTGTATTCAGTTACAATATCAATTTTCTTACTTCTCAAATCAAGTTCTTTTGTTACATGTACATTTAACTTGAGGTATTGTTTTACGTGCAGTTTATATCATACCATATTCACTCCGGGGGGGGGGGGGGGGGGGGGGGGGGGAGCTTATCCAAACCTTATGGCTGCATAGCTTACGCTGGTATTTACACACAAAAAACCCACACTATTTAAACAATAAATACGAGGTCAGGTGTTATCGTGTTTCAGTTGAAGGCCCATGGCTTTAAGCACGTCGACGCCCTGGAACCATCGACTAGTATGCTTGCCAGGGCTAAAGAGAAAGGCCTGTATGAAACGCTCTTCGAAAACATGTTGACAGAAGATCCTTTACCGATAGAAACTGGTTAGTGGACATATTTTTTCAATGCATTAACATTGAAAACAATAATCTTTTTATATTTACTTGTATTATGTGGACAGATTTCCTTCAAATAAACCCCAAGATGTATTCTTTGTATTGATGTTAATACCAGAAGGTAGTTGTGATTGAGGCATCACACACAATAGCTCTATTCATCATATTTTACTTTAAATATGAACAGTGTTGCTAAAATAACTTGCAAGGGCTGGAACTACTGGAATGTTGCTCGACATAAAGGGAAAGTTGACTATTGGAAAGTTTGAAAGTCATCCCTCTTGTCATACAGTCTTGACGAGAGTGTTTGTCACTCTCAATCTTTATGCATATATCGAAATATGAAACAGACGAGGCGGTGTCACAGGCCTCCTTCATCCCCAGTTCAGGTGGGTAAATCAGTTGAAGGTAATCGGCAATTTGACTGTTATAGAATGATATCTGATAATTGTTGTATCTGAAGAAAACAATTCTTGGACAAATTGCATTGTTTTGATTTTGGCATTCTGTGTTAATTCTCATGTAAGTTGAAGGATCGACAATTTACCTATTGGTTATTGTGATACATAAGCCTACTCCTGAAAAAATGAAACTGTTGTGGAAAAATAAGATGTTTTAAGATGTAGCAGTCATCGATGACATATTAACAATGACAGAATTTAAATGTATTTGTCATTATTTTTATTTGCAGAAAAAATAGAAAACGCCGCAGAGAGGGTTTGGGTGATCCTGGCACAGTCAGGCTGGTTAGGCTCATAATCAGCTCAGGGCCCTTGCCCCCTCTACACCTTTAGTCTCCCAAGCTTAGTCAAACCCACCCAGAACGTTTCGGAGAATGTGAAGACTCCCCAAAACTGGAGTCTTCTGCATCACCAAGATTATCAGAAGGGCTATATTCCTGGTAGCAAACCCGGGTACTCTCCCAATGTCAGTCAACAGATTGGGAGGTACCAAACCTAAGGCACCCAGAACAATGGGGAGTCGGACAACTTGGTACTTGGGATGCAGGCGTGACATTTCGAAAGCGAGGTCTGCATATTTGCCATGTTTTTCCTGAATCTTGTCAATCACATTATTGGTGTTTAAAAGGGACAGAAAATTCAATAATATAAATGATTTCATTGGATTTATCAAAAAGGACAAGATCAGGTTTGTTGGCCTGGATACGTCTGAGGCTGAAAAAGGACCTATTCTAAACAATTTTGTCTTTATCATTTTCCATGACGCCCTCTACATATTCCGGGTCGTACCATGGATGGGCCTCTGTGTCAAAACCACAAGCATGGCGAAAACAGTAATAAAATGATCGAGCCTGTCCATCATGTCACTTAAGATACTGTGTTTGTGCCAAAGCTGGGTATCCACTGACAATGTGTTGGACAGTCTCATTAAATTCATTACATAATCTACATTTCATATTTACATTTTGATACAAAATCACACATTGACGGTTTCGAGTGGGAGGTGACTGGTCCTGAGCAGGAAACAGAGTACCATCTGTTTCACTTTTCTGGCCAGCCGACTTCATCCAAGCGAAGGACTCTGCAGGGTTTCCTATCAATACACTGCACATAAACTCGATGCAGTGGTCGCTCAGGAAGCCTCTCCTTGAAAAACTGAGTCTGGACTGGCTTGTTTGGCACTTCGCTTGGTTGACACTCATTTCTGTACCGTCCAGCAGTACAGAACCATCAACATAATCAACACTGACAGTTTGTCCCACATCCTTGGCTCGTTTTAGAAAACTATTATTAATAATAATAGTAGTAGTAGTAGTAGTAGTAGTAGTAGTAGTAGTATCATGATTTGTATTGTTACTGATGTTGGTGTTTTAATATTATACCCTTTATCATGATAAATAGCAAAAACAGTATTTAGTTACTCTTCTAAAAAAGAAACGCCAAGCCAGATTTGTGTGAGGTAGGAAAATACATTTATACGAGGAACCGTACAAGGTATTGAGCCAGAATGTTGTGGAGAGAACACTTGGTGAATGTAGTCATCTCAGTTATCGGTACATAGGAAAAGTCCAAGGTGAAGGTCAGCTACCCTCAATAACGCGTACGTCCCCCGTTGGAATCGATAGCGGGCTTACATCTCCTGCCCACGGAAGAGACGAGTATGCGAATCACATCCTGGGAATGGTAGCCCACTCGGCCTGCAACGCAAAAGCCAACTGCTGCTATCCAATTCATCCCAAAGGTGCTCCATCGGGTTCAAATCCGGGGATCTGGAGGGCCTGGGGAGAACATCAACGTTCTTGTTGTGTAGACAGGCTCTTGTGATCCATGCTGTATGCGGTCGAGCGTTGTTCTGCTGGAAAACACCGTTGCCGTTGGCTCCAATTGGTGAGGACGTGTGGTAGGAGAATTTCGTTGATATATAGTTGAGCCTTACAATTGCCCTGGATATGGACCAAACCTGTCATGATGCCATGATGAGAGATATCCGCCCACATCATTACGCTACCCCCACCAAACATGTCCACTTCCTGTATGCCGGCGTAACATTTTCCCCGACGTATGCAGACCCGTGCTCTTCCATCCATCCATTCTGCGCAGTCCGGGTATTTGGGATGCGGTTGAGGTGGCTGTGGTCGTCCTTTCACGTAGGTGGAGCAGTCGGATGTACCGATCTGGGTGAGGGTGGTTACACTTGGCCGTCCCGACCTTTGCCGATCACGTGTTGACCCAAGCTGTTGAAACCTATCCCATAGCCTTGTGATGGTGCTGGGAGCTACCTTGAAATCCCTGGCTACAGCTGATCGGGATTCCCCTGCCTGCAAGCGGCCTATGACGTTGTTTCGTTGCACTTCTGTTAATCTTGGCATGTTTTTGAACTGTTACTGTTCGATTGACGCAGATGCCAAGCAGTCCGTGCAGTTCAATGGCCCTTTGTTAATGCCCTGGATTCGTTTTCCGATTCGTACGTTTTTTCCGACTAATGGTTTGCATGTCCTTGTTGTGATCATTTGGATCCGGGAAATTTGTCACTGACACTATAAAACATCACACCTCTTCACTCTCCACCTCTTGGTCCGCTAATTTTGTTTTTGTGGCCCCAAATATCCGTATTGCGTTTCAGTTTTGAAGAGTATATATAAATGCAATTGTGGTACCTTCGGTCATTAAGTTCTCTCTGTACATTGAGCAGGGGAGATGGATTCTAATCCGTTTTAACGGTAATGTCCACGCCACATCACGAAATGGGACACTCGGACAGGGGAATCAAGAACAGACCTTCGGTATGATGAACCAACGCCTACCACGACGCCTTTCAAAGTATTAAAGATATATAATGTGTTCTATTTTTTATGCCGACAGATACGTACGACTGTGCTGTTGTTTGTGGTGGATTTGGGGAAGGACATATTCCTTGTTCTGGATTAACGGAACTTCTCCGGATCACAAAACCAGGTAACAACGAGAGGATATACCCATGTGAAAAACATACATACATTGGTTAACACTGACGCATTCGAATATCAATTACATGTATCAAACTATGTCAAGGATACTAGAGAAAGCCAGTCATCCTATATTTGCCACTGATGATCATGCATTTACTTTTACAGGCGGAGTGATATGCAATGTGATGAGAGAAGAATATTTGGTGAACGTGGAGGAATACAAAGAATGTCTTGAGCCACTGATGAACTCATTAGAAAAAGCAGGAAAGTGGACACTTGTGTCACGTGACGTCGTCCCAAACTATTTCATTGACCTGCCAGGGATTGTATACATGTACAAAGTTAACTGACCTCTACAGACAGATCCACTGACCTCCTCATAGGCCTATGAGGCATCATAGTCAGTAATAATTTATCTCTTGCAAGGAAAATATATTAGGATATAAGCAGAAGCCATATACCGATATATGGTCTCTGGATTTAAGTAATAAAAGCTTCATCACATTATGGGATCATGATATCAATTATAAAGTCAATAAGAAAACCTATTTTCTGTGATACATATGCCTGTTCAGACAAAAATAGATAAGCGATCTTGCATACAAATAGGACATAAATCCACAGTGACGATATAGGTGCATGAATTTTATGGTTAAATCAAAATTATATTTGAACTATGACTATTAAATTGACATATGCATCTATCCCTTTCCAAATGTATAAACATTTCGCTTTTAGATTACATATTAGCCTGTAACTATATATTCTTTTTAAAGAATTGGAAACATGTATGCATCAGAGTATAAAGAGAAATAACAATATATATAACAGTGTGCGAAAAAAAAAGAATAAGACAATCAATATCGCTTATGTGTCTTCAGTCAACCCCCTGAGTCGGGGTTGTTTAAGAATATTGAAGCACAAAGCTGAACGAAATGATCAAATATGTGAATTTCATAAACGCAAACGCAAACGCCGGAACTTGCAAAAATTTGAGCCATCTTCAGCAAAGTTTCATGTTTCAAGATGCAGCAGTGGAAACTGTGGAAATCAATTTTTCCAGGCAAAGCTGATTCTGTGTACGCTCAAGCATGGTCTGCCCCGCCAGAAATATTATTCATTTGATAGTATGTGAAGGTCACCGGTGAATAAAGATGCATAAGACACACTACATGTTTAAGAGGTCCAGTTCGTGTACACAAGCATCATATGAAAGATCCCAGAACCAGATGTCTTCTCTCAGCACTCCCCTTGATATGTGCGGAGTTGGAAAAGTCTTTGAATTATAAATATTCAATATATATATCTTCTGGGTCTCACCACATATTCTCCAATAGTGACGTTTAAGGGTCGTTTTAAGTTCGTTTAAAGTAAATATTGATCACCTGAATTTAAACATTGCACAAAAGGAAGGACTCCCGTCGACAAGAAACACGAAATCCCCTTTCCTAAAACCAGAACAATAGACATAAAAAATGTTATTCCTTCTATGAATTATTCCTTATGTGACAGTGCTGGGTAAGACTTTTATTCAAATGATATTGTAAAACTGACAAGATAAATATTTCACGAAGTCAAACACGAGTCCACTGAATTAATTACCCTGTCAGTGTAGAAGTATTTCCGACGAACAATAATAGAAGTAATATACATACTCCAATATGAATAATTATCAGAAATCTCATATCTTCTGAAACATGTATCATATTAAGTAAGGATAAAATTTATGGGTGAACAACTTCTTTATTACAATTATGAGCGACGTTTCGGTGTAGGTTCTAACACCACTATCAAGCAAGTGATGTACAGAGTATGATTGACAAGTATGTATACAGGTAGGAGGCAGTGTTTATTCAGAAGAGTAGATGTAGTTACACTGGAGTGGAGAAACCTGTTATGTACACAAAAGGGTAGTAAACATATTGACCGGCGAAGTCAGAAATATAAACAGAAGGATGAAGCCAGTAATATAAACAAAATGATAATGACTGGTTGGGGTCTTTGATGAGTTGATGGTATACTTTGAAGGGAAATTTATGTGATCATGATCAAGCGAAGCACCTCTGTTTGAGAATGATTTTTTTCAAAGGCTCCACTTCGCTCTGTGTATACCTGAGAGGGATGAGAGGCTGCTGTTGTCCCTCAAGGTAATGGATCTACCTCTTCGCTGAATCCGTAGGACAGCCAAATGGCATCCCTGACCCATCTATGATGATAAGGTGTCATCATAAGCTTGGGTTTTATAGTCGCTGATCATGTCATGAGCAATAATCTTAACTCGAAAATGGTCCTGCTCCTAGATCACTGAACAAGGACTTCGTAGTCCTCGGGGACCACTGGAGTGAATCCACGCTTTACCTTTTAAATAAGAGCAAACTTCCGGAAGGTATAACGTTGGTTGGTTGGCTGGTTTGTTGTTTAACGCCGCACTCAGCAATATTCCAGCTATATGACGGCGAACTGTAAATAATCAAGTCTGGACCAGACACTCCAGTGCTTAATATCATGAGCATCGATCCACGCAATTGGGATCGATGACATGCATCAACCAAGTCAGAGAGTCTGACCACCCGATCCCGTTAGTCGCCTCTTACGACAAGCATAGTCGCCTTTTACGGCAAGCATGGGTTGCTGAAGACCAATTCTACCCCGGATCTTCACGGGTCGGAAGGTATAACGACGAACTAGGAAGATCAATATTAGAATAATGCCCTTCATGGACAAGAGGTGCTAGTAAGGTAACCGTATCTAAGTTCTTGTTTTGAGCTACACAGCTATCACTGAGGAGCACACTATGTGATGCAGTTCTATGTCTACATAAACCGGATGCTTTCAGACAAGAAATCACATCTGATTTACCACGTTTGGCATCTGTTTCACTCCACAAATACATTATTCCATCCCCAGTTTTTAAATCATGCAGTCCAAAATTGTACACCTACACATTCTGAAATGTCTGAAAGGGGGAGATTTTGTTGACAATCAAAGGATAAGCATCTGTGTTTTTCATCCAGATCAAAACAGGAGTCAGCATTTATATTGTGCATTTCATTTTCTCTCTTTAGTTCAGTTGATGTTTTCAGTCTGTCCTGATGAAAAAGCGTCATTGAGGGAGATTTTAAGTCTGATTCCCGGTCTCCGAATTATCAACTAGTGATAGTAGTGATTGGCGTGATGGGAGTGACTTGAAATGGGCCTCAACGTTCTGTTTCAGGGTATGTCTCTCACTCCCACCATTCGCTGCAGTTTATTTACTAAGTTGCTCAAAAATGCACTTTCCAATGGCATGGGTGTTCCTAAAGGCCTGTGAACAGTAATTCACCTCTCACAAGTCGTCGCCCTCCGCCTTTTCGCGGGTGTAAAAGGTGTATGAAACCAAATAAGCATGTAATCCTGTTGTATCATCTGCATGTTCGCACAATTTTTGGAAGTTTCTTGAAACAAAAGCAGCTCCAAATTTTTCAGAACTGTTATTCTTGCAAGTACAAGGCTGGCCGATTTCCCCTTCACCTATTTACATTTATCTGTATCTGTGCCAATCATTTTTACATCTCTTCACTGTTGACCATCGGGCATGTTTTTCTAATTTTAATTTTTGTTACTCGATTCTGGATCTTTCTCTGTACTCCTCAGGTGCATAATCTGGATCGCTATCCTCTTTGTTCACATTTCATGTCTGATTCAGTTGCATTATTGATTTCCTTTCCCTAAACAATATCTTGTGTAACACAAGAAACAACATGCTCTAGAGAAGACATTCCAACGTAAGAAGTCTCTCGATACTACAATATTCTCACCGAAATTCAACAATCTCACTACACAGAAACAATGTACAACAAAAAGTATGTGTCTTCACAGAATGGGGCTATCACTATGAATATTTACAAAACCTTTCTAAGTGTTAAGTGATTTGGTTGGTTGGTTGGTTTGTTGTTTAACGCCGCACTCAGCAATATTCCAGCTATATGACGGAGGTCTGTAAATAATCGAGTATGGACCAGACAATCCAGTGATTGATATTATGAGCATCGATCCACGCAATTGGGATCGATGACATGCATCAACCAAGTCAGCGAGCCTGACCACCCGATCCCGTTAGTCGCCTTTTACGACAAGCATAGTCGCCTTTTACGGCAAGGATGGGTTGCTGAAGACCTATTCTACCCCGGAATCTTCACGGGCTAAGTGTTTAGTGAACACCAATGTCACCTGAAAATACTATTATGATTTACACATGAACAACAGCTTGTTTTCTCGTCTTTTTGCTTGACCTGGTACGAGCGAAGGGACAGGATACGCTTACCTTTTCGCGAACACGTGGTATCATCACTGTTTGATAATGATTTGATGACATTGATGGAATCGTACAAATGATTTAACATATCATCTTGATAATTGTAAACTTCAGTATCAAGGAAGTTTTGATAATACGAGCATCACTAAATTTGATTCTCAATGTCCATAGATAGCGCCTGAATATTGATATAGTAATCATTCAATGATGACCCTTTTACTACATAAATCATCAACGCCAGAGAATAATCAGACTCGATTATCTGCTGAAACATATTTCATTGGGTGTAAAAGGCAAGATTGTGCTAAAACATATACAGAATATCATTGATGTCACCAGGTGTTAGTGAATAGTTTATATTTGTATATATTTGTTGGATGTTTCATGAGCTCCTCCGTCCGTTCCATCGTGTGCCAAATTGGGAGAATGTTGTCTTTTGACAGTGTCTCAGCCATTCATACATTTGCATATATACTTAATCGCTGTTGCAAATAACTCACTTTAACGTGTTTTAATCTTCGGCTGAGTCTTTGGTCCTGAACATTAGAAGAAAGAAGAAAGTATATAAATCGTCTCTACCCTTTACGGTTTTTTAAGGCGTGTTTAGGCCAAAACTCTTACCAAGTATAAAACACGCGCATATCAGTTAAAGAATGTTTAACTGTATTAGTGTATTTCCCTGCAAGACATCTAAATGTAAAGACGTGTGTTTTCAGAAGAAAATGTTCTTAAAGTATAACACAAAAGTGTTTTTATACATAGACATGATAGACATGATCAAACATATGCAAGTAGTATCCAACTATAAATATCGAGGTATTGTCTTCACATCCAGATTAATTTGGTCAAAAGCGTGTGAAACATTAGCACTACACTACTGCCTAGAAGTTCATTCCCCTTACACGCATGGGCAACGCGTTACGCAACCCGTGTGCACCCCGTCGGTCACCCGAGTGGAACCCGTACGCCACACGTGTGATACCCGTGTGCAAAGCGTGTCACACTCATTAGAGGGGGAACAAACTTTTGACCAAAGGAGGACCCATGGGCATGTCTACCTGAACCTGGACGTGGTAACAAGGAGATGACTTTTTGATTTCCTGACGAAAAATGTTAATACACATTTTATTATATGTACTTGCTGGTGTTTCAATTTTAGATGTGATTACATGGTGTCTTGCGATGGTGTTAAGAGAATACATGATCCTGTTACATGTTATTGCTATTCAAATGCATTTATTGTGATTTGACATTAAGCGTCTGTGGTACGACTTCCAGTGATCATGTTTATGAGGTTTGGTGGGGCATTGTTTTTATTGGACCCTAATTACTTTATGATGGTTGGGCCTCTTCGTCTCAGCTCCATAGCCGTGACGCTGGGAAAGGGCAGCATTTAATTAATGAGAGTAGAATATATCCTGGAGGATACACTTGAGGGAGAGGGCTATACTAATTACCGTACCACAGGAAGAGACCTGTAGACGTGAGCACGGGGTTGTGTGTAAGATGGCCGTCGCATAATGGCCGCCAGGAGTGGTAAACATTGAGCTAAAGCAGTGTTGTTTTCACGGGCCTGTTGAATAAATTTCCGGCGCTGCTGTCCATATATCTTCTACTTGATCCTTGATACATCATTTTGGCATTTACATTATAATATTTTTCAACGTACATTAATGGTTTACTAGTCATAGATTTTAGAGTATTTGTCAATTGTGGTGAACGTACAAGCAATAATTGTAATTTGTGGTGACATCTAAATTTAAACGTCTCTTTTAAAACAATAAGTAAGTACGATAGTAAATAATAATATTCAAATCGCATTAAACTACAATGAGACATCATCTGAATATGACTATATATGCAAATGTTACGAAACTGTACCTATCTTTACGAATTATTAAAAAATGGGCATAAAGTTCACGGAGACGAAGGCTATAGATACAATACCATATTTTATGTTTTAGATGATAAAGTACATCATTTGATAATGAATTCAGTTATTGATATCTAAAAACCGATTTTCCATATTAATAAACATTTCATGATAAAAAAACAATCAAATGTGTGATATAAATTCATTCTTTAGTATCCATAAATGAATTATTGATATCATATAACGAATAAATAGTAAAAAGGCGCCCTATATATTGTTCTTTGTGGACTGTATTAAGTAACACATTTGCATCACGGTTATAATGTTAATTGCTAGTCTTTTTCCTGCACCATCATTTCTTTCATCTTATGAAAAAATGTTTTAAAAATGGCAACTTATAATTAACTTATATAAAGCACTGGTATAAATAAATAGTACACACACTAATTTAATGTCACAACTGGCCTCAATCTGTCACATACAGCACTAAAACTACTATATTTCAAGTCTCTTAACCAAGTTTGAGAAGATGACAAACAGCATCAAGGAACTCGATAGGGGTTTTCTGTCCTTGAGTCAACATTTCCTTAAGACGTCTCAGGCGATTTTCAGTCTCTCTGTAAACTCGCTTCCTGCTGGGTGGGGCGGCACCAAAGTCTAACTGTTTTTGTCCTGTCTGCACACTCAATCTTCTTTATCACTTCTACAAATCGGTAGATATTCGGGTGGCGGTGGGGTAAGGTTCTGTAAAGGCCATGGTGAAATCCCTCAAGATTGTTGTTGGTGCGAGGGCCGGCTCTCTGGTGGTGATTCAAGAGAGGTATTGGAAACCGAGCATCATCGTCAATTGATGACCATATAGTTGATGACCATATAGTCATTGAAGTCTTCAGTTCTCGGAACTGGTGGAGTTGCCTGCTTAGCATCCAACCAGGTGTCCTGGACATCACGCAAGGGCAGGAGGGCAAGTCCAGCAGCTCTTCTGATCCAGGATATTCCTTGTACTGTACTGCTAATCCAAGATCCTGTGTCTTCCGCAAGATCGCCTAACAATAATGAAAAAAACAACCTTTGACGTCGGCATTCGGGAACTCTGTGTTGACGGCACGAATGGCAGCCTTCTCAAAATCCGTCTGGACAGTGGCAGGAGCGAGGGGACGGTTGAATCTCTGTTGGACTTCTGTTTTGAGTCGGCTGAACAGTCTGGTGTAAGTTGTGGTCTGTCTGTCAGCCAGGAGGGCGAAGACAAGTGGGCACATACAGGAACGACTTCTTGCATGTATGATGTATACCTGGTTCCACAGATCTGGGCAAGATGTAAATGTTCCGTCCATGTATACAGTGTCTGCAGACTGCAAAGCTTGGAGTTGGTCATGGGTAGAAAATACAACAATCTTGTTAGCATCGCAATCAGTGAAAAGCAGGAATGGGCGGCTGTCTGTTGTTTCAGTCCAGTTTCCTTCAAGTTGGACTTCAGCTCTTGTCTGTGGGAGTGCTGGGTTTTTCTTCCGCCTGTGTCGGTACAAGGCACTGCTCATGCATGGGAACGATGGCTGGTCTTCTGTAGCTACCTCACCGTTGTACAGGGTACGCATCGACATAGTTCCTTCTCTGGCCCTCTTCCTCATGGTACTGATGAATCTTACTCTACTGCTGAGACATTTCTGATGAAGTCACCTACAGTGGTGCATCTGCCCTTACAAGTGGAGTCTACACACTTCCAGTGAATGCATGTCTGTCTGACAACATTCTTGTTATAACGATAGCCATCTAGGAATACCTGCACAGTACCCTTCTGTGACATGACATACTCCACTTTCCTGATACCAGCCATAGTGATAAAATGTCATCTAAATGATTTATAGGTTTTACGTCCGCTTCGCATTTATTGCATTTCGCGGACGGGGTAGGTGGGGAAGTAAAGATAAATAGATTAAATATGAAAAACACCATACCCAAAAAACTGTAACTACCCGGGGAGTAACCTAAATGATCCTAATGACTGTACTTCGAGAGTATTATTATTTTGGTGTTATTCTTGGGAGGAGACGTTAAGGGCCTTTACTATATTTTACAGGGGGACAGTGAGGTAAGGGTATAGCATATTGGGTAATTGAAGATATGCAGTTGGGCTGCATTATTTTAGGATAATGCTTTTGCAGAAGTAGATGCTGCACCATTGCAAGAAAACAAAACAAAACACAAAGACTTGAGTTGGATGTAAGGCCACAGGTTTATATACAGAAAAGTACAAGGACTGGAGAACACTCCGGGCTGGGAAACGCTAAACACGGATGACTGTCAACCCGAAGGTGCCCGGACAGAACAGCAATCGCGGCTCCGAGGGTAATCCATACAGAGCCAAATGATGGGACCCCCCAGGGAAAAGCGCATAGGGGGTCTGCTGTAGGCTCTACAACCACCATTATACAATAGAGCCTAGAGGGTACGCCTCAAAGACCCCAAAAACACCAAAATCACAACTCCCAGCCCAAAAGTGTTCCGCTACGCGTACAAACCAATTGTCGTGCGATGTAATGTGTAGAATGTGCCAGTCCAGGATCATCCCACCTGTTGTGCATATACAAACCTGTGACTTGTTCGACACGTTTGTGCCAGGACAGCTCTTGCCTCGCATATATTAACTTGTCAACAACTACAATATAAAGGAAAACAAGCAGCAGAACATGTTCCTGATACATGAAGCATACAAATACATGAAATAAGATTAACTATCAACTGAGGAATTGTTATACAGATATATATGTTTGAAATGAGAAATAATGGGTGGGATGGGAGGGAAAAAGCGTGTTACTGGTGTGGTTGTGTGAATGAAAAGAGGATGTAGCAACTAAATTCAGCTGAAACATGGATTACTTCCCTTTGTTTAGTGCATGTGAAGAGCAAAGACTGAATAATACACTAATAATGTGCCTTGCACTATTAAACCAGGAAGAGTAGCTTCCCTTTGACCCTGGACCACAAAAACAGGGGGAGAAGGCCCCTTGAATTGGAATAATGTAAGATTACCAAAATAATGCATTTTATTAGTTAGTAATAAACTTAATTATTTAAATATGGGAAATAGTTAAATAAAGAAAAAAACAAGGGTAAATGTTACAGCTGTATAAGCCAGTTGTCCAGGGGTCGTGGGTGGGGGTGGGTGGGTGGGTGGGGGGGGGGGGGGGGGGGGGCTGTGACGTGGTTTGGTGGCGTGCGGTGTGGGCTTGTTGTTGGCGCCGGCTGGCTTAACGACACTATTGAGTTAGTGTATGGTTAACCATGCCCCTGAGGATAGCCAGAAGGTCCGGTTTATGAGCACCCTGAGGAAGAGAGCGAGAGAAGAGTCAACCCCGATGCACACCCTCTACAACGACGAACTCTCCAACTTGAACAACGACGAGACAGGAATGATGACACCCTTCCCCACCATGAGAAGCGCGTTGTACCGGCACAGACAGAAGACGATTCCTGTTTTGCCACAGACAAGATCGGAGGTGGATCTCAAGGATTCCTGGACGCAGACATCAGATGGACGACCCTTCCTCCTGTTTGCTGACGGTGATGGAATCAAGTGTACATCATCCATGCAAGACTCGGAGCCACGACCTATCCCCTCATCTTCGCCTTACTCCCCGACCGTCAGACAGACACCTACTCAAGACTCTTTAGGCTACTCAAGGATGAAGTTCAACAGAGACTAAACAGACCACTTGTCCCGTCATGCATCCAGACAAACTTTGAGATGGCTGCTATTCGTGCTGTCCAAGTCGTGTTTCCTACTGCCGATGTGAAGGGATGTTTCTTCCATTACTGCCGGGCGATATGGAGGAAGGTCCAGGATCTGGGACTAGCTGTCGCGTATCGAGAAGATCCTGAAGTCTGCAAGTGGATAAGAAGAGCAGCTGGCCTACCACTATTCCCCAAGAACAAGATCCAGGACTTGTGGGTTGACGCAATGGACAACACACCAGATGTACCAAGAGCTGTCGCCTTCAACGACTACATCGTCACTACCTGGGTCGACCACGGAGCACGATTCCCCCTACCACTGTGGAACCATCACGGTACAACAGGTCCCAGGACGAACAACAACCTGGAAGGCTTTCATAACCGACTCAACCGAGGTCTCCCTCACCGACATCCCAACATCTACCGATTTGTGGAGGTAGTCAGGAAGGTGGAACAGGCAGAACGAGCTAAGATTTTACAGCTCGACTTTGGAGCAGCTCCAAGAGGCAGGAAGAGAATGTACAGAGAGATGGAGAACCGTCTCTGCCGCCTGAAGGACGAGTTGAATAGAGAGGTGAAATCCCCAATGCAGTTTCTAGATGCGGTTGGCCATTTCCTCAGGCTGGGATAAAGAGTGAATTATGAACATTTTGTTATAATGTATTATGAATTTTGAAAAATGAACATTTTATTATAATGTATTACTTGCCCGTGAAGAGATCACCCGTTTAATAAACATTCAGCTGTATTACACATTGTGTAATACCAAAACGCGTGCTTGTGTACTCTCGGAACACGGTTCACGAACAAATATTAAAAAGCTCTCAACATCACTTGGCTTATTCAAAGACATTGCGTGTGGAGTTGATAAATCACTGAGAGGAGCTTATGGAGACTCGATGACCCCAGCAACCTTGTTGCTAGGGTGACGTCACGTGGCATTGTTTCGCCGATTGGTCTTGCAACAAAATTCCACAAATTACGTCATCGGGTATTGTGACGTTATTGTAAAGTTTGAGGTACAAGGCCCGTTCCACAAGGCGATCGTATTGTAGCGCAACGACAGTCGTTAGTCTAAGTTAAAGTATGTGAGTTGCGATAGTCTTAGCCCTACGATAATTTTGTGAATTCTAAAGGTGGACCGTTGCATGGTATTAAATTCATACCTTTCAACTTTTGAGGTGTTTGAAGTATTATTCTGTTAAACTCAATTGGACTATGCCGTGGATCGTGTAGGTGTCAGCTAGCCTATTCATACTCAACAGTATAATTCTAAAAACGTTGTAAATGGCAAGTAATAAATAAAATACTAAGCTGGCTCCCGTGTAAAACCAATTTTATGAAACTCACGAATAGTTGTGGTATCTGACTCGCTTTCGCTCGTCAGATACCGGAACTATTCACTCGTTTCATAAAATTGGTATTACACGGGAGCTCGTTTAGTATTCTATATGTATTATGAAATTTGAAAAATGAACATTTTATTATAATGTATTATGAATTTTGAATAATATCGTAATCGTAATTAAATATTTATCTCAATCTATTCGTGTTTCTTGGGTTGTTCCATTGTATGAAATAGGTAACAGACTAGGGATTAGCAGTGCCATGGACCATGAACTTTGTTGTCTTAAGCTGTAGGGGAAATGGGATGTAGGGGTTTTGGGAGGTTACCACTGGGGTTATAGGCACGGACGTCGGAGAGGGCGACTCGTGTTGGAAATTTCGATCCCGATCCGAAAGTTGGGGTGTTTGTTTACTAGGGCATAGTTATGTTGTATAGATTTGTTTGGGAGGTTCTAAATTCGGTCTACAAGGTCGGCTTTGATGATGAATTGCGTTATTGCATTGAAGATGTAGATAGGGTTGGAAGGGTTGAAAAGTAGTGTGAGGTTACCACTGGGGTTATAGGCACGGACGTCGGAGAGGGCGACTCGTGTTGGAAATTTCGATCCCGATCCGAAAGTTGGGGTGTTTGTTTACTAGGGCATAGTTATGTTGTATAGATTTGTTTGGGAGCTTCTAAATTCGGTCTACAAGGTCGGCTTTGATGATGAATTGCGTTATTGCATTGAAGATGTAGATAGGGCTGGAAGGGTTGAAAAGTAGTGTGAGGTTTGGTTTATAGTTAGGAGGGATAGCGTGATAAAGTTTTTTTATCCCAGGATTGTGATCGGATTTTGGACCAATTATGAATGATAAGAGGGAGATGATGGGCCTGCATATTCTGAATTCTAAAATATAATCTAAAGCATTCAACGTGCTGTGACACTTTCACAGAACACCAGCCCATGTCCCCCCTCATAGCAGTAACTGGGGCATTTTTTCTTACGCCTAGAAACAAACGACAAGTCTTATTTTGAATTATTTCTACTTCCTTATACTTATTCAAACCCCAAATGCCAGCACCATAAAATAGAACAGGTTCTACAAGAGCTTTATAAAGCTTGTTAAATACTTCGTAAGACATGCCACCCGCGTGTTTAAACTTTGAATACAACGCAGAAAGAGCTCTGCTAGCCGA
Organism: Haliotis rufescens; assembly: GCF_023055435.1. Taxonomy (NCBI): domain Eukaryota; kingdom Metazoa; phylum Mollusca; class Gastropoda; order Lepetellida; family Haliotidae; genus Haliotis; species Haliotis rufescens. The sequence goes on from NW_025963802.1 coordinate 486,641, forward strand.
TTTACACAGTACCTGGACTGTTTTGTGCATATCTAAATGCTCATCAAAAGTTAAACCAAGATATTTGTAAGAGCTTTCATAATCAATAATAGATTTGCCGCATACAAATACTCGCTCAGATCTAGCCACAGATTTGTTTCTGAAATGCATGATTTTGGTTTTGTCTGAATTAATATCCAAACGTCATTTTTGACACCATATATTTAAAACATTTAACATTTTCTGTAACGAGTCTTCGTCTTCAGCTAACAAGGCTATATCATCAGCATACAACAAAACTGATAACACAGAACTTTCAATAGGTATGCTACAGTTTAACTTATTCATGTCTAACACCAAATCATTAATATAAACGGAAAATAACGTTGGCGATAACTTGCATCCTTGTTTAACGCCCAAGGTAACATTAAAAGATTCAGTGATAAAACCATTGAGCTTAACTGCACACTTTACGTCCATATATAAGGCTTGTACAGCTTGTAGCATTTTACCATGAATACCAACAGACATAAGCTTGTACCAAAGGCAATTGCGATTAACCCTATCAAACGCCTTCTTAATATCAACAAAACAGACATACGTAGATCGTTTAGAGGCTTTACGGTTATTAACAATATTATAAAGTGCATATAAGTGATCAGTGCAGTTTCTCTTAGGTCTAAAACCATTTTGCTCTTCCACAAGAATATTATTTGACTCCAACCACTTCTGTATCCTACAGTTCAGTATACACGTGTAGACTTTACAGGGTATTGATATGAGAGTAATGCCCCTGTAAGACAAAGGATCTGACGGGGTACTTTTGTCCTTAGGAATAGGAGTTATTAGTCCTGCTCCCCACTGAGACGGCGACACTGAATGTTCAAAACAATACTTAATGATATGGTGAAGTAAGTTAATACAATGAGGATTTCGTAGTACTTCTACCGGTATACCGTCTACCCCAGGCGCTTTTCCTGTCTTCATCTGCATAACAGCAAGGTCAACTTCCTGGACTGAGACAGAGCGGTTCAAATCCGACAGATCATAATCTGCACACTCCACGGTACCGCTACGCACACGTTCGCACACAGTATCATAATGAGCACGTTCAAACGCTGTATTCTCACTACCGTTATAAAGCGTGCTGTAGGAGGTTTTCCAGTGATCCAATACAGTGTCAGTCTCACAGGTCACGGACCCGTCGTGCATCAACACCTCCATAGGGATAACGGAACTAGACTTTCTGTCGTTGGCTATACCAAGTCGACCTATCTTTTTCCAGAAGTCTCTGCCGCTGTTAATGTTCTGTAAACTGATTAGTTCTTCTTGTTTCTGTAGCTGGTATGATCTTCTCGCCTTGCGGTTTGCTTTGTCAAACAGTTTTCTTGCAGATTGAAAAACGCCTTTAAGAACACGTTTACGATGAACACAACCTTTAAAAGACAACCAGCGCTTTTCCTTTACACCAACCCCATCCCATAATAATTGTAATTCATCAGTCCAATATGGCTTTCGCCTACAATAATACCTGTTGTTGGTGTTTTTCTCAGTAAATGTCTTTATCTTATTTAGCTTTAAGTCCATTTCTTTTTTAATTAAAGTAGTAAACTTCTCATATGCAGAGTGAGCGTCTTGACCTTGTGTTAGGGCATCGTCTATCTTCTGAAGTGTATCTTGTAATTTGCGTGCAGTATGTTCATCATTCAGGAAACTGTCCGGTATATTAGCTACATTGTACCTTGGTATATCCCAGCAACCCGATAACAGCTTCATATCGTCAGACTTAGAATCTGGTTGAATTGCAAGTAAGTCTAGCGTTACATCCAGTACAGAATGATCAGGAATACAGTCACATCCCATCTGAGTAGTAAAATTCTGTACGTCTGACATAAGATGCACGTTAAAATCTGACACATCATTCAGCTGCTCATGAGGCACAATAATGTAATCCACTACGGCCCGACCCCTATGCGACACAGAAGTGAAGTTGTCGTTTCCAAGTCTACCGTTAACAACACACATATCACAGTCTATAAGAAAGTCTAGTAGTAGGTACCCAGCTGCATTAACGCTCTCGTCTATCACATTCCTTTCCCCCACACTGTCAACACCTTCGATATAGTCGGAGTTACTACCAATGCGTGCATTAAAGTCGCCAGCGATGACAACTTTTCCAAGATTTTGATATTCATAAACATGTTGAAGTAAAATATCAAAAAATTCTTCTGCATCATGTGACCTAGTAGAAGCGGCTGGAGGTAGATACGCTACACACAAAATAAGTGTTCTGTAGATGTTGAGGAGGGTTTGTTTGTCAGACCCCCAATTGTTACCTTTAATTAGCTCTCATTAATTGGGATAATTGGCGGTGCTGCTGGTCTTGGCAAAGTGGATAGCTATATGATTGGCTTTATCTTTACTGGATGGGCAGTTTTTGAAGTTGGGTTGGACTGATTTTCGAAATGTCCCTTTTAGTCATTTAAGTTTGTTCCAGATTTTTCTTGAATTATTTTCGCCAATGTTTGGGGTATTGCAGAAGAGCTGCCAGTGTTTTTTCCTGGCCGTTTTAATAAGCTGTTTAGTATGGTTTCTGAGATGAATGAAATCAGGGGTTTTAGTTTTATCTCGTTTACTTCTATTTAGGGCTCTTTTTCTTAATTTTCTAGAGTTTTGGATGTCGTCGTTCCACCAGGGAACTGGGTTGTGGGAAGCGGCGGATTTGGTTGTGGGTATGCATTGGCTTGCGATATCGAATAGTGTGTTGGTAAGGTTGGTGTTGAATGTGTCTATGTTGCTGTTTTGTATTGTTGGGGGGTCGGTTTGGATGCATAGTTTTGTAAAGAGTTGCCAATTGGCTTTTTGAAAATTGAATTTTATTTGCTGGGTGGTTTCTAAAGGGGGTTGAAGTGAGTGAAGGGGGATTTAGAGAGAATTTGGTTTGTCAAATGTCACCATGATGGACTCTAGTTATATACTATAGTGTTAATCCACAATAAATTGAGTAAACCCAATTTAAGGTTCAAACTACTCTCAGCCAGACAACTTGTAAGTTGCTTTTCCTGCATACACATGAAACCTTTTGTTCTTAACAGTGTATAATTGTGATTTCCTCAACCAGTTAATTTCATTAAAAGTGACGGGTCTTTTTTATTATAATCTTCTTTATCTACAAATAAGTTGTTTTCATTAGGTACATCTGTAACTATTTAATCTTCACAAAGTACCCTTCCTTGCCTTTCTAAAACAACATCGAAAAGAAGCTAATGAGTCTTCTTAATTAAAGGAGGACTAAACCATTATAACAATGGGTAAACTCAATCAGCCATGACAACTCTCTGTAGATGTTTTGGCATGTAGACGTTTTGGCATGTAGAAGTTTTGGGAGTGAACCGTGACAATAGCTCAATTTGACTCAACTTGTGTGTCGCTCTCGCGTTGATTTGCTAACGAACCAATTTAGGTGGGTTTTAGTGCACAATGCGTTTAAGCTCCCATGTCTAATCCTTATGAAAACACATTAAGGGTTTAAAACAACACAGTAATCCATATCATGTTTCACATCACCACGAAATATGACACATAAATAAGATATATTTCTTCTTTTAATAACAAAATAAGATAATATAAAGTTTTGTCACTCCCGTTTTATTCACAAAACACACCATCAACAATGTCACAACAATGTATCATTTTACATTACTCCAAGTGAAGCGATGGTCGGCATACTCCATTCTGGATACGGCACCATCCATCAGTCGTGCTCAAGTTGTTAGTTCTTGGACCGTCTTTGCCGAAGTGGTTCGAAAGATGTCGCCAGTTGTCTCCAGTGGAGTAACCAAGGACCTTCAGTCGAAACGCGTGCAGGACATGTCTTTTCAAGACACAGCCAAGACTGCCACGTGTCTCTCTTCTTATTGCAACGGAACATAAATCGATGAAAACAAAGAATCCTACCTTCACGATGGGATGGTATGAATTTGATGTCAACTTGAGCGTTTGCCATTTTGCAAGTAACTTCTCGCTTTTTAATAATGCTCATTTAATTAATTAAGATTGACACTGACTGAACATGCTACTATGATTGGCATGATTACCAAATCATAATTAATTGCTGAGATGTGGTCATGGAGAACATACTAATCCTATGTTAAAACATACTATTCCTTTACGTAAACAGATTAAAACTTCCAAGCATTACCTCATGTCGCTGACAAATAAGTCAGGTGTGACAGTTATCACAATATAAAGATTTGATATATGCCGACTGACACTCTTGGTGGGTCAGTGTTAAGACAACAGATCAATACACACGCTTCCTATTCAGTATGTACGTATGATTACATGGCTGTGTGTATGCATGGTATGTATGGCTGTATGTATGATTAAATGTATGTAAATTATGTATGTGTATTTATGTGTGTGCGTGCGTGTGTGTAAATGTATGTAAGCCTAAACGCTTCGGTCGTTTGAAGCCAGAAGGCAGAGGTATTCCCGGGAAAGAAGCCTACTCTCGCAGAGCTCACTAGAGCTGAAACTTCTCTCGCAGAATTTTTTTGGAGAAGGCGAATGGAGCAGAGTAAGCTTAGGGATTATCGGCTGTTGCGTGAAAACAATGCTTTTCCTGAAGCCTTAGAGTGCCCTGAACATGGAATCATATGTATATAAACTATACTTATGATATGTAAAACATGCACTGTAATACCTAATTTGATATCTACTTATGTGGCCAAGAGTCTTTTTGAAATTTCATTTGTTTGACCCAAATGTAATTCCAGATATTCTATATTGGCAAACAAAAGCTATTCTAAGTGAAAAGTAATCTATAATGTAAATGGTAATTCTATGGATTGTACCATGGATAGTTTGAATTCTCATGTGTCCAATTATCATGTTTATTCAAATGATTTTTTTTCAAGATAAAGTTATATATCACTAGATTATTGCCTGTATTTGTTTTTGTGATTACCTTGTATTTATTTTTCCATATAATAGAAAATTATGGAAAGTTTGAGCGATCTGCGTGGAGTGAATTTCCATATGTGTGTTCTACTAAGTAAAAGTTTAATAGCCACTATACTTGTCATTTTATTTATATGAAAATAACATAATCGTAACCGTAATAACTTCAGCTTTATTTTGATAGATTACAAATGAGAATTGGACAATTTTAAAGACATTTATTGACCTTTTTGATGCAGTACAAAAATGACGCTGACGTGGAATGCAAAATCGCGATCTTTAGGGTACCTACACAAATATGATGATGGTGCATGATGGACCTAAGTAGCCCATGGCCTAATATTTTTTATTATTCAACCCGACCTACCCCGTCGATGTAATACAGGACTGTGATGTTGATGTAAAACCTAAAACTTGATGATGATGATAATATGTGAATGTTAATGCAACAAGCGACGCGTGTGAAGATATATTGAATACGTTTGGCACCTATTTCTACACCTTTTTAACGGTAAAATTAGATACACTTAAACGTAAGTAGCATATAACCGTTGAAATTAAAAGGTCTACAAGAAGATGTATTTCTTATAATAGAAGGTCCATAAGGGTATTTAGTATTTCGTTATGAAAAAGTAGTTCTCTTGATATTCAATACTGGACATTTCCCCACAACCCACTTTTTGTTTGTTTATGGTAAAAGTTAATAAGAGGAGGTTTGGTGGGGGACTAGTAGTATCTTTTCAGAGGGTGTTATTCTGGCATTACCCTCTATTTACTGGAGGATATTGGAAATGAATATACTGTAGACTGTCATGTTGTCTGACTACAGATAGGATTTGTTATCTTAACAATCACTGGGGGTTTCACATTAGAGGTGATTTGTACAATTGCCCAAATGATCCTGCTGAGTATTGGTGCTTAGTGATGTCAAATGGAATATTTTATTATCAGAGGAAATTGGTGGTGAAAACTTAATACCATCTATACAGTATATCTTCAGGATTTTTAGCCCTTTCTTTCTCTGTGTGTAATTCTGATTGAAAGAAGTAACTCAACCAGTTCATGCATTCCATGGTAAAAAAAAATCAGACTTGGTTAGAATCCGTGTTTATCTCCGACAACTTCCCACTGGTGACATTGTAGTGAACTTGAGAAGTGGAGATGATTTTTTATATTCATATTATTATAATCTGTCAAACTATACATAAATGTGTGTGTGTCATAAAATTCAAAGGGACTGTTCCCTACACTCATCAATATCATAATGAATGAACATTAGTGTATTGTGTGGATTATATAAAGCTCTCACTAAGTATATCTTTTACATGCATGACAGATGGGATTAAGGGAGAAATGAAATATTTTCTTGAACGTTTCCAATAACTAGTGGAGAAAATTGGAAATGGCTGAACCTGTAGATAGCGTCAAATCCGTGATGGATTTGACAGATCTCACAGGGTAACATTCAACAGGCTCTTTACCTTGTGATCATGTTAACATTTTTTCTTAACAGTTTAGAAAAAGAGAATATATTTGAAGTGAACTACATTGAAAAATGAGAGAAGAAATTAATTGTCAATGTTTTTTATCATAAAAACTCTCTGGTCAGTAAACAACAGTTGTTATTTTAGTACTTTGAAGAGGAATCCCAAACCTTCTCTTACTCTGTTATGATATATAATGTCAAAGTGAAAGCAAAAAACCCATTTACGTGCAACACAGCATTTTCCATGGACTTGTTTATTTGCTATTTTGATATACATGTGTTCAGATTGATTGAAAAATATACAATATCAACTATAAATTTCTTCCGTGTGTGAATGCGTGTAATACTTGCATATTGGCTCCCCAGTTCTCATAATGCTTCACATGAAAGCAAAATTGTGTGTTTGATTAACATCATCTCTTATGTCAGTGACTGATTTGAACCACAGCCAGTGTCCCAACGCTCGTAAATGTTTCGCCCTCGCGATCTAACGTTATAACATTTCAGGTCATAGACATCCTCTGATACACAGCAGATGCGTTCTGGTCATATTACCTTTCGGCTCCATAGTCTGTACTGTCTTAAAGTTTACTTTATTAGTCTTCGGATGTTACGTCTAGTACACACAAACAAGACCGTTTAGCCTATATAAGGAATGTAGCAGGCAGTGAATCTTCCAGTTGGCTAACTTACTGTTGGTAATATCCGTTTTCTTTTAGCAAATAAGAGGATAGTTAGTAACAAAATATACGATATACAACGCATATTTGCACAACTATCACCAAACCATTCGACACTGACACCGCATCAAACCCCGCGGTAGACTGGACACAGTTATGTGCTCACCGATTAGATAAACACCTACCGACAGGGTGGGGATTGTGGTTCAAAGCGAAACAGACAACCCTGTCTGTTGTCTAATAAATGCTGGGCGGCGCCTTTGATCCTGCCTCTAACCATGCATGAAGTAGGAGTAAACGATGACCAGGATGGCCTTGAAATAAACAAGATTCTTCTTGTTGAATATCAAGGTACCAATTCATCGGTCACGTGGTTTTCTTATGTATCAAGTGTATCCACAATTAACTAGAATGTTTCATATCCACCAAAATGTATATGCGTCAGTGTGCTTTATCAACACATGTATAATGCTTATTCACGCTTGGTGTGCCAGACTGAAATTAAACATTATGATAGCGTCAGCAGGGATAATAGAGGTCATAAGACGTGGCATAAGAAGATCATACATAAATATGTTTAAGTTACATAGGCAGCAGGCTAGATTATTTACAGCAATACAGTTCAAATATTGTGTTCAATAAAAGAAAACGTTGACTTTAACACACTTATTTTTGTACTATTAAACAAACTGTGAGACATTTTCGCTTATTGTAATGAGATCAAGGTAAAAAGTCATATCTTTCTCTGAAATCCACGGGCATAGTTTCTGTCAAACATAAGAACGTAATCAGGGCGGCCAGCTTTGACTTGTCGTGTGCCTTAAAGTTAGTTTAAACATGTCAAAAGCGATTGACCCTACAATATAGGGTCATTTACTCCAACGTTCTAACTTTCAATCGTCTTAACAGGACCATATCGTTTATTATATATCGACTGCCTGTCTCCATGTCTTAAGTTGTTAATCGGTAACTGCGGTCCAGATTTATTTAATTTATTCATCTATTGTTGCAAACTTGACTGATTTGTTTACACAATAAAAATTCTAATTGATCATGCACCACTGAGGCAGTCAAGCACCTGTATAAGAAATATAAAAGCAGCCATGTTACATGTAGTCCCGAAAGCTGGCAATTATTTCGCCACAATATAACTGAAAAAATGCTGATGTGACGTGACATATAAACTTACCCACAGACAATACATTTTTTCCAGAGAGTGTAGCACAATTCTATCAAAGTTTTATTGACAATTTGAAAAAGTATAATAATATAACAGTGCGAAAATCATTATGTTTTTCTTCAAGTTTTATCAAAATCAAATATATTCTACTACTTTAAGTTTCACATTCCCAAGCCAGTAAAAGCTACATAGTTTACAGGACGTCTATCATAATACGTAACGCTTGGAGATGCAAGCTGTCGAAACCAGTCAAACGAGCTGGCAGATGCTAATCAGCTAGCGCTATTGAAATTCTAGACCCGGCTGACCAGATTCAGACACAGCTGACCAGCCAATAAACAATTAACTAAGCAAGTCAGCACATCAAAACTTTCAAAATTTGACCACCATGTGGGAAACCATTGTTATCAATTCCAAACTGGACAGATGGGTAGTGACATGCTTTCAAACGTGGACTGGAGGTCTCGGGTATAAATGCAGGGGTATCTTGGCATAGGGTAAATACCTAAACCAAGCCTAAACCAAACATAAATCCACCCAGTTTCCCAATGGAAGGCCTAAACATTTTTCAATGGAATGCCAATGGCCTCGCCGGCCATGGTTCTGAACTTAAAGCTAAATTCAAAATAGATAAAGGTCCCCATGTAGCTTGTATTCAAGAAACCAAATTCTCACATAAAACTAAATTCAACCTACCAAATTATAACGCAGTAAGAACCGACAGGTCCAAAACCATCCCAGGCAGAACAGGAGGAGGTCTAATCATCTACGTTAGAGAGGATATTAACTACGAGGAAGTTAAAGTAAACACTCCTAATCTAGAAGCTAATGGAATCCAAGTCACCATCAATAACCAAAAAATAAAAATCATTAACATCTATCACTCAACACTAAAACCAATTAAAGATACAGACCTAGACATCCTTTACCAATTAGGAAATAAATCAACAATCTTCCTAGGAGACTTCAATGCCCATCATCCTACCTGGGGCATTGCAGATAAACTAGACAACCATGGACAACTAATATCAGAGTGGATCGAAAAAAATGACCTAATACTATTAAACAATAACCAACCAACTAGATACGACAAAATCCACCACACCATGTCGGCTATCGACTTAACAATATGTACGCCAGACTTAGCACAAAGTCTGATGTGGGACGTCCACCCAGTACCTCTAGGCAGCGACCACTTTCCCATAAATATAACCCTAGGAAATATAAAAATACCAAATCAAACCCCTAAACAGGAACCTAAATTTCAGTACAAAAACGCCAACTGGGACCAATTCCAAGAATTATGCAACGAAGCTAATCTAAACGATTTAGAAACAACTGACCCCGAAACATTCTGTCAAAACCTAACTAACTTCATAATCAACGCAGCCAAATCCGCAATCCCCTTCAAATCATCCAACCCAGGAAAACCCACTGTCCCTTGGTGGAATGAGGAAATAGAGCTAACTAGACTAAAACGCAAATCAGCTTTCAACAGAGCTAAACGAGACCCCTCTCATCTCAAAACAGCTCATGAACTAAACCACCAAGTCCAAAACCTAGTTAAAACTGCTAAAACCAAAAACTGGAAAAAATTCTGTGAGGAGCTAAACCACCACACCGACGCTAGGAAGGTGTGGCGCAAAATTCACGCCATCCGAGGCATCAAACGGCACAAAAAAGCCCCAATATAAACAACTCAACTAACCCCAACCAAAAGGCCAACAACCTAGCCAAACACTTCTCTAAAGTTAGTAGCAACAGTAACTTCAGTAAGAAATTCCAAGATAAACTAAATAAAGAAATAAAATTCTCCAAAGAAATCAGACAAGACAACCTAGAAATAAATCAACCTTATACCATAGAAGAACTAAATCACGTACTAAACAATAGAAAAAAAGGAACAGCCCCTGGCCTAGACCTCACCTCTTACCAAATAATCAAACACTTACCTACCAAACTACTCCAAACTTTACTTAAACTATACAACCTAGTTTACCTAAACGGACAGGTCCCATCCTCATGGAAGGAAGCTCTAGTAATCCCAATACCTAAACCAAATAAACCAGCAGATCAGGCAAACTCCTATAGGCCCATATCCCTAACCTCAAATCTCTGCAAAATAATGGAACTTATGACTAAAAATAGGCTACAGCACTACCTAGACCAAAACAACATCATAAACCCCGACCAAAGCGGCTTCACTCCTGGCCGATCAACTCTCGATAACCTTGCCCGACTAGAACAGGATATAAAAACAGGACAGCTAAACAAGCAATACACCATAGGCATATTCCTCGACTTCTCTAAAGCTTTCGATATGGTATGGCACCACGGGCTAATACAAAAACTTAAAAAAAATAGGACTAAAAGGCCAAATAATAAACTTCATCCAAGATTTCCTAAACAATCGCAAAATTACCGTGGGTATAGACCTTACGCTATCGGACCAGTGTCCCCTAGAAAATGGCACTCCCCAGGGCAGCATTCTCAGCCCAACCCTCTTCAATATAATGATAAATGATCTATTCGAGGGCTTATCCCCTAAACTAAACACTTCAAAATTCGCGGATGATGGAGCCCTATGGATCCGCACTAAAAGCATTAAAATGGCAGAAAACTTAATCCAAAAATCTCTAAATAAAATACAACAATGGGCAGACAAATGGGGCTTCTCCCTTAACTCAGATAAAACAACAGGAGTAGTATTCAAACATAAAAACATGAAACCTGCCTACCCAATCCTCCAGCTAAACAACCAAACAATCAAATTCCAAAAACAAACCAAATTCTTAGGACTTATTTTCGATCAACACCTCACCTGGGAGGCTCACGTCCAAAACCTAAAAACTAGATGCAGCAAAGACCTTAACACATTAAGATGTCTCACCGGCTCTAACTGGGGAGCATCCAAAGATACCCTCCTCTCACTATATACAACACTAATTAGATCAAAACTAGACTACGGCTGCGCCATATACAATACCCTAAACAACTCTCTATCTAAAAAACTTGACTCAATCCAATACCAAGCCCTTAAACTAATTACACGCACCCAACATGGCACCTCCTACACCTCACTTCAGGCCCTTACAGGAGAAATGCCACTAAATCTACGCAGGGAACAGCTAAGCCTTAATTTCTGGGCCGCGTCCCAAACAAACCCTCTCATCCAAAACCTAATTAACCAAAACATTAGCCCAAGAAACCAAGCTCTAGCTCGCAAACACCCCTTACTCACCCCAATATCCCAAAGAATAACTAACTACCTCAATGAACACCAAACTCAAAATCTTAAACAAAACTGCAAAAAATCAAATATCTTCACCCCTAAACTCAAAATACCCCAAATAGACACAACGCTAACTAACCAAATAAATAAACAAACCGACCCAAACATAGCTAAAACAACCACACTTTCATACATACACGAAAATTGGCCAAATTGGTGTCACATATACACTGACGGATCTTCAGACCCGATCTCCAAACACACAGGTTTCGGAGTCCATACCACACAACCAGTTATATCCACACAATCTTACCGACTCCCAAACAACCAATCTATATTCACGGCCGAACTTATGGGCATGGCCTCAGCCCTGCATAACCAACAATCAAAAAACCACAAAAAAATCCTAATTCTCACTGACTCGCTTAGTGGACTACAAGCCCTCCAAAACAAAAATACCAAAAAACGACCTAAATTAATAAACCAAATACTTAAAAGCTCCAACGACCTAACAAAAGCAGGCAAACAAATAACCTTCTTGTGGATCCCCGCCCACGTAGGAATTTACGGCAACGAAAGCGCCGATAAAGCAGCTAAATTATCTCTCAAAATACCAGAAATAAGCCTAAACCTACCCATCTCAAAATCAGAAATTAAAAGTGTAAACAAACAAAAAATAACCAAAAAATGGCATAATCAATATCAAAACTCAAATAGCCAAATCAAAAAAGTGCTCAGAAAACCACTAGCCAAACCTAAAATCCTGCACCCCTCTAAAAAAATTGACAGATTAATTACAAAACTCCAAACAGGACACACGAACCTAAATAACCACCTAAAACAACTTAAAAGACACACCACAGGCAACTGCCCCCACTGCAAACAACCCGAAACCACAGAACACGCACTCATCCACTGCACCCACTACCAAACACACAGAACCACACTACAAACCAACCTCAATCTAAATAAGGTTCCTACTCTAGATGAAATACTAAACCCTCAAAATAAACTAGAAAACTTCAAGGCCCTAGGCGTATTCCTAATCAAAACAGGCCTAATTAAGCGCATCTAAAAACTAATTAATCTACCAACCCAAAATCCAATAAACATACAAATACCCACCTCACCCAGCTCCCTTAGTTCCCTCCTCCATCCACCTCGGCATTTATTCCAAATTTTAAATTTTCAAAAATCGATATAAGCAACCCCTAAAAGCCCCCTCTTGTGTTACACACACCACTTTCACCCTTCTCGGAATACACTAAATGGTCTGGCCAGGCCCGTGTGCGAAATACGCTGCAGCCGGAAAGCGCACGTTAAATCTTCTATATCAGTCAGTCAGTCAGGCATAGGGTCATTCCTGCATTTCGCCTGAGAACCTCTCTGTCTGTTTTTGAAGGCGTGGATATCCCGGAGTTAATTCCCCGTAACAATTCTAGGCATAAACGGTCCCTTAAAAAGGACGGTTTCAATAATATGAATATTAAAATTCATCATCACTTTTCAAGTTTACAAAAATGTCTCCAGTTGGAAGATGTCACAGATAAACAAGGATTCTAACTGAGTTTGATCGTCACAGGTTTATCTCCAATTTGCCAGCACAATGCAGAGGATTAACAGTTACTGTGAGTGAGCATGGTTTTACACCGCTTTTAGCAGTTACTGTGTTTATACAATTCCCACAGATATCATGCCAAAAACGCTCACAGTAGTTAGTGAGTAAACTCAACTGAGGATTTCACAAGTATGTATCACAACCTTTGAAAGCTAACATGTGAATAAACTCAGTTCACTGAAACTTAAATAATTAAGGCACTTGCAGTGACCAGTTAACAAGTAATCAGTGAGATATTATATAAATACTGGGAACGCCAAACAACTTCATTGTAAATAGACAAATGCACCTGTGAATGGTCAAGGTTTTAAATACCGAGTAAAACAAAGACGAGGTGCCAGCCTACACTGGAAATGCTGTATGCTGCATGTCCAGCCTGCATCAACACCTCTAGTGATCTATTCGTGATTCCGAGCCTTGCGCATAACCATTGTCATGACCTGGTTGAGTGACTTCCTTCCATCAACGTGAAAGGATTACCCACAGCGAAAGAAAGGATTAAAATCCTAAAGATATCCTATCCAAATGGTATAAGTACTCACAACCAATTTCCTCCAATAGTAAACTGTCACCTTTGGTATCCCCAATAACACTCACCATGGTTATTGGGCAAATGTAAAAATCACAAGCCCTAACGAGATTCTGTCTATATGGTCACACCCGGTGATTGTGAAGATCTAAAATTCTATCAACAGTTTGTTTGTTTGCTGTTTAACGCCGCACTCAGCAATATTCCAGCTATATGAAGGCGGTTTGTAAATAATCGAGTCTGGACCAGACAATCCAGTGATTGACATCATGTGCATCGATCCACGCAATTGGGATACGATGACATGCATCAACCAAGTAGGCGAGCCTGACCACCCGATCCCGTTAGTCGCCTCTTACGACAAGCATGGGTTGCAGAAGACCTATTCTACCCCGGATCTTCAGGGGTCGGATCCTATTCAAGCACTATCCACACATTACATCCATTGTGACAATGGAATAGTTTCATCATACATCATTATGATGTTTTGTGCATGCAGGTCATTGGTTCAATGCATAGAATAACAGATAATCAAGTATTAGCTTGGACGTCGTTTTAAAAAGGTGCCCTCGCAACGTTGCATTAACAGTTGTTCTGATTTGAGTCCATGGGTGGCTCAGTCGTCTAAGGCTCAGCAATTCACTGTGCAGAGTTAGGTCCATTGAAAACATATGATTGTGAGATCGAATCCCGGTTCGCCACGATTACCTTTCTAGGTTTACCAGCACCCAACCCGTGCTTGTGGGTTTCACCAAGGTGATAAACGTTTGAAACCTGCATTACTATGGGCTTTCAGCCCACGTCTAGCTGGCACGCCGTGATATAACTGGGATACTGTTCAAAACGGCGTTAAACCGAACACACTGACTCACACAAATCCTGACTTCAAATGTGAGGTGTCCTGTGTCAGGATTACATATATGGTTCAATGTTCAGTGTTTCATGATATATGACTGATATCATGAGCATTGACCCACGCAATTGGGATACCATGTTAGCGAGCCTGACCATCCGATCCCGTTAGTTGCCTCTTACGACAAGCATAGTCGCCTTTTACGGCAAGCATGGGCTGCTGAAGATCTATTCTACCCCGGATCTTCACTGGTCACGAACCGACCTGATGACATATTGCTTTGTATATTATTACACATGTATGCTGGCCAGGTTTCCCCACGTACATCAATACATTGATTAGACCATATTGATATCCTATTTGATGCTAATGTACCAGTAAGTTGGTCAAGCCTTGCTTTTAGGAGACTTAAATGCTTTCTATTTTAACAAAGAATACCAATGTTGTTGATTGGATATATATACCCATTGTTGGATGTATCGTTAATGATTTGGGGATTATGTGATATCTTAAAAATGCAGTAATTGGTGCTCTTATACAACAATTCGTAATTCAACGTTTGCCATGTCCACATCAGATGTCGATTCTCCAAATTTAATTGCTCGATATTTTTATGACAGTTCATTAATCACCAATCACTGTTATAATACCACGTCACAAACGGGATCAAAGGCATTGCTCCATTCAACATGTATCTTGTAATATACAGCAAACGGCAACACCATTCCCTGATGTATTTAATTAATATGCGTGGGTGTTACACACAGTGTAACCGCTAAAATTAGAACTTGGAAATAAAAGTGACATCCGTGTACATTCTACGAGTGCGACCATATCAAGTGTTCATGAATAACTGTGAAAAGTAGTGATGACATCGGATGTTTGCGAAAAGGTGCGATTTTTCTGCCCCACACATTGCGAACACGTGTAAAGGCAAGTCAAATTCTCACATGGAAATGATGGCCTGAATGTGAGCATGTTAGTAATTGTAAATAAGTCAATAAAAGTTCAAGCAGTGATGATGTCAGTTCACAAATGGGCCTTGTTCTCGGTAGCTATTGAGACCACTACGTGACTCCAAAACTGATCCGCATCGTCATGATTGAAGAAGGCTTTGGGTCCTAGCTAGCCCAAATGTTCTGTGGCTTTAATGTTTGGCGATTTGGACAGCCATGTGAAAGTGGTAATGTAATGTATTCATAGGCAAGAGTGGAACGTGCAGTCCGGCATTATCTCCTCTGAACACTTCTCTCTTATGGTCAATAATAAGAATCATGTGTAAAACGTGATCCCTGTGACGAAAAGCTATTATAATTGTCCCGTCTACACAAGATAGGATATCCACAATTATTCTTTTGTACGTGAAGTGATGTGTGGTATATTATGTTGAATTTTGTTTAACGACACAGTCAGCAAAAACTGACAAGCTAGCGACGGAAATTATATTTTATATTATTGTGTAGCAAGCAGAGGCATAGGCAGATCCAGGGTTTCTGGTGTCACCACCCATCAATTACCCGTAGACGCATGTTTCCCGAACTGAACAACAAGCAGCACATAGTTAAACTACTTTATTCTGCAATTTTAACATTTTACGTCCGGAATAATGCTGAGCTCTCTCATTCACCCGAGTGACTCAGAATTGGTGATATGTAGTCCCAGGAACTGGCTACTTTATGTTTCACTTTTTGTTTCCTTATATTTCTCACTTCCTCTTTTTTCAACTGATGTTTTTGTAACGTTAAATAGTCGAATAAAACAGTGGCTGTTGATGCGTCTTTTGTCCTTAAAAGCATAAGTCACTTCGCTAAAATATTCTGATCTGTCCATGTTGTGGTTTCGCTCATTTAGAACGCTGAGTTTTGCTGTACGCGTCAGTGGAAACATTTTCAATAAAACGAAGCTGCAGGAACTACTTTCTTTGTGTTTCAATGAGTTTCCATAGAAGAGAACATATGTCATTTCTTGCCAAATATTGAATGAATGGAGCACGTTTGATCATTTATGTCAGGTCAGTTGATGAGAAAACATTATTTGAACAGAAACACCCTGATACATCCCTTCTCAGGCGGTGCGTCACACGTTTCACGTGAATATTTCACCCTGGTTACAACTTAATCGCGGTGTGAAGATATGTGTGATCATTTTTGTTAGAAAATCAAAAGTAAATTGCATTGCGAGAGTTGTTTTTAAACAAATGCATTGTCAACTGACAGCGAGAGCACTGTATTTTATGTAGCCTAATTTTCGAATTTGCTAGGTTTTATATTTTATCATTTTACTGACATTTGGGTTCTCCTACGTTCTGTACCGCTTCAGACGTTTCCTCCGCATGAACCTATATGTAACACGCTGGGATATAACTTACATGAAGGAGAGGCGATACAACTTTGGAATGGTCAGCAGTCCGAACATGACCATAAAGGGATCGAGCCTACAGGAACACACAGGAACATTGGAAAGTTTATGTTCCTCAAATGAGCTCAAATGCATTTCTGAAGAAAATTCTGACTGATTTGTTTTGTACTGCAGAAATTTCTGGAAGAATCTTTTTTATACCTCCAGAAATTTCTGCCAGACATTTATTATTTACCACTTTGTATTATGTACTTCAAAATATCGCTCAGCAGTCATTTTTGTAGTAAACTACACGTTGGTGTTGAAACATTAGGCTCTGTAGTCAATCAATATATTTTGCAGTAAGAGAAAATCATTTGGCCTGATAGACTAGGGAATCATATCAAGATTTTCAACAAATCATTTCATACTCTCATGGCTTCAAATGCCCGATTAGCTACAATGAAAACCAAATGGTGGATTTTTCATACTTTTATTATACATGGTTTGATACAGAAAAATGGCGTGACACTATAGTTCATGAAAGTCAGCCTAACAAGTATGATATTGAAACCACCTAGTCCCACAGTAGTTGTAAGTGTGGCATCACGTTCGAGTGATTAGAGGACGGTGCACAATCATTCGGGGCACAACTGCGAGTTTTCCAGGTGGTACCCGGTGCAAGTAATGCCCATCACAGTGGCTTTTTGTCAAGTACCAACTACTTGTCCTCCACAGCTCGTTCAAGTCTTGGTGGATCAAGTGATTCATACTGAATGAAAAAGAAAGACAACGTTACAAGTAAGCACTTACAAATTGGTGACATGTAGAATTAGTATTGTCGTAACATTGGTTTTCAGCCATCAGCGCGTATTGTTTCTCATAATTAATGCTATCTGTCTCTGCTAATCAATTTGAATGGCACTGACAGCATCGAAGCAATGCATTTCATACTTCATCTCGCCATGTGTGTTGATCAAACAACCGCGACCATAATTTTAAAGGTTTAAATTGTTACAATATTCCCAGGTGTATGGGATCCATTTCTACCTTATGGCACTAAGCTTACATATTTACAACAGTAATGCTATTCTACAACTACCTACAGATGCAAGGACAAACATGTAAAACATATATGAATAAATATATTAAATTACATGCAACACAGAACTAGTCCCTACATAATTTTTCTTGAATAGCGAAAACTTTACCACAACAAACGTGTATCATGACCCATTTTAACGTCCATCTACTCAAGTGACAGATGATCTCATCAATACATGTTTTAGATTCATCACGGATACCTCATGTTGCCAAATGCAGTAGAAATTAGTCCTGTGCCTCAAGCTGTCAATGTAAGCACTCTTGGTTTGATAACTTCACCTCTGTAATGGGAAAACAGACAAACTGACTTAATTGTAGTAAAGGCCAAACATAACATAAGCTCAATGCATCACAACCTAAAAACAGTTCTGCACCAACATTACTAAGAAAGTTGTTGGCACTTCCAGTTAAATGACATCATTTCCCGTTTGGAAAGAAGACAACTTCAAAACAGAGAGTGTTATTCCACAAGCTACCATAAACAGAAAGTTATAAGCACTTTTGGTGTAATGACCTTGACCTCAATTTAAGAGAATCACATGTTTGATTATTTTTAGTTGAAAACATAGGTGTAAGCTCTTACAAACATGTTATACACACACATTATTTCCCCAGTACAGAAAGAGCAGAAGTACCTTAAGACCAATCATAGAAGGTCACTCAAAACCTCATCACTTCAAAGCGCCACCCCCAGGACGTCGTCCATCCACAACTGGTGATGAGAACTGGTTGTAAAATCATAATTGCTGAACTAGTGACGTGCCAACCAATCGATCTTAGGAATTAATTGGTTTGTTTCATTTTAATGTTTTTCAGTGCTATGTCCACAGAATCTAGAATACACTTAACAAAAAACAAACAAACAAACATGAATGCTGACCTTCGACGTGAAAACATTTGGGGGATTATTATGGAAAATTGCATTTGATTGCCTAGTCATTTAGACCTTATAGTAGGTCTTCGTCATTTCAATTAATTGTAACTACATTGAACGATTTTTATTATTGAGAACACGTGACCTTGACATTATCAATATCAACTGCAATATTTTCAAGGGTTAACCAGTATATAAAACCCAATATGAAGTCTCATGGTGGAATTCTATGTCACAACGAAAATATGGTTCATGCTTTTCATTGAAAATAGGTCACTGTGACCTAACAAATATCTGCAGAAATAGACACTGAAGTGAAAGGCACTGTTCTGCCTCCAGGGTGTCCTCGTGACAGTGACACTGAATATCTTCTGGCAATCATTTCCTCAAGAGGTCTCGAATAATTTCGTGACAGTGAATTATCACTGAATATCTTCTTAGCAATCAATGCTTCGAGATTAACATTCTTGGAACTTTCATACCTCTTCATGACAGCAAAGTGTCATTGAAAATATTCTTCGTAATCAACGCCTCAAAACGGCCGATTGGAATTCTTCTGTCTCCACGGTGTCAACGTGAAAGTGAAGTTACGCAAAATATATACTTGGCAATGAATGCCTCGATTTGTCCTTATGGAAATCTTCTGCCACCTGGGTGTCTTCATGACAGTGAAGGGTCATTTAAATTTTTTTAGTAATCAATGCCTGGAAATGGCCTCTTAGAACTCTTCTGCATCCAAGATGTCTTCGTGACAGGAAGTGCCATTTTAAAAATATTGGTAATCAATGCATCGAGATGTCCTCATGGATCTCTTCTGGCTCCAGGGTGTCTTCGTGACGAAGAAGTATCATAGAATATATCCTCAGCAATCAATGCCTCGAAATGTCCTCTTATGAATCTCTTCTGAATGCGAGGTGTCTTTGTGACAGTAAAGTGCCACTCAATATATTCTTGGCAATCCATGCCTCGAGATGGAATTCTTCTGCTTCCAGGGTGTCTTCGTGACATTGTATTGACACTGAATATATCCTTGCCCGTCGTTGCCTCCTCATGATAAATGCCACTCCTCTGCCTCCAAGTTGTCGTCGTGACGGAATTGTCAGTGAATATAATCTTGGCAATCATTGCCCCTCGTGGAGTTATTGGCACTCTTCTGTCTCAAATGTGTCTTCGTGACAATGAAGTGCGACTCAATATAATCTTGGCAATCAATGCCTCGAGATATCAAGGAACTCTTTTGCTTCCAAGCTGTCGTCGTGACAGTGAAGTGTCTCTGAATATATTCTTAGCAATCAATGTCTCGAAATGTCCTCATGGAATTCTTCTGTCTCAAGGGTGTCGTCGTGACAGTAAAGTGTCACGGCACGGAACGTATCCTTAGCAATCGATGAATAGAAATATCCTCTTGAAAGCCTTCTGTCTCAAGGGGGTCTTCGTGACAATGAAGTGCCACTCAATGTAATCTTGGCAATCAATGCCTCGAGATGTCATAGAACTCTTCTGCATCCAAGGTGTTTTCGTGACAGTGAAGTGTCACGGAATGTTTTCTTAGCAATCAATAAATCGAAATGTCATCATGGAATTATTCTGCATCCAGAGTGTCTTCCTGACAGTAAAGTGTCACGGCACAGAACGTATTCTTAGCAATCGATGAATAGAAATATCCTCTTGAAAGCCTTCTGTCTCAAGGGTGTCTTCGTGACAATGAAGTGTTACCGAATGTAATCTTGGCAATCAATGCCTCGAGATGTCATAGAACTCTTCTGCATTCAAGGTGTCTTCCTGACAGTGAAGTGTCACTGAATATATTCTTAGCAATACATGCCTCGAAATATCCTCTTCAAACTCTTCTGTCTCAAGGCTGTCTTCCTGACAATGAAGTGCCACTCAATATAATCTTGGCAATCAATGCCTTGAAATGTCATAGAACTCTTCTGCATCCAAGGTGCCTTCGTGACAGTGAAATGTCAAGGAATGTATTCATAGCAATCAATGCCTCCAAATGTCCTAAAGGAATTATTCTGCATCCAGAGTGTCTTCCTGACAGTAAAGTGTCACGGCACAGAACGTATTCTTAGCAATCGATGAATAGAATATCCTCTTGAAAGCCTTCTGTCTCAAGGGTGTCTTCGTGACAATGAAGTGCCACTCAATATAATCTTGGCAATCTATGCCTCGAGATGTCATAGAACTCTTCTGCATCCAAGGTGTCTTTGTGACAGTGAAATGTCAAGGAGTATATTCTTAGCAATCCATGCCTCGTAATATCCTCTTGAAACTTATCTGTCGCAAGGGTGTCTTCTTGACAATGAAATGCCACTCAATATAATCTTGGTAATCCATGCCTCGAAATATCCTCTTCAAACTCTTCTCTCTCAAGGGTGTCTTCCTGACAGTGAAGTGTCACTGAAAATCTTCTTGGTATTCATTGCCTCAAGATGCGTCATGTCACTGTTTTCCCTCCAGGGTTTCTCGTGCCAGAGAAGTGCCACTTAATAATTCTTGGCAATCAATGCCTCGAAATGTGCACTTTGATCTCTTCTGCCTCCATTGTGCCTTCGTGACAGTCAATTTCCACTGAATATCTTATTAGCAGCATCACTGCATTCATAAGTCATCTTAACCCCCTTTTGCCTCCAGTGTGTGACCGTCGTTATCCAATGGTCGGGCATGCTTCAGGCGGATACAAAGAGGCTGACACTGCCTCTGACAACCAAACAATCCCCGATTTTGAACCTAAATCTAAATAATTTGGAAGTGTCTTTCTATAAAGTGATGCGCCTAAGTGCAGGTTGTTAGTGCGGGTTAGTGCAGGTTAGTGGAGTGTTAAGTCTCTGAACCTAACGTGCCTCAGAAGCATACCCGACCCTTAGATCGAGGTCTCCAGAGGTCTTATTTGGGTACCAGTGACCATGGAAGGTGGGAAACCTGGTACCGGAGAGTCTCCTGGTGATGCATTTTGCCTCAAGGATGTCTTATTGGCAGACATATTCCTATAGAGGTCTTCTTGGTTATTTTCTGCCCCCAGAAGTCTTGTTGGCACTCTAATGCTTCCTGTGTTTCTTCGTGACAGTCAATTGCCACTGAACAGACTCTTGGCAACCATTGCCTCCAGACGTCTCCTTGCAACTCGTCTGTGTCTCTTTTGTGATTTGTTACAGACTATCCTCTTGGCCATCAATGTTTTTTCAGAAGATATCTAGGCACCTTTCAGCCTCCATGGTGTCGTCGTGACAGTAAAGAGCCACTTAAAATATTCTCAGCAATCAATGTCTCGAGATGTCCTCTTGGAACTCTTGTGACTAAAGGGTGTCATCGTGACAGTAAAATGTCAAGGAATGTATTCTTGGCAATCAATGCCTCGAGATTTCCTTTTAGAACTCTTCTCCCTCAATGACGACTTTGTGATTTTTAAGTGTCACTGAATGCATTCTTGGCAATCAATGCCTCGAAATGTCCTCATGGAATTCTTCTACCTCCAGGGTGTCTTCCTGAAAATGAAGTACCACGGAACGTTTCCTTAGCGATCAAAAAATAGAAATATCCTCTTCAAACTCTTCCGTCTCAATGGTGTCTTCGTAACAGTGAAGTGCCACTCAATATAATCTTTGTAATCAATGCGTCGAGATGTCAAGGAACTCTTCTGCATCCAAGGTGTCTTCGTGAGAGTGAAGTGTCACTGAATGTTTTCTTAGCAATCAATGAATCGAAATGTCCTCATGGAATTCTTCTGCCTCAAGGGTATCTTCGTAACAGTGAAGTGCCACTCAATATAATCTTTGTAATCAGTGCGTCGAGATGTCAAGGAACTCTTCTGCATACAAGGTGTCTTCGTGAGAGTGAAGTGTCACTCAATATAATCTTTGTAATCAGTGCGTCGAGATGTCCTCATGGAATTCTTCTGCCTCTAGGGTGTTTTCGTAACAGTGAAGTGCCACTCAATATAATCTTTGTAATCAATGCTTTGAGATGTCAAGGAACTCTTCTGCATCCAAGGTGTCTTCGTGAGAGTGAAGTTTCACCGAATGTAATCTTGGCAATCAATGCCTCGAGATGTCATAGAACTCTTCTGCATTCAAGGTGTCTTCGTGACAGTGAAGTGTCACTGACTGTTTTCTCAGCAATCAATGAATCGAAATGTCCTCATGGAATTTATCTGCCTCTAGGGTGTCTTCGTGACAGTGAAGTGCCACTCAATATAATCTTTGGAATCAATGCGTCGAGATGTCAAGGAACTCTTCTGCATCCAAGGTGTCTTCGTGAGAGTGAAGTGTAACTGAATGTTTTAATAGCAATCCATGCCTCGTAATATCCACTTTAATTTAATGTCTCAAGGGTGTCTTCGTGACAATGATGTGCCACTCAATATAATCTTGGACATTAATGCCTCGAGATGTCATAGAATTCTTCTGCATCCAAGGTGACTTCGTGACAGTGAAGTGTCACTGAATGTTTTCATAGCAATTAAAAAATCGATCTATCCTCTTCAAACTCATCTGTCTCAAGGGTGTCTTCATAACAATGAAGTGCCACTCAAAATTATCTTGACCATTAATGCCTCGAGATGTCAGAGAATTGTTCTGCATCCAAGGTGTTTTCGTGACAATGAAGTGTCACTGAACGTATTCTTAGCAATCAATGCCTCGAAATGTCCCTACGGAAAATCTTCTGCTTCCAGGGTGTCTTTGTGACAGTGAAATGTCACTGAACGTATCCTCAGCAATGAATGAATAGAAATATCCCCTTCAAACTCTTCTGTCTCAAGGGTGTCCTCTTGACAATCAAGTGCCACTCAATATAATCTTCACCATAAATGCCTCGAGATGTCAGAGAATTCTTCTGCATCCAAGGTGTCTTCGTGACAGTGAAGTGTCACTGAATGTAATCTTGACAATCAATGCCTCGAAATGTCCTCATCGAATGTAATAGAACTCTTCTGTCTCAAATGTGTCTTCGTGACAGTGAAGTGCCACTCAATATTATCTGGCAATCAACGCCTCGAGATGTCATAGAACCCTTCTGCATCCAAGGTGTCTTCGTGACAATGAAGTGTCACTGAATGTATTTAATCAATGAATCGAAATATCCTCTTCAAACCCTCCTCTCTCAAGGGTGTCTTCGTGACAGTGAAGTGTCACTCAATATTATCTTGGCAATCAATGCCTCGAGATGTCATAGAATTCTTATGCATTCAATGTGTCTTCGTGACAGTGAAGTGTAAAGGAATGTATTCATAGCAATCAATGAATCGAAATGTCCTCAGGTATTTCTTCTGCCTCCAGGTTGTCTTTGTGACAGTGAAGTGTCACTGAATATAAATTTTAGCAATACATGCTTTGAAAGATCCTCTTCAAACTCTTCTGTCTCAAGGGTGTCTTCGTGACAATGAAGTGCCACTCAATATATTCTTGGCAATCAATGCCTTGAGATGTCATGGAACTCTTCTGCATTCAAGGTGTCTTCGTGACAGTGAAGTGTAAAGGAATGTATTCATAGCAATCAATGAATCGAAATGTCCTCAGGTATTTCTTCTGCCTCCAGGTTGTCTTTGTGACAATGAAGTGTCACTGAATGTATTCATAGCAATGAATGAATCGAAATATCCTCTTCAAACTCTTCTCTCTCAAGGGTGTCTTCGTGACAATGAAGTGCCACTCAATATATTCTTGGCAATCAATGCCTGGAAATATCATGGGACTCTTCTGCATCCAAGGTGTCTTCGTGACAGTGAAGTGTCACTGAATGTATTCTTTGCAATCAATGAATCAAAATGTCTTGATGGAATTCTTCTGCCTCCAGGGTGTTTTCCTGACAGCGAAGTGTCACTGAACGTATCCTCAGCAATGAATGAACGGAAATATCCTCTTCAAACTATTCTGTCTCAAGGGTGTCTTCGTGGCAGTGAAGTGCCATTCAATATAAAGTTGGCAATCAATGCCTCGAGATGTCATAGAACTCTTCTACATCCAAGGTGACTTCGTGACAGTGAAGTGTCACTGAATGTATTCATAGCAATGAATGAATAGAAATATCCCCTTCAAACTCTTCTGTCTCAAGGGTGTCCTCTTGACAATCAAGTGCCACTCAATATAATCTTCACCATAAATGCCTCGAGATGTCAGAGAATTCTTCTGCATCCAAGGTGTCTTCGTGACAGTGAAGTGTCACTGAATGTAATCTTGACAATCAATGCCTCGAAATGTCCTCATCGAATGTAATAGAACTCTTCTGTCTCAAATGTGTCTTCGTGACAGTGAAGTGCCACTCAATATTATCTGGCAATCAACGCCTCGAGATGTCATAGAACCCTTCTGCATCCAAGGTGTCTTCGTGACAATGAAGTGTCACTGAATGTATTTAATCAATGAATCGAAATATCCTCTTCAAACCCTCCTCTCTCAAGGGTGTCTTCGTGACAGTGAAGTGTCACTCAATATTATCTTGGCAATCAATGCCTCGAGATGTCATAGAATTCTTATGCATTCAATGTGTCTTCGTGACAGTGAAGTGTAAAGGAATGTATTCATAGCAATCAATGAATCGAAATGTCCTCAGGTATTTCTTCTGCCTCCAGGTTGTCTTTGTGACAGTGAAGTGTCACTGAATATAAATTTTAGCAATACATGCTTTGAAAGATCCTCTTCAAACTCTTCTGTCTCAAGGGTGTCTTCGTGACAATGAAGTGCCACTCAATATATTCTTGGCAATCAATGCCTTGAGATGTCATGGAACTCTTCTGCATTCAAGGTGTCTTCGTGACAGTGAAGTGTAAAGGAATGTATTCATAGCAATCAATGAATCGAAATGTCCTCAGGTATTTCTTCTGCCTCCAGGTTGTCTTTGTGACAATGAAGTGTCACTGAATGTATTCATAGCAATGAATGAATCGAAATATCCTCTTCAAACTCTTCTCTCTCAAGGGTGTCTTCGTGACAATGAAGTGCCACTCAATATATTCTTGGCAATCAATGCCTGGAAATATCATGGGACTCTTCTGCATCCAAGGTGTCTTCGTGACAGTGAAGTGTCACTGAATGTATTCTTTGCAATCAATGAATCAAAATGTCTTGATGGAATTCTTCTGCCTCCAGGGTGTTTTCCTGACAGCGAAGTGTCACTGAACGTATCCTCAGCAATGAATGAACGGAAATATCCTCTTCAAACTATTCTGTCTCAAGGGTGTCTTCGTGGCAGTGAAGTGCCATTCAATATAAAGTTGGCAATCAATGCCTCGAGATGTCATAGAACTCTTCTACATCCAAGGTGACTTCGTGACAGTGAAGTGTCACTGAATGTATTCATAGCAATGAATGAATCGAAATATCTTCTTCAAACTCTTCTCTCTCGAATGTGTCTTCATGACAGGGGCGGTCGGGTAGCCTAGTGGTTAAAGCGTTCGCTCGTCACGCCGAAGACCCGGGTTCGATTCCCGACATGGGTACAATGTGTGAAGCCAATTTCTGGTGTCCCCCGCCGTGATATTGCTGGAATATTGCTAAAAGCGGCGTAAAACCATACTCACTCACTCACTCTTCGTGACAGTGAAGTGACACTCAGTATAATCTTGCAATCAATGCCTCGAGATGTCAGAGAATTCTTCTGCATCCAAGGTGTCTACGTGGCAATGAAGTGTCAAGGAATGTATTCTCAGCAATCAATGCCTCGAAACGTCCTCATGGAATTCTTCTGCCTCAAGGATGTTTTCCTGACAGTGAAGTGTCACCGAACGTATCTTCAGCAATGAATGAATAGAAATATCATCTTCAAACTCTTCTGTCTCAAATGTGTCTTCGTGGCAATGAAATGCCATTCAATATAATCTTCACCATAAATGCCTCGAGATGTCAAAGAATTCTTCTAAATCCAAGGTGTCTTCGTGACAGTGAAGTGTCACTGAATGTATTCATAGCAATGAATGAATCGAAATATCCTCTTCAAACTCTTCTATCTCGAATGTGTCTTCGTGACAGTGAAGTGACACTCAGTATAATCTTGCAATCAATGCCTCGAGATGTCAGAGAATTCTTCTGCATCCAAGGTGTCTTCGTGACAGTGAAGTGTCACTGAATGTATTCATAGCAATCAATGTCTCCAAATGTTCTCATGGAATTCTTCTGCCTCCAGGTTGTCTTTGTGACAGTGAAGTGTCACTGAATATATTTTTAGCAATACATGCCTCGAAAGATCCTCTTCAAACTTTTCTGTCTCAAGGGTGTCTTCGTGACAATGAAGTGCCACTCAATATATTCTTGGCAATCAATGCCTCGAGATGTCATGGAACTCTTCTGCATCCAAGGTGTCTTCGTGACAGTAAAGTATCACTGAATGTATTCTTTGCAATCAATGCCTCCAAATATCCTAAAGGAATTATTCTGCGTCCAGAGTGTCTTCCTGACAGACAGTAAACTCTTGTCTGACGGATGTCTCGTTGACAATGAGGTGCCGCTCAATATAATCTTGGTAATCAATGCGTCGAGTTGTCATGAAACTCTTCGGTATCCAAGGTGTCTTCGTGACAGTGAAGTGTCACCGAATGTATTCACAGCAATCAATGCCTCGAAATGTCCTCTTCAAACTCTTTTGTCTCAATGGTGTCTTCGTGACAATGAAGTGCCACTCCATCCAATTTTGTCAATTACATTCCAAATTTCCAATGTCCGCGTATTGTCTTCAGATAACACCCATTTTTTTGCAGGTGAATCGATCAAAATCATGTGCACAGCACTATAGTGACAAAAGTGGTTTTTCACCTGCAACTGGTCACGTGGCCACAATACCGCACGTGTTTTCAGCAAACTTGTTAGCAGTCATTAATAAAAAAAGAAAAACACAAGAAAACAAAAGTCTTTACGGCCATTTGTCATGCCACGCCTTTCAAATGTGAAACGTGAACGTGCCATCGGCATGTTGAAGACGGGAACGTCTGTAGCTGAAGTCGCAAGGACGATGGGTTGTAGTCGGCGGACTGTTTATGATTTACAGACGCGTCTACAGCAAACGGGTACCACCGCTGATCACCCTCGGCTAGGCAGACCACGTGTGACGTCACATGCAGAGGATCGTCAGATTGCCTTACATCACCTCCGTAACCGATTTTTGACGGCTACATCAACCAGAAATGAACTGTTTAGGGGTAGACTGAGTGCGCAAACTGTTCGAAACCGTCTGAGAACTGTTCACCTTCAAGCACGACTGTCATACTGCGGGCTGATTCTGACTCAATTACACAGACGTCAACGTCAATTGTGGGCACAGCGACACTTACGATGGACTCAGAGGAATAGGAATCATATCGTCTTCAGTGATGAATCCCGATTTAATCTTCGATTTGCTGATGGTAGGGCGAGGGTGTGGAGGCGCCGTCATGAACGTTACGCCTAGTGTTGTGTACAGGAAGTTGACAGATTTCGAGGCGGAAGTGTCATGGTGTGGGGTGCTTTCTGTGGCAATGTACGTTCCAGGCTTCTTGTCATCAGTGGCAACCTCAACGCTGCTGCTTACCGCGACCAGAACTTCTGCCTTTTATGGTAGCACATGCTCCCGGTTTGATCTTCCAACACGACAAAGCCAGACCCCATAAAGCAATTTTGACAAGGAATTTCCTTCCGAATGCGGGAGTCAACGTCATGGACTGGCCGTCAAGGTCTCCCGACCTCAATCCCATCGAACACGTCTGGGATGCTCTTGGCAGAAGTCTGCGCACTCTCCAGAACCAACCACAGAATTAGCAAGATCTTGGCACCGTTTTGCAGCAACAATGGCGTCGTCTTTCCAATTATGTGTTCACAAGCATCAAAAGGTCCATGCGGAGGCGTTGTGCGGCAGTTGTCAACGCACATGGTGGCCAAAGACGCTACCGAACTTGTGTGCCATCAGATCCTCGTGCTTGTGACTTATGATTTAAACTGTTGATGTTATTACGGAATACCGTAGGTGCTTGGAACAAATCATGGTTACCACCGTTAATTCAAATCCTTCTTTGGACATTAATGATTAAAAATTACCTTCTCTGATACATTTGTCCGGTATATATCATATATGGGATTACTTTTAAATATGTGAATTTTTTTTATTTGACTCAGTATATTCTTGGCAATCAATGCCTCTAAATGTCCTCATCAAATTCTTCTGCTTCTAGGGTGTCTTCGTGACAGTGAAATGTCACTGAATATATTCTTAGCAATCAATGCCTCGAAATATCCTCTTAAAATTCTTCTGTCTCAAGGGTGTCTTCCTGGACAGTGAAGTGCCACTCAATATAATCTTTGCAATCAATGCCTCAAGAGAATTCTTCTGCATCCATGGTGTCTTCTTGACAGTGAGGTGTCACTGAACGTATTCTTAGCAATCAATGCCTCGAAATATCCTCTTCAAATTCTTCTGTCTCAAGGGTATCTTCCTGACAGTGAAGTGCCACTCAATATAATATTTGTAATCAATGCGTCGAGTTGTCATAGAACTCTTCTGCAACCAAGGTGTCTTCGTGACAGTGAAGTGTCACTGAATGTATTCATAGCAATCAATGCCTCGAAATGTCATCATGGATATATTTTGCCTCCTTGGTGTCTTCCTGACAGTGAAGTGTCACTGAACGTATCCTCAGCAATCAATGAATAGAAATATCCTCTTCAAACTCCTTTGTCTCAAGGGTGTCTTCGTGACAATGAAGTGCCACTCAATATAATCTTGGCAATAAATGCCTCGAGATGTCATAGAACTCTTCTGCATCCAGGGCGTCTTCGTGACAGTGAAGTGTCATTGACTGTATACTGAACCAAATT
Organism: Haliotis rufescens; assembly: GCF_023055435.1. NCBI lineage: Eukaryota > Metazoa > Mollusca > Gastropoda > Lepetellida > Haliotidae > Haliotis > Haliotis rufescens. Next base: position 516,256 of record NW_025963802.1, read on the forward strand.
AAAAACTTCACAATCCTAACATTTTAACATTTTGACCAGTTATCATTGTGGGCCCTTATTGTTTATTTAAACAGTAATGGTCACGATACTGCGGGCTGATTCTGACTCAATTACACAGACGTCAACGTCAATTGTGGGCATAGCGACACTTACGATGGACTCAGAGGCATTGGAATCAAGTCGTCTTCAGTGATGAATCCCGATTTAATCTTCGATTTTCTGATGGTAGGGCGAGGGTGTGGAGGCGCCGTCATGAACGTTACGCCCAGTGTTGTGTACAGGAAGTTGACAGATTTCGAGGCGGAAGTGTCATGGTGTGGGGTGCTTTCTGTGGCAATGTACGTTCCAGGCTTCTTGTCATCAGTGGCAACCTCAAGGCTGCTGCTTACCGCGACCAGGTACTGGCACCAGAACTTCTGCCTTTTATGGCAGCACATGCACCCGGTTTTTTTATCTTCCAACACGACTATGCCAGACCCCATAAAGCAATTTTGACAAGGAATTTCCTTCCGAATGCGGGAGTCAACGTCATGGACTGGCCGTCAAGGTCTCCCGACCTCAATCCCATCGAACACGTCTGGGATGCTCTTGGCAGAAGTCTGCGCACTCTCCAGAACCAACCACAGAATTAGCAAGATCTTGGCACCGTTTTGCAGCAACAATGGCGTCGTCTTTCCAATTATGTGTTCACAAGCATCAAAAGGTCCATGCGGAGGCGTTGTGTGGCAGTTGTCAACGCAGATGGTGGCCATACACGCTACTGAACTTGTGTGCCATCAGATTCTCGTGCTTGGGACTTATGATTTGAACTGTTGATGTTATTACGGAATACCGTAGGTGCTTGGAGCAAATCATGGTTACCACCGTTAATTCAAATCCTTCTTTGGACATTAATGATTAAAAATTACCTTCTCTGATACATTTGTCCGGTATATATCATATATGGGATTACTTTTAAATATGTGAGGTTTTTAATTTGACTCAGTATATTCTTGGCAATCAATGCCTCGAAATGTCCTCATCGAATTCCTCTGTCTCAAGGGTGTCTTCCTGACAGTGAAGTGCCACTCAATATAATCTTGGCAATCAATGCCTCGAGAGAACTCTTCTGCATCCATGGTGTCTTCATGACAGTGAGGTGTCACTGAACGTATTCTTAGCAATCAATCCCTCGAAATATCCTCATGAAATTCTTCTGTCTCAAAGGTGTCTCCGTATCATTGAAGTGTCTTTAAATGTATTTTTAGCAAGCAATGAATTGAAATGTCCTTTGAGAAACCTTATGCCTCGAAGCTGTCTTTGTGAACAGTGAAGTGCCACTAATTCCACTTTTTCCATTTTATGCCTCGAGATGTCCTTATGGAATTCTTCTGTTTAATGAGTGTCTTCGTAAAATTGAAATGTCAAACAATACATTCTTGGCAATCAATGCCTCGAGATTTCCTTTCAGAACTCTTCTGCATCCAGGGTGTCTTCGTGACAGTGAAATATCACTGAATATATTCTTAGCAATCAATTCCTCAAAATATCCTCTTAGAACTCTTCAGCCTGAAGGTTTCTTTGTGACAGTGAAGTGTCACTGAATGTTTCCTCAGCAATCAATGTCTCGAAATGTCCTCATCGAATTCTTCTGTCTCAAGGGTGTCTCCGTAACAGTGAAGTGTCTTTGAATGTATTTTTAGCAATCAATGAATTGAAATGTCCTTTAAGAAACCTTATGCGTCCATGCTGTCTTTATGACAGTGAAGTGCCACTAAATTTAATCTTGGCAATCAATGCCTCGAGATGTCTTCAAGGAATTCGTCCGCCTCCAGGGTGTCTTCGTGACTGTGATGTGTCACTGAATATCTTCTAGGCATTCATTGCCTCAAGATGCGTCATGTCACTGTTTTCCCTCCAGGGTGTGTTCGTGCCAGAGAAGTGCCACTTAATAATTCTTGGCAATCAATGCCTTGAAATGTGCACTTTGATCTCTTCTGCCTCCATTGTGCCTTCGTGACAGTCATTTTCCACTGAATATCTTATTAGCAGCATCACTGCATTCATAAGTCATCTTGACCCCCTTTTGCCTCCAGTGTGTGACCGTCATTATCCAATGGTCGGGCATGCTTCAGGCGGATACAAAGCGGCTGACACTGCCTCTGACAACCAAACAATCCCCGATTTTGAACCTAAATCTAAATAATTTGGAAGTGTCTTTCTATAAAGTGATGCGCCTAAGTGCAGGTTGTTAGTGCGGGTTAGTGCAGGTTAGTGGAGTGTTAAGTCTCTGAACCTAACGTGCCTCAGAAGCATACCCGACCCTTAGATCGAGGTCTCCAGAGGTCTTATTTGGGTACCAGTGACCATGGGAGTTGGGAAACCTGGTCCTGGAGAGTCTCCTGGTGATGCCTTTTGCCTAAAGGATGTCTTGTGGCAGACATATTCCTATAGGGGTCTTCTTGGTCAATTTCTGCCCCCAGAAGTCTTGTTGGCACTCTAATGCTTCCTGTGTTTCTTTGTGACAGTCAATTGCCACTGAACAGCTTCTTGGCAAACCTTGCCTCCAGAAGTCTCCTTGCAACTCGTCTGTCTCTCTTTTGTGTTTTGTTACAGACTATCCTCTTGGCCATCAATGTTTTTCAGAAGATATCTAGGCACCTTTCAGCCTCAGTGGTGTCGTCGTGAAGTGCCACTGAATATCTTCTTGACAATCATTGGTTCAAGAGTTCTTAAATGTCTTCTTTACAGTGAATTGTCACCGAATATCTTCAAGGAAATAATTGCTTCATGAACCGCAGGACGTCGTCGTGAAAGTACATTTTCACTGAAAATCCTTTTGGCAATCATAACTCATAGATTACTTATTGGCCCTGTCCTGCCTCCAGGGTGTCTTCGTGACAGTGAAGTGTCACTGAATATCTTTTCAGCAATCAATGCCTCGAAATGTCCTCTTAGCACACTTCTGCCTTCAGTTTGTCTTCGTGAAAGTGAATTACCACTGAATTTCTTCTTAGCAATCAATGCATCGAAATGTCCTCTTAAACCTCTTCTGCATCCACGGAGTCTTCGTGACAGAGAAGAGCCACTTGAATTTATTCTTAGCATTCAATGCCTCGAAATGGCTTATAAGATCTCTTCTTTGGTGTCTTCATGACAGAGAAGTCACTTGGTATATTCTTGGCAATCAATGCCTCGAAATGTCTTCTTGGATCTCTTGTGCCTCCAGAGCGTCTACGTGTCAGTGAAATGTCACTTCTTGGCAATCAATGCCTCAACATGTTCTCCACTGCCTGTAAAGTGTCTTCGTGGTGTCATTGAATATATTCTTAACAATCATTGCCTCGAAATGGCCTATTAAATCTCTTCTGCTGTCTCTTCATGACAGGGAAGTGTCACTTGGTACATTCTTGGCAATCAATGACTCGAAATATGCACTTTGATCCCTTCTGCCCCCAGGGTGTCTTCGTGATAGTGAAGTGTCATTGAAAATATTCTTAGCAATCATTGCCTCGACATGTCCTATTAGATCTCTTCTGCTGTCTCCTCGTGACAATGAAGTGCCACTCAATCTAATCTAATCTTGGTAATGAATGCGTCGAGTTGTCATGAAACTCTTCTGCCTCCAGGGTGTCTTCGTGACAGTAAAGTGTCACTGAATATCTTCTCAGCCATCAATGCCTCGAAATGTCCTCTTAGAAATCTTCTACCTCCAGGATGTCTTCGTGACCGTCCCAATGGACTGTCTTTGTGACAGTGGTTGGTTGGTTGGTTGTTTAACGCCGCACTCAGCAATATTCCATATGACTATATGACGGCTGTCTGTAAATAATCGAGTCTGCACCAGACAATCCAGTGATTAATATCATGAGCATCGATACACGCAATTGGGATCAATGACATGCATCAACCAAGTCAGCGAGCCTGACCACCCGACCCCGTTAGTCACCTATTACGACAAGCAGAGTCACCTTTTACGGTAAGCATGGGTTGCTGAAGACCTATTCTACCACGGAATCTTCACGGGTCTTTTGTGACAGTGAAGTATCATTGAATATATTCTTAGCAATCATTGCCTCGAAATGTCCTATTAGATCTCTTCTACAGTGTCTTCGTGACAGAGAAGTGTCACTTGGTATATTCATGGCAATCAATGACTCGAAATATGCACTTTGATCTCTTCTGCCCCCAGAGTGTCTTCGTGGCAGTGAAATATCACTGACTATCTTCTTAGCAATCAATGCCTCAAAATGTCTTCTCAGAAACCTACTGCCTGTAGGGTGGCTTCGTGACAGTGAAATATCATTGAATATATTCTTAGTAATCATTGCCTCGAAATGTCCTCTTAGAAATCTTATGCTCCCAGGGTGTATTCGTGTCAGAAAAGTGCCACTTGAAACATTCTTAGCAATCAATGCCTCGAGATGTGCAGTTTCATACCTTCTGCCTCTCGTGTGTCTTCGTGACATTGAAGAGTCACTGAATATCCTTTTAGCAATCAATGCATTGACCAGTCCTCTTGGAAGCTTTCTGCCTCTAAAGTGTCTTCGTGACAGTGAAGTGTCAATAAATATCTTTTTAGCAATCAATGCCTCGAAATGTCCAATCAGAAAACTTCTGCCTACAGGGTGCCTTCGTGACAGTGACGAGTCACTGAATATCTTTTTAGCAATCAATGCCTCAAAATGTCCTCTTAGATCTCTTCTGGGGTGTATTCGTGCCGGTGAGGTGCCACGTGTCACTGAATATCATCTCAGCAGTCAATGCCTCGAAATGTTATCTGAGAAATCGTCTGCCTTCAGGGTGTCTTCGTGACAGTCCTATTGGATCTCTTCAACCCCCAGGGTGTCTTCGTGACAGAGAAGTGCCACTTAATACATTCTTTGCAATCATTGCTTCGAAATGTCATCTTAGATCTCTTCTGGGCATTCTTCCTCCCAGTGAGGTGTCACTGAATATCTTCTCAGCAGTTAATGCCTCGAAATGTTCTCTTAGAAATCTGCCTTCAGGATGTCTTCGTTACAGTCCTGATGGAACTCTTCTGCCTCTAGGGTGTCTTCGTGACAGTGAAATGTCATTGAATATATTCTTAGTAATCAATGCCTCGAAATGTCCTCTCAAAAATCTTCTGCCTCCAGGGCGTCTTCGTGGCAGAGAAGTGTCACTTGGTATACTCTTGGCAATCAATGCTTCAAAATGTCCTCTTAGAATTCTTCAGTCTCCAGGTTGTCTTCGTGACTGTGAAGTGCCACTCAATATTTTTGACAAATTAAAAACTTCACATTTTTAAAAGTAATCCCATATATGATATACAACGGACAAATGTATCCGAGAAGGTACTTTTTAATCATTAATGTCCAAAGAAGGATTTGAATTAACGGTGGTAACCATAATTAGTTCCAAGCACCTACGGTATTCCGTAATAACATCAACAGTTCAAATCATAAGTCCCAAGCACGAGAATCTGATGGCACACAAGTTCAGTAGCGTGTATGGCCACCATCTGCGTTGACAACTGCCACACAACGCCTCCGCATGGACCTTTTGATGCTTGTGAACACATGATCGGGAAGACGACGCCATTGTTGCTGCAAAACGGTGCCAAGATCTTGCTAATTCTGTGGTTGGTTCTGGAGAGTGCGCAGACTTCTGCCAAGAGCATCCCAGACGTGTTCGATGAGATTGGGGTCGGGAGACCTTGACGTCCAGTCCATGACGTTGACTCCCGCATTCGGAAGGAAATTCCTTGTCAAAATTGCTTTATGGGGTCTGGCATTGTCGTGTTGGAAGATCAAACCGGGTGCATGTGCTGCCATAAAAGGCAGAAGTTCTGGTGCCAGTACCTGGTCGCGGTAAGCAGCAGCCTTGAGGTTGCCACTGATGACAAGAAGCCTGGAACGTGCATTGCCACATAAAGCACCCCACACCATGACACTTCCGCCTCGAAATCTGTCAACTTCCTGTACACAACCCTGGGCGTAACGTTCATGACGGCGCCTCCACACCCTCGCCCTACCATCAGCAAATCGAAGATTAAATCGGGATTCATCACTGAAGACGACTTCATGCCAATGTCCATCGTAAGTGTCGCTATGCCCACAATTGACGTTGACGTCTGTGTAATTGAGTCAGAATCGGCCCGCTGTATGGCCGTCGTGCTTGAAGGTGAGCAGTTCTCAGACGGTTTCGAACAGTTTGCGCACTCAGTCTACCCCTAAACAGTTCATTTCTGGTTGATGTAGCCGTCAAAAATCGGTTACGGAGGTGATGTAAGACAATCTGACGATCTTCTGCATGTGACGTCACACGTGGTCGGCCTGGCCGAGGGCGATCAGTGGTGGTACCCGTTTGCTGTAAACGCGTCTGTAAATCATAAACAGTCCGTCGACTACAACCCATCGTCATTGCGACTTCAGCTACGGACGTTCCCGTCTGCAACATGCCGATGGCACGTTCACGTTTCACATTTGAAAGGCGTGGCATGCCAAATGGCCGTAAGGACTTTTGTTTTCTTGTGTTTTTCTTTTTTTTTGTTAATGACTGCTAACAAGTATGGCTGAAAACACGTGCGGTATTATGGCCACGTGACCAGTTGCAGGTGAAAAAACACTTTTGACACTATAGTGCTGTGCACATGATTTTGATCGATTCACCTGCTAAAAAGGGGTGTTATCTGAAGACAATACGTGGCCATTACTGTTTAAATACACAATAAGGGCCCACAATGATAACTTGTCAAAAAGTTAAAGTTTTAGGATTGTGAAGTTGTTAATTTGGTTCAATATATTTACGTATTTCTTTGAAACTAATGCTTACTTATTCTGGGTATGCAATCAACAAAACCTATGGGTACAAAATCACTACATTTCAACCGGATTTCATGGGAGTGATGGGATAGTAAAAAGGAGATATATCGCCTGTAGGTTTCCTTTTCACATTTTAAAAAAAGAATCGTTTTTTTTCCATGTTTGTGCTACCTTTTACTTGAGAGCTTCAACATGGATTCTTTCCAAATGTAAGGAACTCATTCTATTCTAATAAAAAAGGTGCAGTCCAAATGTTGATTTTGATATGTGTATTTTATGAAACAATATTATTTTCTTACAAGTTGAATGTGAACGTTTTTTTTTTAATTCAACATTGTGCGACCTTTAAAGTGAGAACTGCCACATGGGTTCTCTTCAAATTTAAGGAACACTTTTTTATATTCATTGGAGAGATGCAGTGCGAAGGTTGATTTTGATATGTTCATTTTATGAAACAATATGAATTCTTTTCATATTTTGAACACAGAATGTTTTTTTTATTTTCTGTTTGTGCTACCTTTTACTTGAGAGCTGCTAAATGGATTCTTTCCAAGTGTGAAAAACTCTTTCTATACTAATAGAGGTGCGGTCCAAATGTTAATTTTGATATGTGTATTTTAAGAAACAATATGATTTTTTGCATGTTTTGAACACAGATTTTTTGTTTTGATGCTATGTTTGTGCTACCTTTTACTTGAGAACTGCTGCATGGATTCTTTCCAAATGTGAGAAACACTTTCTATACTAATAGAAGAGGTGCGGTCAAAATGTTGATTTTGATATGTCTATTTTATGAAACAATCTAATTCTTTGCATGTTTTGAACACACCATGTGTTTTTTAATTCAACATTGTGAGACCTTTAACTTGAGAACTACTACATGGATTCTTTCTATACAAATGGGAGTGGTGCATTGATTTTGATATGTTGATTTTATGAAACAATATGATTTCTTACATGTTTTTAACTGAGAATGTGTTTTTTAATTCAACATTGTGCGACCTTTGACTTGAGATATCAGTTAGAGAGATGTATTGCAAAAGTTGATTTTGATATGTTGATTTTATGAAACAATATGAAATTCTTGAAAATGTTTTGAACATAGAACTTGAGATCTCCCACATGGATTCTTTCCAAATGTAAGAAATTCTTTCTATACTAATAGAAGAGGTGCATTGCAAATGTTGATTTTCATATATGTATTTTATTAAACAGTATGATTTTTTGCATATTTTGTCCATGTCACCTTCCCAGTTTTAGCAGTTTTGAACAGTTTAATGACTTGGACGGGTGGAGGTAGCACTGCTGAGATTTTTTCAGACATCAAATTATTATTTGAGGCAAGGCCACATTTTTGTATGTCAAAATATGTCCCTTACCTTGTAATTTTATAATATTTGTGTCATTGTTTTATTCAGTTACCAAGGCAAATGCAGTGACCATGGATAAGGTTGAAGATCATCCCTGTGATAAGTTCGTCTGATTCCTCATTTGAGGACTGAAAAGGCTCCTCATCCACTTTGCCGAAGTTCTGACTTGTCATTTAACAAATAGATAGAGGTCACGTAAACCAGAATTCTATTGTCATTTTGTTGCTGTCATATTTTTTAATGGATCAAGGCAATCAATCATAAGACATCCGATGCATGGACTATTTTGCCTGTCTCAGTGTTGTTCTCAATGCTGAATGTATTGGGTAAGGCCAAGGAAAATTAAATGTTTCAATTTGTGCTGGGCTTATTGTCTGATGGTTTTTAATTTGCAAACTCGTGGGGAAATAATATATATTTTAATAGTGTTGAAACATTTGTGAACAATTTGCGCATAGTCTTGAAAGTTGTGTTGGAAAGTAAATATTATATCACGAAATTATGCATGTAATTATAACCATTTTTAATTTTGTCTTGGCCATATTTGAAACTATGTATACCGAGGTACCCTGCCAGAAGACAGCACATTTAATTGACATGCTCTTTCATGGATAGAGTTCAGAGTGAATTCAGCTTGCAGAATTTACTGCTTGATACCTGATATTTTAACCAGATTGGTACAAACATTTCAAGCTGCCTGGGAGGTATTGGGTAATAAAACAGGCGTAATCTAACGTTGGACCAACGATGTCTATCAACGTTGGGCCAACGTTGTTTTGACGGACGGCATAACGTCTGACTTCTTTCTGGGATGTGTGATGTGCCCTGTGATCTGTGCCGTGTACTATTTTTTGTGATATCTGATGTGATTAATTGCATATTTGTGATGTGTGATGTGCCATGTACCATATGTGTCATGTATCCTGTGATCTGTGTCATGTAATGTTTTCGTTTGTGATATGTGATATGATTATTTGTATATGCGTGATTTGCCATGTGACATATGTGTCATGTATCCTGTCATATGTCTCATGGAATGTTTTGGGTTTTTTTATATGCAATGCGATTAATTTTATTTGTGTGATGTGTGATGTGTGATGTGTGATGTACCATGTACCATGTACCATGTGTGTTATGTATCCAGTGATCTGTGTCATGTAATGTTTATGTTTGTGAAATGCGATGTGATTGATTTTAAATGTGCCATGTACCATATGTGTCATGTATCCAGTGATATGTGTCATGTAACGTATTTTCGTGATATGTGATTCATTGTACATTTATGATGTGCCATGTGCCATATGTATCATGTACCTTTTGATCTGTGTCATGTAATTTTTTTTATGCGATATGTGATGTGATTAAGTGTTAATGTATGATGCTCCCTGCAATAATATATACAAACATCTTTTATAATAAAAATTTAGATGTTTCCTTTTTTAATGATATCCCAAATCTAAAAGGGCGGGTTGATAAAGTCATACCAATGATATACGTATGTCCGTCCTTCCAAAGACATTTTGTGTGTGAGTGCAGTGGAAAGGTTCATTTTGATATGTGTATTTTATGAAACAATATGATTATTTACTTGTTTTGAACTTAGAATGTTGTTTTTTTAATTCAACATTGTGCGACCTTTAACTTGAGATATTAATTGGAGAGATGCAGTACAAAGGTTGATTTTGATGTATTTATTTTATGAAAGAATATGACTTTGTACATGTTTTGAACTTAGAATATGTTTTTTTAATTCAAAATTGTGCTACCTTTAACTGGAGAACTGCTACATGGATTCTTTCCAAATTTGAGGAACACTTTCTATACAAATAGGAGAGGTGAAGAGCAAAGCTTGATTTTCAAAGGTGTATTTTTTATGAAACAGTATGATTTTGTACATGTTTTTAACTGAGAATGTGTTTTTTTATTCAACATTGTGCAACCTTTGACTTGAGATATCAGTTGGAGAGATGTATTGCAAAAGTTGATTTTGATATGTTGATTTTATGCAACAATATGAAATTCTTGAAAATGTTTTGAACATAGAATGTTTTTCTTTAATTATTCTATGTTTGTGCTACCTTTTACTTGAGAGCTCCCACATGGATTCTTTCCAAATGTAAGAAACTCTTTCTATACTAATAGAAGAGGTGCATTGCAAATGTTGATTTTCATATATGTATTTTATTAAACAGTATGATTTTTTGCATATTTTGAACCTAGAATGTTGTTTTTAATTCTATGTTTGTGCTAGCATTTACTTGAGAACTGCTGCATGGATTCTTTCCAAATGTGAGAAACACTTTCTATACAAATATGAGAGGTGTAGTACAAATGTTGATTTTGGTATGTGTATTTTCGGAAGAAATATTGTTTGAATGAGTTGAGGTTACCCTTGTTCATTTTAGTGTTAAAAGCTTTTCTGCCAATGTATAATCCAAGAGCATCATGGTATTACTGTCCATGTCACCTTCCCAGTTTTAGCAGTTTTGAACAGTTTAATGACTTGGACGGGTGGAGGTAGCACTGCTGAGATTTTTTTCAGACATCAAATTATTATTTGAGGCAAGGCAACTTTTAAATGTCAAAATATGTCCCTTACCTTGTAATTTTATAATATTTGTGTCATTGTTTTATTCAGTTACCAAGGCAAAAGCAGTGACCATGGATAAGGTTGAAGATCATCCCTGTGATAAGTTCGTCTGATTCCTCATTTGAGGACTGAAAAGGTTCCTCAACCACTTGGCCCAAGTTCTGACTTGTCATTTAACAAATAAATAAAGGTCACCTAAACCAGAATTCGACTGTCATTTTGTTGCTGTCATAATATTTTTTAATGGATCAAGGGAATCAATCATAGGACATCCGATGCATGGACTATTTTGCCTGTCTCAGTGTTGCTCTCAATGCTGAATGTATTGGGTAAGGCCAAGGAAAATTAAATGTTTCAATTTGTGCTGGGCTTATTGTCTGATGGTTTTTAATTTGCAAACTCGTGGGGAAGTAATATATATTTTAATAGTGTTGAAACATTTGTGAACAATTTGCGCATAGTCTTGAAAGTTGTTTTGGAAAGTAAATATTATATCACGAAATTATGCATGTAATTATAACCATTTTGAATTTTGTCTTGGTCGTATTTGAAACTATGTATACCGAGGTACCCTGCCAGAAGACAGCACATTTAATTGACATACTCTTTCATGGATAGAGTTCAGAGTGAATTCAGCTTGCAGAATTTACTGCTTGATACCTGATATTTTAATCAGATTGGTACAAACATTTCAAGCTGCCTGGGAGGTATTGGGTAATAAAACAGGCGTAATCTAACGTTGGACCAACGATGTCTATCAACGTTGGGCCAACGTTGTTTTGACGGACGGCACAACGTCTGACTTCTTTCTGGGATGTGTCATGTACCCTGTGATCTGTGCCGTGTACTATTTTTTGTGATATCTGATGTGATTAATTGCATATTTGTGATGTGTGATGTGCCATGTACCATATGTGTCATGTATCCTGTGATCTGTGTCATGTAATGTTTTCGTTTGTGATATGTGATATATGTGATATGATTATTTGTAAATACGTGATTTGCCATGTGACATATGTGTGATGTATCCTGTCATATGTCTCATGGAATGCTTTGGTTGTTTTTTTTATATGCAATGCGATTAATTTTATATGTGTGATGTGTGATGTGTGATGTGTGATGTACCATGTGTGTTATGTATCCAGTGATCTGTGTCATGTAATGTTTATGTTTGTGATATGCGATGTTATTGATTTTAAATGTGCCATGTACCATATGTGTCATGTATCCAGTGATATGTGTCATGTAACGTATTTTCCTGATATGTGATTCATTGTACATTTATGATGTGCCATATGTGTCATGTACCCTTTGATCTGTGTCATGTAATTTTTTTTATGCGATATGTGATGTGATTAAGTGTTAATGTATGATGTTCCCTGCAATAATATATACAAACATCTTTTATAATACAAATTTAGATGTTTCCTTTTTTAATGATATCCCAAATCTAAAAGGGCGGTTGATAAAGTCATACCAAGGATATACGTATGTCCGTCCTTCCAAAGACATTTTGTGTGTGAGTGCAGTGGAAAGGTTCATTTTGATATGTGTATTTTATGAAACAATATGATTATTTACTTGTTTTGAACTTAGAATGTGTTTTTTTAATTCAACATTGTGCGACCTTTAACTTGACATATTAATTGAAGAGATGCAGTGCAAAGGTTGATTTTGATGTATTTATTTTATGAAAGAATATGACTTTGTACATGTTTTGAACTTAGAATATGTTTTTTAAATTTAAAATTGTGCTACCTTTAACCGGAGAACTGCTACATGGATTCTTTCCAAATTTGAGGAACACTTTCTATACAAATAGGAGAGGTGAAGAGCTAAGCTTGATTTTCATAAGTGTATTTTTTATGAAACAATATGATTTTGTACATGTTTTGAACTTAGAATGTTTTATTTTAATTCATCATTGTGCGACCTTTAAGTTGAGATATTAATTGGAGATATGTCGTGCAAACGTTGATTTTGGTGTGTTTATTTTATGAAACAATATGATTTTGTAGATGTTTTGAACTTAGAATGTGTTTTTCTATTCAACATTGTTCGACCTTTAACTTAATATATTAATTGGAGAGATGTCGTGCAAAGGTTGATTTTGATATGTTTATTTTATGAAACGATATGAAATTTTCACATGTTTTGAATACAGAATGTTGTTTTAAATTCTATGTTTGTGCTACCTTTTACTTGAGAGCTCCTGTATGGATTCTTTCCAATTCGAGGAACACTTTCCATACAAATGGGAGTGGTGCATTGCAAATGTTGATTTTGATATGTTTATTTTATGAAACAATATGATTTTTTACATGTTTTTAACTGAGAATGTGTTTTTTAATTCAACATTGTGCGACCTTTGACTTGAGATATCAGTTGGAGAGATGTATTGCAAAAGTTGATTTTGATATGTTGATTTTATGAAACAATATGAAATTCTTGAAAATGTTTTGAACATAGAATGTTTTTCTTTAATTATTCTATGTTTGTGCTACCTTTTACTTGAGAGCTCCCACATGGATTCTTTCCAAATGTAAGAAACTCTTTCTATACTAATAGAAGAGGTGCATTGCAAATGTTGATTTTCATATATGTATTTTATTAAACAGTATGATTTTTTGCATATTTTGAACCTAGAATGTTGTTTTTAATTCTATGTTTGTGCTAGCATTTACTTGAGAACTGCTGCATGGATTCTTTCCAAATGTGAGAAACACTTTCTATACAAATATGAGAGGTGTAGTACAAATGTTGATTTTGGTATGTGTATTTTCGGAAGAAATATTGTTTGAATGAGTTGAGGTTACCCTTGTTCATTTTAGTGTTAAAAGCTTTTCTGCCAATGTATAATCCAAGAGCATCATGGTATTACTGTCCATGTCACCTTCCCAGTTTTAGCAGTTTTGAACAGTTTAATGACTTGGACGGGTGGAGGTAGCACTGCTGAGATTTTTTTCAGACATCAAATTATTATTTGAGGCAAGGCAACTTTTAAATGTCAAAATATGTCCCTTACCTTGTAATTTTATAATATTTGTGTCATTGTTTTATTCAGTTACCAAGGCAAAAGCAGTGACCATGGATAAGGTTGAAGATCATCCCTGTGATAAGTTCGTCTGATTCCTCATTTGAGGACTGAAAAGGTTCCTCAACCACTTGGCCCAAGTTCTGACTTGTCATTTAACAAATAAATAAAGGTCACCTAAACCAGAATTCGACTGTCATTTTGTTGCTGTCATAATATTTTTTAATGGATCAAGGGAATCAATCATAGGACATCCGATGCATGGACTATTTTGCCTGTCTCAGTGTTGCTCTCAATGCTGAATGTATTGGGTAAGGCCAAGGAAAATTAAATGTTTCAATTTGTGCTGGGCTTATTGTCTGATGGTTTTTAATTTGCAAACTCGTGGGGAAGTAATATATATTTTAATAGTGTTGAAACATTTGTGAACAATTTGCGCATAGTCTTGAAAGTTGTTTTGGAAAGTAAATATTATATCACGAAATTATGCATGTAATTATAACCATTTTGAATTTTGTCTTGGTCGTATTTGAAACTATGTATACCGAGGTACCCTGCCAGAAGACAGCACATTTAATTGACATACTCTTTCATGGATAGAGTTCAGAGTGAATTCAGCTTGCAGAATTTACTGCTTGATACCTGATATTTTAATCAGATTGGTACAAACATTTCAAGCTGCCTGGGAGGTATTGGGTAATAAAACAGGCGTAATCTAACGTTGGACCAACGATGTCTATCAACGTTGGGCCAACGTTGTTTTGACGGACGGCACAACGTCTGACTTCTTTCTGGGATGTGTCATGTACCCTGTGATCTGTGCCGTGTACTATTTTTTGTGATATCTGATGTGATTAATTGCATATTTGTGATGTGTGATGTGCCATGTACCATATGTGTCATGTATCCTGTGATCTGTGTCATGTAATGTTTTCGTTTGTGATATGTGATATATGTGATATGATTATTTGTAAATACGTGATTTGCCATGTGACATATGTGTGATGTATCCTGTCATATGTCTCATGGAATGCTTTGGTTGTTTTTTTTATATGCAATGCGATTAATTTTATATGTGTGATGTGTGATGTGTGATGTACCATGTACCATGTGTGTTATGTATCCAGTGATCTGTGTCATGTAATGTTTATGTTTGTGATATGCGATGTTATTGATTTTAAATGTGCCATGTACCATATGTGTCATGTATCCAGTGATATGTGTCATGTAACGTATTTTCCTGATATGTGATTCATTGTACATTTATGATGTGCCATATGTGTCATGTACCCTTTGATCTGTGTCATGTAATTTTTTTTATGCGATATGTGATGTGATTAAGTGTTAATGTATGATGTTCCCTGCAATAATATATACAAACATCTTTTATAATACAAATTTAGATGTTTCCTTTTTTAATGATATCCCAAATGTAAAAGGGCGGTTGATAAAGTCATACCAAGGATATACGTATGTCCGTCCTTCCAAAGACATTTTGTGTGTGAGTGCAGTGGAAAGGTTCATTTTGATATGTGTATTTTATGAAACAATATGATTATTTACTTGTTTTGAACTTAGAATGTGTTTTTTTAATTCAACATTGTGCGACCTTTAACTTGACATATTAATTGAAGAGATGCAGTGCAAAGGTTGATTTTGATGTATTTATTTTATGAAAGAATATGACTTTGTACATGTTTTGAACTTAGAATATGTTTTTTAAATTTAAAATTGTGCTACCTTTAACCGGAGAACTGCTACATGGATTCTTTCCAAATTTGAGGAACACTTTCTATACAAATAGGAGAGGTGAAGAGCTAAGCTTGATTTTCATAAGTGTATTTTTTATGAAACAATATGATTTTGTACATGTTTTGAACTTAGAATGTTTTATTTTAATTCATCATTGTGCGACCTTTAAGTTGAGATATTAATTGGAGATATGTCGTGCAAACGTTGATTTTGGTGTGTTTATTTTATGAAACAATATGATTTTGTAGATGTTTTGAACTTAGAATGTGTTTTTCTATTCAACATTGTTCGACCTTTAACTTAATATATTAATTGGAGAGATGTCGTGCAAAGGTTGATTTTGATATGTTTATTTTATGAAACGATATGAAATTTTCACATGTTTTGAATACAGAATGTTGTTTTAAATTCTATGTTTGTGCTACCTTTTACTTGAGAGCTCCTGTATGGATTCTTTCCAATTCGAGGAACACTTTCCATACAAATGGGAGTGGTGCATTGCAAATGTTGATTTTGATATGTTTATTTTATGAAACAATATGATTTTTTACATGTTTTTAACTGAGAATGTGTTTTTTAATTCAACATTGTGCGACCTTTGACTTGAGATATCAGTTGGAGAGATGTATTGCAAAAGTTGATTTTGATATGTTGATTTTATGAAACAATATGAAATTCTTGAAAATGTTTTGAACATAGAATAAATAAAGAAAAACATTCTATGTTTGTGCTACCTTTTACTTGAGAGCTCCCACATGGATTCTTTCCAAATGTAAGAAACTCTTTCTATACTAATAGAAGAGGTGCATTGCAAATGTTGATTTTCATATATGTATTTTATTAAACAGTATGATTTTTTGCATATTTTGAACCTAGAATGTTGTTTTTAATTCTATGTTTGTGCTAGCATTTACTTGAGAACTGCTGCATGGATTCTTTCCAAATGTGAGAAACACTTTCTATACAAATATGAGAGGTGTAGTACAAATGTTGATTTTGATATGTGTATTTTCGGAAGAAATATTGTTTGAATGAGTTGAGGTTACCCTTGTTCATTTTAGTGTTAAAAGCTTTTCTGCCAATGTATCATCCAAGAGCATCATGGTATTACTGTCCATGTCACCTTCCCAGTTTTAGCAGTTTTGAACGGTTTAATGACTTGGACGGGTGGAGGTAGCACTGCTGAGATTTTTTTCAGACATCAAATTATTATTTGAGGCAAGGCAACTTTTAAATGTCAAAATATGTCCCTTACCTTGTAATTTTATAATATTTGTGTCATTGTTTTATTCAGTTACCAAGGCAAAAGCAGTGACCATGAATAAGGTTGAAGATCATCCCTGTGATAAGTTCGTCTGATTCCTCATTTGAGGACTGAAAAGGTTCCTCAACCACTTGGCCCAAGTTCTGACTTGTCATTTAACTTACAAATAAAGGTCACCTGAACCAGAATTCGACTGTCATTTTGTTGCTGTCATAATATTTTTTAATGGATCAAGGGAATCAATCATAGGACATCCGATGCATGGACTATTTTGCCTGTCTCAGTGTTGCTCTCAATGCTGAATGTATTGGGTAAGGCCAAGGAAAATTAAATGTTTCAATTTGTGCGGGGCTTATTGTCTGATGGTTTTTAATTTGCAAACTCGTGGGGAAATAATATATATTTTAATAGTGTTGAAACATTTGTGAACAATTTGCGCATAGTCTTGAAAGTTGTTTTGGAAAGTAAATATTATATCACGAAATTATGCATGTAATTATAACCATTTTGAATTTTGTCTTGGTCGTATTTGAAACTATGTATACCGAGGTACCCTGCCAGAAGACAGCACATTTAATTGACATACTCTTTCATGGATAGAGTTCAGAGTGAATTCAGCTTGCAGAATTTACTGCTTGATACCTGATATTTTAATCAGATTGGTACAAACATTTCAAGCTGCCTGGGAGGTATTGGGTAATAAAACAGGCGTAATCTAACGTTGGACCAACGATGTCTATCAACGTTGGGCCAACGTTGTTTTGACGGACGGCACAACGTCTGACTTCTTTCTGGGATGTGTCATGTACCCTGTGATCTGTGCCGTGTACTATTTTTTGTGATATCTGATGTGATTAATTGCATATTTGTGATGTGTGATGTGCCATGTACCATATGTGTCATGTATCCTGTGATCTGTGTCATGTAATGTTTTCGTTTGTGATGTGTGATATATGTGATATGATTATTTGTAAATACGTGATTTGCCATGTGACATATGTGTGATGTATCCTGTCATATGTCTCATGGAATGCTTTGGTTGTTTTTTTTATATGCAATGCGATTAATTTTATATGTGTGATGTGTGATGTGTGATGTACCATGTACCATGTGTGTTATGTATCCAGTGATCTGTGTCATGTAATGTTTATGTTTGTGATATGCGATGTGATTGATTTTAAATGTGCCATGTACCATATGTGTCATGTATCCAGTGATATGTGTCATGTAACGTATTTTCCTGATATGTGATTCATTGTACATTTATGATGTGCCATGTGCCATGTGTGTCATGTACCCTTTGATCTGTGTCATGTAATTTTTTTTATGCGATATGTGATGTGATTAAGTGTTAATGTATGATGTTCCCTGCAATAATATATACAAACATCTTTTATAATACAAATTTAGATGTTTCCTTTTTTAATGATATCCCAAATGTAAAAGGGCGGTTGATAAAGTCATACCAAGGATATACGTATGTCCGTCCTTCCAAAGACATTTTGTGTGTGAGTGCAGTGGAAAGGTTCATTTTGATATGTGTATTTTATGAAACAATATGATTTTTTACTTGTTTTGAACTTAGAATGTGTTTTTTTAATTCAACATTGTGCGACCTTTAACTTGAGATATTAATTGAAGAGATGCAGTGCAAAGGTTGATTTTGATGTATTTATTTTATGAAAGAATATGACTTTGTACATGTTTTGAACTTAGAATATGTTTTTTAAATTTAAAATTGTGCTACCTTTAACCGGAGAACTGCTACATGGATTCTTTCCAAATTTGAGGAACACTTTCTATACAAATAGGAGAGGTGAAGAGCAAAGCTTGATTTTCATAAGTGTATTTTTTATGAAACAATATGATTTTGTACATGTTTTGAACTTAGAATGTTTTATTTTAATTCATCATTGTGCGACCTTTAAGTTGAGATATTAATTGGAGATATGTCGTGCAAACGTTGATTTTGGTGTGTTTATTTTATGAAACAATATGATTTTGTAGATGTTTTGAACTTAGAATGTGTTTTTCTATTCAACATTGTTCGACCTTTAACTTGATATATTAATTGGAGAGATGTCGTGCAAAGGTTGATTTTGATATGTTTATTTTATGAAACGATATGAAATTTTCACATGTTTTGAATACAGAATGTTGTTTTAAATTCTATGTTTGTGCTACCTTTTACTTGAGAGCTCCTGTATGGATTCTTTCCAATTCGAGGAACACTTTCCATACAAATGGGAGTGGTGCAGTGCAAATGTTGATTTTAATATGCATATTTTATGAAACAATATGATTTTTTACATGTTTTTAACTGAGAATGGTTTTTTTTAATTCAACATTGTGCGACCTTTGACCTGAGATATCAGTTGGAGAGATGTATTGCAAAAGTTGATTTTGATATGTTGATTTTATGAAACAATATGAAATTCTTGAAAATGTTTTGAACATAGAATGTTTTTCTTTAATTATTCTATGTTTGTGCTACCTTTTACTTGAGAGCTCCCACATGGATTCTTTCCAAATGTAAGAAACTCTTTCTATACTAATAGAAGAGGTGCATTGCAAATGTTGATTTTCATATATGTAATTAAACAGTATGATTTTTTGCATATTTTAAACCTAGAATGTTGTTGTTAATTCTATGTTTGTGCTAGTTTTTACTTGAGAACTGCTGTATGGATTCTTTCCAAATGTGAGAAACACTTTCTATACAAATATGAGAGGTGCAGTACAAATGTTGATTTTGATATGTGTATTTTCGGAAGAAATATTGTTTGAATGAGTTGAGGTTACCCTTGTTCATTTTAGTGTTAAAAGCTTTTCTGCCAATGTATGATCCAAGAGCATCATGGTATTACTGTCCATGTCACCTTCCCAGTTTTAGCAGTTTTGAACAGTTTAATGACTTGGACGGGTGGAGGTAGCACTGCTGAGATCTTTTTCAGACATCAAATTATTATTTGGGGCAAGGCAACTTTTTAATGACAAAATATGTCCCTTTCCTTGTAATTTTATAATATTTGTGTCATTGTTTTATTCAGTTTCCAAGGCAAAAGCAGTGACCATGGATAAGGTTGAAGATCATCCCTGTGATAAGTTCGTCTGATTCCTCATTTGAGGACTGAAAAGGTTCCTCAACCACTTGGCCCAAGTTCTGACTTGTCATTTAACAAATAAATAAAGGTCACCTAAACCAGAATTCGACTGTCATAATATTTTTTAATGGATCAAGGGAATCAATCATAGGAGATCCGATGCATGGACTATTTTGCCTGTCTTAGGGTTGCTCTCAATGCTGAATGTATTGGGTAAGGCCAAGGAAAATTAAATGTTTCAATTTGTGCTGGGCTTATTGTCTGATGGTTTTTAATTTGCAAACTCGTGGGGAAATAATATATCTTTTAATACCCTGCCAGAAGACAGCACTTTTAATTGACATACTCTTTCATGGATAGAGTTCAGAGTGAATTCAGCTTGCAGAATGTCTATCAACATTGGGCCAACGTTGTTTTGACGGACGGCACAACGTCTGACTTCTTTCTGGGATGTGTCATGTACCCTGTGATCTGTGCCGTGTACTATTTTTTGTGATATCTGATGTGATTAATTGCATATTTGTGATGTGTGATGTGCCATGTACCATATGTGTTATGTATCCAGTGATCTGTGTCATGTAATGTTTATGTTTGTGATATGCGATGTTATTGATTTTAAATGTTCCATGTACCATATGTGTCATGTATCCAGTGATATGTGTCATGTAACGTATTTTCGTGATATCTGATTCATTGTACATTTATGATGTGCCATGTGCCATATGTATCATGTACCCTTTGATCTGTGTCATGTAATTCTTTTATGTCATATGTAATGTGATTAAGTGTTAATGTATGATGTTCCCTGCAATAATATATACAAACATCTTTTATAATACAAATTTAGATGTTTCCTTTTTTAATGATATCCCAAATGTAAAAGGGCGGTTGATAAAAGCCATACCAAGGATATACGTCTGTCCGTCCTTCCAAGGACATTTTGTGTGTGAGTGCAGTGAAATGGTTCATTTTGATATGTGTATTTTATGAAACAATATGATTATTTACTTGTTTTGAACTTAGAATGTTTTTTTTAATGCATAATTGTGCGACCTTTAACTTGAGATATTAATTGGAGAGATGCAGTGCAAAGGTTGATTTTGATGTATTTATTTTATGAAAGAATATGATTTTGTACATGTTTTGAACTTAGAATGTTTTCTTTAATTCAAAATTGTGCTACCTTTAACCGGAGAACTGCTACATGGATTCTTTCCAAATTTGAGGAACACTTTCTATACAAATAGGAGAGATGAAGAGCAAAGCTTGATTTTCATAAGTGTATTTTTTATGAAACAATATGATTTTGAACATGTTTTGAACTTAGAATGTTTTATTTTAATTCATCATTGTGCGACCTTTAAGTTGAGATATTAATTGGAGAGATGTCGTGCAAAGGTTGATTTGGGTGTGTTTATTTTATGAAACAATATGATTTTGTAGATGTTTTGAACTTAGAATGTGTTTTTCTATTCAACATTGTTCGACCTTTAACTTGATATATTAATTGGAGAGATGTCGTGCAAAGGTTGATTTTGATATGTATATTTTATGAAACGATATGAAATTTTCACATGTTTTGACCACAGAATGTTGTTTTTAAATTCTATGTTTGTGCGACCTTTTACTTGAGAGCTCCTGTATGGATTATTTCCAATTCGAGGAACTCTTTCTATAGAAATGGGAGTGGTGCATTGCAAATGTTGATTTTGATATGTATAACTTATTAAACAATATGAATTTTTACATGTTTTGAACTGAGAATGTGTTTTTTAATTCAACATTCTGCTACCTTTAACCGGAGAACTACTACATGGATTCGTTCAATATTTGAGGAATACTGTCTATATAAATAGGAGAGGTGCAGAGCAAAGGTTGATTTTCATATGTGTATGTTTTGAACTTTGAAAAATGAATGAGTCGAGGTTTCCCTTGTTCAGTTTATTGTTAATATCTTTTCTGCGAATGTATGATCCAAGAGCATCATGGTATTACTGTCCATGTCACCTTCCCAGTTTTAGCAGTTTTGAACAGTTTAATGACTTGGACGGGTAGAGGTAGCACTGCTGAGACTTTTTTCAGATATCAAATAATTATTTGGGGGAAGGCGACATTGTTAATGTCAAAATATGTCTTTCAAAAGTATGCTACCTTTAACCGGAGAACTGCTACATGGATTCTTTCCAAATTTGAGGAACACTTTCTATACAAATGGGAGAGGTGCAGTGCAAAGGTTGATTTTGATGTGTTGATTTTATGAAACAATATGAAACTCTTGCATGGTTTGAACATGCATGTTTTGAACGTTTCTTTAATTATTCTATGTTTGTGCTACCTTTTACTTGAGAGCTTCTACATAGATTCTTTCCAAATGTAAGAAACACTTTCTATACTAATCGAAATATCCTCTTGGATCTTTCTGCCTCCAGGGTGTCTTCGTGACAGTGACGTGTCACTAAATATCTTATTGGCATTCATTGCCTCAAGATACGTTATGTCACCGTTTCTCTCCAGAATGTCTTCGTGAGAGTGAGGTGTTGCCGAATATCTTCTCAGCAATCAATGCTTCGAAATTACCTCCTAGAAATCTTCTGCCTCCAGGTTGTCTTCGTGAAGGAGAAGTTCGACTTAATACATTCTTGGAAATCTTTTCTTCCTCCAGAACGTCTTCGTGACAGCAAAGTGTCACTTGATATATTCTTGGCAGCAATCAATGCCTCCAGGATATCTTCATGACAATGAAGTGTCATTGAATATATTCTTAATAATCAATGCCTCGAAATGCCCTCTTGAAACGTTTCTGCTTCCAGAGTGTCTTCATGACAGTGAGTGCCACTCAATATATAATTTGGCAATCATTGCCTCGGGATGTCCTCATGGAAGTCTTCTGCCTCCAGGGTGTTTTCGTGACTGTGATGTGTCACTGAATATCTTCTTGGCATTCATTGCCTCAAGATTCGTAATGTCACTGTTGTCCCTCCAGGGTGTCTTCGTGCCAGAGAAGTGCCACTTAATAATTCTTGGCAAACAATGCCTCGAAATGTGTACGTTGATCTCTTCTGCCTCCAAAGTGCCTTCGTGACAGTCAGTTTCCACTGAATATCTTATTAGCAGCATCACTGCATTCATAAGTCTTCTTGACCCCCTATTGCCTCCAGTGTGTGACCGTCGTTATCCAGTGGTCGGGCATGCTTCAGGCGGATACAAAGAGGCTGACACTGCCTCTGACAACCAAACAATCCCCGATTTTGAACCTAAATCTAAATAATTTGGAAGTGTCTTTCTATAAAGTGATGCGCCTAAGTGCAGGTTGTTAGTGCGGGTTAGTGCAGGTTAGTACAGTTTTAAGTCTCTGAACCTAACGTGCCTCAGAAGCATACCCGACCCTTGGATCGAGGTCTCCAGAGGTCTTATTTGGGTACCAGTGACCATGGGAGTTGGGAAACCTGGTCCTGGAGAGTCTCCTGGTGATGCCTTTTGCCTCAATGATGTCTTCTTGGTCATTTTCCGCCCCCAGAAGTCTTGTTGGCACTCTAATGCTT
The DNA here is from genome assembly GCF_023055435.1 of Haliotis rufescens. NCBI lineage: Eukaryota > Metazoa > Mollusca > Gastropoda > Lepetellida > Haliotidae > Haliotis > Haliotis rufescens. Next base: position 539,697 of record NW_025963802.1, read on the forward strand.
CCAGTGTTTCTTCGTGACAGTCAATTGCCACTGAACAGCTTCTTGGCAAACATTGCCTCCAGACGTCTCCTTGCAACTCGTCTGTGTCTCTTCTGTGATTTGTTAAAGACTATCCTCTTGGACATCAATGTTTCCAGAAGAAATCAAGGCACCTTTCAGCCTCAATGGTGTCGTCGTGACAGTGAAGTGCCACTGAATATCTTCTTGGCAGTCATTGGTTCAAGAATTCTAGGATGTCTTCTTGACAGTGAAGTGTCACTGAATATCTTTTCAGCAATCAATGCCTCGAAATGTCCTCTTAGCACACTTCTGCCTTCAGTTTGTCTTCGTGAAAGTGAATTACCACTGAATTTCTTCTTAGCAATCAATGCATCGACATGTCCTCTTGAAACGTTACTACTTCCAGGGTGTCTTCGTGACAGTGAAGTGTCACTGAATATCTCTTCAGCAATCAATTACCACTGAATATTTTCTTAGCAATCAATGCCTTGAGATGTCCTCATTGAATTCTGTATCCAGGGCGTCTTCGTGACAGTATTAATGGTATTAAGTGTCACTGAATATCTTTTCAGCAATCAATGTCTCTTGGCACACTTCTGCCTTCAGGGTATGATTTTGGCAATCAATGCCTCGAAATATGCACTTTGATCTCTTCTGCCTTCAGGGTGTCTTCGTGACAGTGAAGTGTCATTGAATATATTCTTAGCAACCAATGCCTCGAAATGTCCTATTAGATCTCTTCTGCTTCCAGGCTGTATTCGTGTCAGAAAAGTGCCACTTGATACATTCTTAGCAATCAATGCCTCTTGATGTGCAGTTTCATACCTTCTGCCTCTCGTGACAGTGACGAGTCACTGAATATCTTTTTAGGAATCAATGCCTCGAAATGTCCAATCAGAAAACCTCTGCCTCCAGGATGTCATCGTGACCGTGAAGTGTCACTGAATAGCTTCTTAACAATAAATGCTTCGAAAGGTCCTCTTAGAAATCTTATGCCTCAAGGGTGCCTTCGTGACAGTGACTAGTCACTGAATATCTTTTTCGCAACCAATGCCTCAAAATGTCCTCTTAGCTCTCTTCTGGGGTGTATTCGTGCATGTGAGGTGCCACGTGTCACTGAATATCATCTCAGCAGTCAATGCCTCGAAATGTTATCTGAGAAATCGTCTGCATTCAGGGTGTCTTCGTGACAGTCCTATTTGATCTCTTCAACCCCCGGGTGTCCCCAGAGAAGTGCCACTTATTACATTCTTTGCAATCATTGCTTCGAAATATCCTCTTGAAACTTTTCTGCCTCAAGCTTTCTAAGCATCAAAACTTTAATAAGTTTATTTATAATCTGAACTTATTTACATAGTAACAAAACGATTTATTTGCAGCATAATGCAGATTATGTAAAATAATCAAACTATTTGTAATTTTATGACTCCTTGCTGAAATCGGAAGCACATACAGCATCGTACATATCGAAGTCTAAGTTTTGAAGCCGAAATCGGAAATAGTCATGGATTCTACGCTCGATGATTTTCGAATTGTTTTTTGAAACAGGGCGGCGGGGATAGATATATAACATATTGATGTGACATAATTGTACCCAAATAATTGTGTTATTGGTCTATCATTGCAAGAAGGACAATTTAGAAAGTCTTTACAAACCTTTTCTGAGAATCTCCCGTTCTCAGAACGGATGGGTGGGTGAGTGAGTATGGTTTTACGCCGCTTTATTCAATATTCAAGCAATATCACGGTGGAGAACACCAGAAATTGGCTTCACACATTGTACCCATGTCGGGAATCTACCCCGGGTCTTCGGCGTGACGAGCGAACGCTTTAACCATTATGCTATCCGACAGCCCCTCTCAGAACGGATGAAACAAGATACACGTGATGTTTGTGATGTACCATAAAAATATTTTCTACCCAAAATGCTACGTGATTTTGTTCCAATGAATATATAACAATCGATCTATATAATTATATTTCTTTTTACATGTATATTGCAAACTAATATTTACGTATATTTGAAACTAATGCAAACCTTATTCTGGGTATTCAATCAACAGAAATTATGGGTACAAAATCACTACATTTCAACCGGATTTCGTGGTGTGATGGGATAGTAAAAAGGAGATATATCGCCTGTTTCCTTTTCACATTTTAAAACAAGAATGTTTTTTTTATTCCATGTTTGGTCTACCTTTTACTGGAGAGCTACAACATGGATTCTTTCCAAATGTAAGAAACACATTCTATTCTAATATAAAAGGTGCAGTCCAAATGTTGATTTTGATGTGTGTACTTTATGAAACATTATTATTTTTTTACAAGTTTTGAATGTTTTTTTAAAATTCAACATTGTGCGACCTTTAACGTGAGAACTGCTACACGGGTGCTTCCTTTTACTTGAGAGTGATAAGTTCGTCTGATGCTTCATTTGAGGACTGAAAAGGCTCCTCAACCATTCGGCCCAAAATTCTAACTTGTCATTTAACAAAAAGATAAAGGTCACCTAAACCCGAATTCTATTGTCAATTTGTTGCTGCCATATTTTTTAATGGATCAAGACAATTAATTATAGGAGATCCGATGCATGGACTATTTTGCCTGTCTCAGTGTTGCTCTCAATGCTGAATGTATTGGGTAAGACCAAGGAAAATTATATGTTTCATTTTGTGCCAGGCTGATGATTTTTTATTTACAAACTCGTGGGAAAATCATATTTCTTTAAATATTGTTGAAACATTTGTGAACAATTTGCACATTGTCTTGAAAGTTGTTTTGGAAAGTAAATATTATATCACGAAATTATGCACGTAACTAAAAACATTTTGAATTTTGTCTTGGTCGTATTTGAAACTATTTTTTGTGATAACTGATGTGATTACTTGCATATTTGTAATGTGTGATGTGCCATGTACCATATGTGTCATGTATCCTGTGATCCGTGTCATGTTATGGTTTTTTTGTGTGATATGTGATATGATTATTTGTATATGCGTGATTTGCCATCTGACATATGTGTCATGTATGCTGTGATATGTGTCATTGAATTTTTATTTTTTTTTATATACAATGTGATTAATTTTATATGTGTGATGTGTGATGTTCCATGTACCATATGTGTAATGTACCCAGTGATCTGTATCATGTAATGTTTTTGTTTGTGATATGTGATGTACTATGTACCATATGTGTCATGTATCCAGTGATCTGTGTCATGTAACGTATTTTCGTGATATGTGGTTCATTGTACATTTATGATGTGCCATGTGCCGTATTCGTCATGTATCCTGTGATCTGTGTCATGTACCGTTTTTGTTTGAGATATGTGATGTGATTATTTGTATTTGCGTTATGTGCCATGTACAATATGTGTCATGTATCCAGTGATCTGTGTCATGTATTTTTTTGTGATATGTGATGTGATTAATTTAATTTGTGATTTGCCATCTGACATATATGTCATGTATCCTGTGATATGTGTTATTGAATTTAAATTATTTATTTTTTTATATGCAATGTGATTAATTTTATATGTGTGATGTGTGATGTGCCATGTACCATATGTGTCATGTATCCTGTGATCTGTATCATGTAATGTTTTTGTTTGTGATATGTGATGTACTATGTACCATATGTGTCATGTATCCAGTGATCTGTGTCATGTAACGTATTTTCGTGATATGTGGTTCATTGTACATTTATGATGTGCCATGTGCCGTATTCGTCATGTATCCTGTGATCTGTGTCATGTACCGTTTTTGTTTGAGATATGTGATGTGATTATTTGTATTTGCGTTATGTGCCATGTACAATATGTGTCATGTATCCAGTGATCTGTGTCATGTATTTTTTTGTGATATGTGATGTGATTAATTTAATTTGTGATTTGCCATCTGACATATATGTCATGTATCCTGTGATATGTGTTATTGAATTTAAATTATTTATTTTTTTATATGCAATGTGATTAATTTTATATGTGTGATGTGTGATGTGCCATGTACCATATGTGTCATGTATCCTGTGATCTGTATCATGTAATATTTTTGTTTGTGATATGTGATGTGATTGATTTTATATGTGTGATGTGCGATGTATCATATGTGTCATGTATTCCGTGATCTGTGTCATGTTATGGTTTTTTGTGTGTGATATGTCATGTGATTATTTGTATATGCCTGATTTGCCATCTGACATATGTGTCATGTATGCTGTGATATGTGTCATTGAATTTTAATTATTTGTTTTATATACAATGTGATATATTTTAAATGTGTGATGTGTGATGCTCCATGTACCATATGTGTAATGTACCCAGTGATCTGTATCATGTAATGTTTTTTGTTTGTGATATGTGATGTGATTGATTTTATATATGTGATGTACTATGTACCATATGTGTCATGTATCCAGTGATATGTGTCATGTAACGTATTTTCGTGATATGTGGTTCATTGTACATTTATGATGTGCCATGTGCCGTATTCGTCATGTATCCTGTGATCTGTGTCATGTACCGTTTTTGTTTGAGATATGTGATGTGATTATTTGTATTTGCGTTATGTGCCATGTACCATATGTGTCATGTATCCAGTGATCTGTATCATGTATTTTTTTGTGATATGTGATGTGATTAATCTAATTTGTGATTTGCCATCTGACATATATGTCATGTATCCTGTGATATGTGTTATTGAAATTAAATTATTTATTTTTTTATATGCAATGTGATTAATTTTATATGTGTGATGTGTGATGTGCCATGTACCATATGTGTCATGTATCCTGTGATCTGTATCATGTAATGTTTTTGTTTGTGATATGTGATGTGATTGATTTTATACGTGTGATGTGCTTTGTACCATATGTGTCATGTATCCAGTGATATGTGTCATGTAACGTATTTTCGTGATATGTGGTTCATTGTACATTTATGATGTGCCATGTGCCGCATGTGTCATGTATCCTGTGATCTGTGTCATATATGTTTTTGTGATATGTGATTTATTGTATATTTGTGATGTGCCATGTGCCATGTGCCATATGTGTCATGTACCCGTTGATATGTGTCATGTCATTTTTTTTGTGCGATATGTGATGTGATTAAGTGTTAATGTGTGATGTGCCCTGCAAAATATATACAAACATCATTGATAATAACAATTTAGATGTTTCTTATTTAATGATACCCCCAACTAAAAGGGCGGGTTTGTAAAGCCATACCAAGGATATCTGTCTGTCCTTTTTTAATTCAACATTGTGCGACCTTCAACTTGAGATATTAATTGGAGAGATGCAGTGGAAAGGTTGATTTTGATATGTGTATTTTATGAAACAATAGGATTTAGTACATGTTTTGAACTTAGGATGTTTTTGCTTTTTTATTCAACATTGTGCGACCTTTAAGTAAAGAACTACTACATGGATCCTTTCCAAATTTGAGGAACACTTTTTATACAAATAGGAGAGGTCCAGTGCAAATGTTGATTTTGATATGTGTTTTTTATGAAACAATATGATTTTTTACATGTTTTGAATTTTGAATGTTTGTTTTTTTCATTTAACATTGAGCTACCTTTAATTTGAGACATTAATTGGAGAGAAGTAGTGCAAAGGTTGATTTTAATATGTTTCTTTTATGAAACAATATGAAATTTTTACATGTTTTGAATATAGAATGTTTTATTATTCTATGTTTGTGCTACCTTTTACTTGAGAGCTGCCACATGGATTCATTCCAAATGTGAGAAACACTTTCTATACAAATATGAGAGGAGCCGTGCAAATGTTGATCTTGATATGCGTATTTTCGGAACAAATATTATTTGTTTCATGTTTTGAACTTTGAAAAATGAATGAGTCGAGGTTTCCCTTGTTCATTTTAGTGTTAAAAGCTTTACTGCCAACGTACGATCCAAGAGCATCATGGTATTACTGTCCATGCCACCTTCCAAGTTTTAGCAGTTTTTAACAATTTAATGACTTGGACGGGTGGAGGAAGCACTGCTGAGACTTTTTACAAACAACAAATTACTATTTGGGGCAAGGCAACTTTTTTATGTCAAAATATGTCCCTTACCTTGTAATTTTATAATATTTGTGTCATTGTTTTATTCAGTTACCAAGGCAAAAGCAGTGACCATGGATAAGGTTGAATATCATCCCTGTGATAAGTTTGTCTGATTCCTCATTTGAGGACTGAAAAGGCTCCTCAACCACTTGGTTCTGACTTGTCATTTAACAAATAGATAAAGGTCACCTAAACCAGAACTTGATTGTCATTTTGTTGCTGTCATCATATTTTTTAATGGACCAAGGCAATCAATCATAGGAGATCCGATGCATGGACTATTTTGCCTGTCTCAGTGTTGCTCTCAATGCTGAATGTATGGGATAAGGCCAAGGAAAATTAAATGTTTCAATTTGTGCCGGGCTTATTGTCTGATGATTTTTAATTTGCAAACTCGTGGGAAAATCATATATCTTTTAATAGTGTTGAAACACTTGTGAAGAATTTGCACATGGTCTTGAAAATTGTTTTGGAAAGTAAATGTATCACGAAATTGTTCGCGTAATTAAAAACATTTTGAATTTTGTCTTGGCCGTATTTGAAACTACGTATGCCGAGGTACCCTGCCAGAAGACAGCGCATTTCATTGACATGCTCTTTCATGGATGGAGTTCAGAGTAAATTCAGCTTGCAGAATGTAGTGCTTGTTATATCATGTCTCATATGGATTGCTGCAAACATATCAGGCTGACTGGGCGGAATTCAGAAATAAAACAGGCGTAATCTAACGTTGGGGCAACGTTGTCTATCAACGTTGGGTCAACGTTGTTTTGATCGGCGGTCCTACGTTGGGCCAACGTTGGCGCAGTTTGATTATGATGTGTATATTTTCGGAAAAAATATGATTCTTTACATTTTTTTAACTTCGAATATTTCTTTATATTTCAACTCTTTCATCGTCAGAGTTCAAAGTGAATTCAACTTGCAGAATGTAGTGGTTGTTACCTGATGTCTTAACTTGATTGGTACAAACATTTCAGGCTGACGGTATTGAGGAATAAAACAGGCGTAACCAACGTTGGGCCAACGTTATTTTGATCGGCGGTCCTACGTTGGGCCAACGTTCGTGCAATGTTTGATTTTGATGTGTATATTTTCGGAAACAAATATGATTCTTTACATGTTTTTAACTTCGAATATTTCTTTTTATTTCAACTCTTTCGCAGATATATACTGAGTCAAATTAAAAACTTCACATTTTTAAAAGTAATCCCATATAAGATATTCAACGGACAAATGTATCAGAGAAGGTAATTTTTAATCATTTATGTCCAAAGAAGGATTTTAATTAACGGTGGTAACCATAATTTGTTCCAGGCACCTACGGTATTCGGTAATAACATCAACAGTTTAAATCATAAGTCCCAAGCACGAGAATCTGATGGCACACAAGTTCAGTAGCGTGTATGGCCACCATGTGCGTTGACAACTGCCGCACAACGCCTCCGCATTGACCTTGTGATGCTTGTGAACACATAATTGGGAAGACGACGCCATTGTTACTGCAAAATGGTGCCAAGATCCAGCAAATTCTGTGATTGGTTCTAGAGAGTGCGCAGACTTCTGCCAAGAGCATCCCAGACGTGTTCGATGGGATTAAGGGCGGGAGACCTTGACGGCCAGTCCATGACGTTGACTCCCGCATTCGGAAGGAAATTCCTTGTCAAAATTGCTGTGTGGGGTCTGGCATAGTCGTGTTGGAAGATCAAACCGGGTCCATGTGCTGCCATAAAAAGCAGCAGTTCTGGTGCCAGTACCTGGTCGCGGTAAGCAGCAGCGTTGAGGTTGCCACGGATGACAAGAAGCCTGGAGCGTGCATTGCCACAGTAATCTCCACACGACATGAAACTTCCGCCTCGAAATCTGTCAACTTCCTGTACACATCACTGGGCGTAACGTTCATGACGGCGCCTCCACACCCTCGCCCTACCATCAGCAAATCGGAGATTAAATCGGGATTCATCACTGAAGACGACTTAATTCCATCGTAAGTGTCGCTATGCCCACAATTGACGTTGACGTCTGTGTAATTGAGTCAGAATCGGCCCGCAGTATGGACGTCGTGCTTGAAGGTGAGCAGTTCTCAGACGGTTTCGAACAGTTTGCGCACTCAGTCTACCCCTAAACAGTTCATTTCTGGTTGATGTAGCCGTCAAAAATCGGTTACGCAGGTGACGTAAAGACAATCTGACGATCCTCTGCATGTGACGTCACACGTGGTCGACCTGGCCGAGGGCAATCAGCGGTGGTACCCGTTTGCTGTAGACGCGTCTGTAAATCATAAACATGCCGATGGCACGTTCACGTTGCACATTTGAAACTCGTGGCATGACAAATGCCGTACAGACTTTTGTTTTCTTGTGTGTTTTTTTGTTAATGACTGCTAACAAGTATGGCTGAAACACGTGCGGTATTATGGCTACGTGACCAGTTGCACGTGAAAAACCACTTTTGCCACTATAGTGCTGTGCACATGATTTTGATCGATTCACCTGCACAAAAACGGGTGTTATCTGAAGACAATACGTGGCCATTACTGTTTAAATACACAATAAGGGCCCACAATGATAACTGGTCAAAATGTTAAAATTTTAGGATTGTGAAGTTTTTGATTTGGTTCAGTATAGTTCAAAGTGAATTCTGCTTGCAGAATGTAGTGCTTGTTACATCATGTCTCAAATAGATTGGTACAAACATTTCAGGCTGACTGGGCAGTATTGAGGAATAAAACAGGCGTAATCTAACGTTGGGAAAACGTTGGCTATCAACGTTGGGCCAACGTTTTTTTGATCGGCGGTCCTATGTTGGGCCAACGTTGGTGCAAAGTTTAATTTTGATATGTATATTTTCGGAAAACAAATATGATACTTTACATGCTTTTAATTTCGAATATTTCTTTTTATTTCAACTCTTTCATGGTCAGAGTTCAAAGTGAATTCAGCTTGAAGAATGAAGTGCTTGTTTCCTGATGTCTTAACTAGATTGGTACAAACATTTCAGGCTGACTTGGCGGTATTGAGAAATAAAACAGGCGTTATCTAACGTTGGGCCAACATTGGCTATCAACATTGGGCCAACGTTATTTTGATCGGCGGTCCTACATTGGGCCAACGTTGGTGCAAAGTTTGATTATGATGTGTATATTTTCGGAAAAATGTGATTCTCAACATGTTTTTAACTTCGTGTATTTATTTTTATTTCAACTCTTTCGTGGTTAGGGTTCAAAGTGAATTCAGCTTGCAGAATGATTTGCTTGTTACCTGATGTGTTAACTAGATTGGTACAAACATTTCAGGGTGCCAGGGAGGTATTGAGGAATAAAACAGGCGTAATCTAACGTTGGGCCCAGTGATCTGTGTCATGGAATGTTGTTTGTGATATATGATAGGAGTAATTGTATATGTGTGATATGCCATATGCGCCATGTATCCCGTGATATATGTCATGTAATGTGTGTAACTGTATATATGTGATGTGTTTTATATGTCATGCATCATGTGATCTGTCATACAATGTTTTTGTTGTAATATGTGATGTGATCAATTGATATTTGTGATGTGCCATATATGTCATGTATGCGTGCCATATGCGTCATATCATAGTCATTGTATATGTGTGATGTTGCATGTGCCATATCTGTCATGTATCCTGTGATCTGTAGCATGCAATGTTTTTGTTGTTATATGTGATGTGATCAATTGATATTTGTGATGTGCTATATATGTCATGTATGCGTGCCATATGCGTCATATCATATGTGGTATATTTCATTTCATATATCATTTGTCATTTTATATGTGAGGTGAGATATGTGTAATGCGATGTTATATGCAATGTGTCCTGTGTCTTGCGATTTATATCAGGAGATATGTTTCATGTGACGTTTGTCATGAGTTCGTTTATATGTGTCCTGTATCGTGCGTCATGTATTAAGTAATGTGCCATATATATCATGTATCCTGTGATATGTGATTAACCTTGTATGCGTGATGTGTCTTGTTTCATGTGATATTCGATATGTTTATGATATGTATCATTTTACCTGTGATATGTGTCATGTATTCAGTGGTATGAGCTCCGAAAGGTTTTTCGTAATATGGGGCGTCCGGTATTTGTCATGTGGCATATGATGTGTGTAGTGTCCTGTTTTGTCATGTGTCATGTCCTAGGTGATATATACGTCTCATTTGTCGTGTGTCGCATTATGTGAAATGTGATTTGTGTGATGTATCATGTGTTGTGTCACGCGAAATATGTCATGGCATACATTGAATGTTATGTAATATGTTATAGTGAGTGAGTGAGTGAGTATAGTTTTACGCATCTTTTAGCATTATTCCAGCAATATCACGGCGGGGGACACCAGAAATGGGCTTCACACATTGTGTCCATGTGGGGAATCGAACCCGGGTCTGAAGCGTGTCGAGCGAACGCTTTAACCTCAAGGCTACTCCATCGGCCCTTATGTTATATGTTTCATGTGATATTTGATATTTGTCATTCCTCGTGGATACATGTTTAAATGCGTTATGTGTCATGTCATGTGTGTCATGCGATAGATGACGGGTAGCATGTATGAAATGTAATATGTGATGCGTGATGTGTGATGTGTGATAAACAATGTTACTCAATAATCTTACTCAGTATTCGCATGATAGAGTAACCCTGAAACATCGCTACAAACATTAAAGTTGCTATCCATAACCGTTTTATGTCCCCATGTTCCTACAACTTCTAAATGGCTAACAAAGAGTATTTTACAATTAAATGAGCATTAGACCGGTGTATACAAAGTAGTATCTTGCTGTTTAAAAGAGGAATACTGGCTTGACAGTCAACTCATCTCTCATCAATGTTATGCAACAAACAGACACCGAGTTATGTTCGGGGTAGTGAGTAAAATGTGTCGACCATATCCGACACTACTCGTGAGAACACCAGAGATTATGTCATAGAGTTCACAGAGTAATAGTTCATTACTTTCTGTTCACGAGGTCACGGCAAGACCTTATTTCTCCAGCATTAAGACTTTAAATTACGTATAAATTACTCTGGCATTTAACCTTAAATTACGTACATACTTTGTTAATAAAGATTTTCAATAGGCGCTCATGACCATCTGTTTCGCTATGTTATTGTGTAAGCGTTGTATGCTAATCGGTAAACACACGGAAGTAACAGCTGTAAATACGTAAACTATGCCATTTCATTTCAAAATAATGTTTAATGCAATTTAATTAGGTTTACACGTTTGAAGTAGTCGAACTTGAGAATGTAAAGCTTTTGGAAGCACGTGAGTAAAGATGAATATCGTCAAAGAAACATCTATGTGATATACTAGTCATTAACAATGAATGTTGACAAACTGCAGCAATTACTTGTAAATGACAGCTTCTTTTATCAGTAAACGTTCAATATTTGTAGAGACATCGTATTTAGAAACTGCAGACATGTTACATTGCGGCGCATGCGCATGTTGTAAAGTGCATCTGGTGTTGCGGTAATGTCCGTACTCCCTACCCTTATTCTGGTGTAGAAACATTAAAATGTCCTCTGATTATGTAGGATATATGGTAGCATTTACGTGGTTTATAGCTCCTTACCGATATGTAGTTCGCTTTGGGACAGCACGCTTCAGATCTTGCTCCACGTGCGGACACGTGCGTTTGTCGGTTGCATGCCGATTTAGTGTTTTATGGTTATAAAGGTGGGTTGGACGGGTGGATTTAATTAGGAAATAATGTAAGCTATGTGATGTAGCTACATTGACCGATTGTGTTGGGAGGTTTGGAAGGGTGGTTTGTTTGTCCTCGTAGACTGTGTTAAGGATGCTGTAGTGATTATTTATTAAAGTGGCTTAGTAAGGGGTTTGTTCGTCTGCTTTAGGCTTCTTCTGGGTTTTATTCTTAAGGTATAAGTAAGTAGGATTTTTGGCTTAATAATGTAAATTTTAGTTAGGAATAGTATTGACTAATTTGTAATTGTTGTTTTATATTTTGTTGTGTGTTTTTTTATTTTCTGTAATAAACTGTTGAAACTTGATTATATTTTGTCGTGAATCACCTCCCTACATCCAACGATCTGAGGTCGTAAAGGACAGACGGAGGGACCGTAGACACATTCTATAGTATTTTCGGCATCAATATCTCCTTGATAAAAAAATCACAACGCAAAGTCATGAAAATATTAGGTGTCTAAATGTGCCCAAAGCCTGTCCTGTTACAAGTGACACACCAAGCTGTCACTAACAGGTGAGGTGACCCTCCTAACACAATTACCCCACCCCTACCCTCATTGTTTTTACCAATCACCCCTCTGACTGATCATAAATATCCAACGGTATGTGTTGACAAGGGCGCAGGTTTTATCACACGGTTGTTTTACAACATGGATTTTTTTTGTGAAATCACAGTGTCTATTAAATTATATTTAATAAAAGCATAACTTACGTTTGGTGATATTTGTATTTACACGGTTGTGTTTCTTCAAAACAAAGAAATGATTTTTGAATGAAGGAACACGCGCTGGTTCATGGGACAAATGTTTACATGACGCTAAACATTGAATTATATTAGACATCGGTTGAGTTATATGTCTTGACTGCCAAAAATATCAGACTTGTGCAAAGGAAAATTGGTCACCAAGTGGTTTTTCGACAACATATTGCTGCGCTTTTCACACCTTAGGATGTCTCCGCGGAAACAACACGATCAACTGTGTAAAACCGGCCACAATGCTTAGAGTTTCTGGACAACAGATTTTTAAAGAATGAAAATTGGACGTGGTATAGATAAGGGTAGAAAAATCTTTACCTCGTTGTTTGTCCATTGAACTGTCTCCATGTGGGTCGGGCGGGGTTCGGGCTTGTAATTGCTGCGTTCTTGTGGTTTTTTCCAGTGTGTGGGAGGGGGTTGTGTTTGTAAAAATGTCATATAGGCAATATACACCAGACGCACATTTCTCAATCACCGACTTCTTGGAATGCTCTCTGTGAACACGTTTTGGTGGACGTCCATTTTGGGTAATCACGTCGACTATTCATGTCTACTCTTCCTCTCTTCGTTCCGTTTTCTTTATCATCAGTGTATGTTTCAAACAGTTCATTTTCAAAATAAATTCCATCACGCCGTCTGTGTATTGCTTTGAAAATGTCAATGCGTGTATCCTCCACACTTTGGATATCGTAGGCCGTCTTCCTTGCTGTGAGAACTGGTCAGTGCTTCAATGACCCTGCATGGGCTGCCCATTGTTTGTTGATTGCCTGGACGCTGGGTCAGTCAGCAGTGACAATACTTGTGTAAATTTGTTTACATTTTGGACACCTGATTTTAAGCAAAACGCTCAATAATGTTCATGATTCACTCACATATACCCATTCCGGGTTGCTTCAAGGTCAAATTACATTATTTTTGCACAACATCATCTCATAATTAACGCGATTGTGACGGAGCATTCTTTTCAGCGACATGCTATTCAGGCGCATGCGCATCCTGCTATGATCTACACTAACACCCAATGTGAATACGTACCAATATACATGTTGCACTCAATGTGTTAAATCTGATTCATTTAGGCAAATTCTAAAATGTCTAAATATTTTAGTCATTTTACAAATTAAGTGACAAATCTGTTCATTGTCCATTGACACGCTGACTGATTATACACATTGTCTGAAACATAATGTTCTGTGTTGACAACCGGGCTGTGCACATGTAGCACTTTAAAAAGCCACGATGCATACTGGCATCCAGAGTGTACATGTGCCACTATATATAGCTACGTTGTATACTGACATCCTGGGTGTACATGTGTCACTATATATAGCTACGTTGTATACTGACATCCTGGGTGTACATGTGTCACTATATATAGCTACTTTGCAAACTGACATCCTGGGTGTTCATGTACCACTATATATAGCTACGTTGTATACTGACACCCAGGGTGTACACCTTTCACTACATATAGCTACATTATATACTATCATTCTGGGTGTACATGTATCACTATATATAATTCTAGGTGTACATGTGAGAGTATATATAGCTACGTTGAAAACTGACATCTTGGATGCGCATGTGTCACTATATATAGCTACGTTGTGTACTCCAGTCCTGGGACTGCATGTGTCGCTATATATAGCTACGTTGTAAAATAACATCCTGGGTGTGCATGCGTCACTATATATAGCTACATTGTATAATGACATCCTGGGTGAACATGTGTCACTTTATAAAGCTACATTGTATAATGACATCCTGGGTGTACATGTGTCACTATAAACAGCTACATTATATACTAACATTCTAGTTGTGCATGTGTCACCAGGTAAACCTATTTCATATGCTGACATACTTGGCGTGCACGTGTCACTACATATAGCTACGTTGTATACTGACATCCTCTGTGTACATGTGTCACTTTATATACCTACGTTGTATAATGCCACCCTGGGTCTACATGTGTCACTATATATAGCTACGTTGTATACTGACATACTAGGTGTACATGTGTCACCATATATAGCTACGTTGTATACTGACATCCTGTATGTACATGTGTCACTTTATATAGCTACGTTCTATACTGACATCCTGGGTGTACATGTGTCACTATATATAGCTACTTTGCAAACTGACATCCTGGGTGTTCATGTACTACTATATATAGCTACGTTGTATACTGACACCCAGGGTGTACACCTTTCACTACATATAGCTACATTATATACTATCATTCTGGGTGTACATGTACCACTATATATAATTCTAGGTGTACATGTGAGAGTATATATAGCTACGTTGAAAACTGACATCTTGGATGCGCATGTGTCACTATATATAGCTACGTTGTGTACTCCAGTCCTGGGACTGCATGTGTCGCTATATATAGCTACGTTGTAAAATAACATCCTGGGTGTGCATGCGTCACTATATATAGCTACATTGTATAATGACATCCTGGGTGAACATGTGTCACTTTATAAAGCTACATTGTATAATGACATCCTGGGTGTACATGTGTCACTATAAACAGCTACATTATATACTAACATTCTAGTTGTGCATGTGTCACCAGGTAAACCTATTTCATATGCTGACATACTTGGCGTGCACGTGTCACTACATATAGCTACGTTGTATACTGACATCCTCTGTGTACATGTGTCACTATATAGGTACGTTGTATACTGACATCCAGGGTGTATATGTGTCACTATATATAGCTACGTTGTATACTGACATACTAGGTGTACATGTGTCACCATATATAGCTACGTTGTATACTGACATCCTGTATGTACATGTGTCACTTTATATAGCTACGTTGTATACTGACATCCTGAATGTACATGTGTCACTATGTATAACTCTGTTGTATACTGACACCCTGTGTATACATATGTACATCTATCACTACATATAGCTACGTTGTATACTGAATTTCCCTGTATATTTGTACCACTATATAAAGTTAAGTTGTATAATGACATCCTGGGTCTACATGTGTCACTTTTTATAGCTATGTTGTATAATTACAGTATCGGTGTACATTTCTCACTTTATATATCTACGATGTATACTGACATCCCGTGTGTACATATACTACTACATACAGCTACGTTCTTACTGACATCGTAGGTGTACATGTGTCACTATGTATAGCTATGTTGCATACTGAGATCCTGTGTGTACGTGTGTCACTATATATAGCTACGTTGTATACAGACATAATGGGTGTACATGTGTCACTATGTATAGCTGCGTTGTATACTGACATCCTGTGTGTACATGTGTCACTATATAGATACGTTGTATACTGACATCCAGGGTGTATATGTGTCACTATATATAGCTACGTTGTATACTGACATACTAGGTGTACATGTGTCACCATATATAGCTACGTTGTATACTGACATCCTGTATGTACATGTGTCACTTTATATAGCTACGTTGTATACTGACACCCTGTGTATACATATGTACATCTATCACTACATATAGCTACGTTGTATACTGAATTTCCCTGTATATTTGTACCACTATATAAAGTTAAGTTGTATAATGACATCCTGGGTCTACATGTGTCACTTTTTATAGCTATGTTGTATAATTACAGTATCGGTGTACATTTCTCACTTTATATATCTACGATGTATACTGACATCCCGTGTGTACATATACTACTACATACAGCTACGTTCTTACTGACATCGTAGGTGTACATGTGTCACTATGTATAGCTATGTTGCATACTGAGATCCTGTGTGTACGTGTGTCACTATATATAGCTACGTTGTATACAGACATAATGGGTGTACATGTGTCACTATGTATAGCTGCGTTGTATACTGACATCCTGTGTGTACATGTGTCACTATATAGGTACGTTGTATACTGACATCCAGGGTGTATATGTGTCACTATATATAGCTCCGTTGTATACTGACATCCTGGGTGTACATGTGTCACTATATATAGCTACGTTGTATACTGATATCCTGGGTGTACATGTGTCACAATATATAGCTACTTTGCAAACTGACATCCTGGGTGTTCATGTACCACTATATATAGCTACGTTGTATACTGACAACCAGGGTGTACATGTGTCACTATAAACAGCTACATTAAATACTAACATCCTGTGTGTACATGTGTCACTATATAGGTACGTTGTATACTGACATCCAGGGTGTATATGTGTCACTATATATAGCTCCGTTGTATACTGACATCCTGGGTGTACATGTGTCACTATATATAGCTACGTTGTATACTGATATCCTGGGTGTACATGTGTCACAATATATAGCTACTTTGCAAACTGACATCCTGGGTGTACATGTGTCACTATGTATAGCTGCGTTGTATACTGACATCCTGTGTGTACATGTGTCACTATATAGGTACGTTGTATACTGACATCCAGGGTGTATATGTGTCACTATATATAGCTCCGTTGTATACTGACATCCTGGGTGTTCATGTACCACTATATATAGCTACGTTGTATACTGACAACCAGGGTGTACATGTGTCACTATAAACAGCTACATTAAATACTAACATCCTGGTTGTGCAGGTGTCACCAGGTAAACCTATTTCATATACTGACACACTTGGCGTGCACGTGTCACTACATATAGCTACGTTGTATACTGACATCCTCTGTGTACATGTGTCACTTTATATACCTACGTTGTATAATGCCACCCTGGGTCTACATGTGTCACTATATATAGCTACGTTGTATACTGACACCCTGTGTGTACATGTGTCACTTTATATAGCTACGTTGTATACTGACATCCTGGGTGTACATGTGTCACTATATATAGCTACGTTGTATAATGACATCCTGGGTGTGCATGTGTCACTATATATAGCTACTTTGCAAACTGACATCCTGGGTGTACATGTGTCACCATATATAGCTACGTATACGTTATATACTGACATCCTGCGTGTACATGTATCACTATATATAGCTACGTTGTAAAATAACATCCTTGGTGTGCATGCGTCACTATATATAGCTACGTTGTATACTGATCTCCTGGGTATACATGTGTCACTATATATAGCTACGTTGCATACTGACATCCTGTGTGTACATGTGTCACCATATATAGTTACGTTGTATACTGACATCCTGTGTGTACATGTGTCACTATGTATAACTCTCTTGTATACTGACACCCTGTGTATACATATGTACATCTACCACTACATATAGCTACGCTCTAAACTGAATTTCCCTGTATATTTGTACCACTATATACAGCTAAGTATAATGACATCCTGGGTGTACATGTGTCACTATATATAGCTATGTTGTATACTGACATCCTGTGTGTACATTTACCACTACATACAGCTACGTTCTTTCTGACATCGTAGGTGTACATGTGTCACTATGTATAGCTACGTTGCATACTGACATCCTGTGTGTACATGTGTCACTATATATAGGTACGTTGTCTACTGACATCCTGGGTGTATATGTGTCACTATATATAGCTACGTTGTGTACTGACATCCTGGGTGTACATGTGTCACTTTATATAGCTACGTTGTATACTGACATCCTGGGTGTACATGTGTCACTTTAAATAGCTACATTGTATAATGACATCCTGGGAGTGCATGTGTCACTATATATAGCTACGTTGAAAACTGACATCTTGGGTGTGCATGTGTCATTATATATAGCTACGTTGTGTACTCCCATCCTGGGAGTGCATGTGTCACTATATATAGCTACGTTGTAAAATAACATCCTGGGTGTACATGTGTCACTATATATAGCTACGTTGTATACTGACATCCTGTGTGTACATGTGTCACTTTATATAGCTACGTTGTATACTTACATCCTAGGTGTACATGTGTCACTATATATAGCTACGTTGAATACTGACATCCTAGGTGTACATGTGTCACTATATATAGCTACGTTGTATACTAACAACCTGGGTGTGCATGTGTCACCATAGATAGCTACGCTGTATATTAACATCCCGGGTGTACCTGTGTCACTATATATAGCTACGTTCTATACTAACATCTTCGGTCTACATGTATCACTATATATAGCTACGTTGTAAACTGACATCTTAGGTGTGCATATGTCACTATTTATAGCTACGTTGTGTACTGACATTCTTGGTGTGCATGTATTACGATATATAACTGCGTTGTAAACTGACTTCCTGGGTGTGCATGTATCACTATGTATAGCTACTCTTCTGCCTTGAAGTTCATTCCCCTAACACGCATGGGAAACGCGTTACGCAACCCGTGTGCACCCCGTTGATCACTCGAACCCGTGCGCGGCGTGTGCAACGCGTGACACACTCATTAGAGGGAGAACAAACTTTTGTCGAAAAAAGTAGGATCCATGTTTATTTCCGCCAAGTTTCAGGCCATAGGCCCATAGATCATACATGATATCAATAAAGTGTATGCATAAATACATGAAATTAATATAATACATAAATAATATATCAGTGAATTGTGAGTGACTCGCGTAATCTAAAAGCGTGGTAGATATATTTAGCAAGTTGTGTAATAGTGTATTTACATTTAGAAGACATAAGATTTACAAATTTTCATATGATGGATTAGTGTGAAAATATGTATCAATAAAATGTAAACGTAATGTTGAATATGAAGTACAAATAAGGAGGAAATGATATTCATTTTCAATGTAGTTGAAGTCCAATTTTTGACATTGTGGGCAAAATCTTTTGTTTTCTTCTATATTGGTATGACGTCCAGTTTCGATCATAAGTTTATGGCAGCTGCATCGGAATCTTGTTAGGGTTTCTTTATAGATCTTCTTGTTTACTTCCTGAAGGTACATTTCTATTGTTAATACCGATTTGAAAGTTAAATATGTTTTAAGTTTTGATTTTTGAGATAGGTTTTCAGTCCAACGTTGTTGACCACAGTCCACGATACGTTGTTTGAATTGTGAAATGAATATTTGCGGATCTCCAACATCTTGAATTATCCAGGCGTAGCCAAATCCATACTTGAAAATAATTTTTTTTATATTATGTTGCCCATGATATACGGCCAGCTTCATCTAATGTGTACATCATTAAATACGTTTGCTTCGGTAGACGATCAGTGTTCATAGAGATTAATTTTGTCAAATATTTAATACATTTACTAATATAATACACATATAATCGTTGTCTTCCAGTTTCACCAAGAACAGCGTCATTGCTTGCATTATTTGGTACGTAAAGAATCCGTTTGTAATATTTAGTCTGTACCATCTCTATAGTTTCGTAGTATTGGAAACCCCAAACTTCAGAGCCATATGTTAATATTGGTAAAACCATGGATTCGAACATCTTTATTGCAGTAGTGATTGGTAATCCTCCACATAATTATTTTATAGATATAATGACATACTTTTTCTGCTTGTTGTGAAAGTGTTGCCGTTGCTTTTGTCCATAGCAGTTTAGCAGTGACATATAGTCCCAATATTTATAAGATGAAACAGTCTCTATCTTTTCTTCTCTGTAAGTCCAATTTTCATAGTTCCTTAAACGTCCACCATTTCTAAAAACGATTATCTTTGATTTGTTCATATTTAGAGACAGTCCCCATTTTTTACAAAATTCACTTAACATTTGATCTGTTGTTGTAATCTTCCAGTGGTATCGGCAGTGTTGGCAACATCATCGGCGTATAATAAAGAACAAATATTTGGTGCTTCTTCTGAGATGAATATTCCACGAGAGTCAGATTGATTTAGTTCGTTGACCAATTCATTTATAAACAGGCAAAAGAGTGTCGGGCTGATCATGCATCCTTGTCGTGTTCCAATAAAACAGTTAAACTATTCAGTTAAACCATTATCAGTTCTCACACAAGCTTTTAGTTTCGAATACATATCTCGTAGAATTTTTAGAACGTTTCCATGGATACCATATTTCATAAGCCGATGCCAAAGCAAGTTATGGTGAACAGTCAAACGCTTTACTGAAGTCAATGAAGAGACAATAAAATCTTCCACCGGTTGATTTTGATAGGTATTTCTGTATCATTCCATACAATGTGAAAATACTGTCGACTGTTTAGCGTCCTTTTCTAAAACCAAACTGGTTTTCATATAATATATTATTGTCATCACACCATAGCTGCAGGCGTTCGTTGATCATTTTTGTGAATATTTTCCCCAAAACGGGTAATAATGAAATGCCTCTATATATAATTATTCACACTGTTCGTATCTCCATCTTTATACATCGGACATATAACTGCTCTGCACCATGATTCCGGATAAACACCTGATTTCATTATCTCGTTAAACAGATGCACACATATAGGAACAATAATATACAAAGAATTCAGAAATAGTTTAGAAGAGATCCCATCACATCCTGGTGCCTTATTTGATTTCATGTTGATAATGGCTGTCTTCACTTCATCACTTGATATCTCTCTGTTTACGTCTTCAGGCGATCCACGTTCACAAGCCTCACATACATCATTGTCATGCTGTGATATGTCTGATTTTACTAAATCTTCAATAGATGACTTCGAACGGGGAGAATTTAATAGATTCTGGAAATATGAAAACCATCCCCAAGAACTGATACTGTTTGTTTTCCTGCAACATTTTATTTTCTTGATTTCCTTCCACAGTTTGTTGTTATCACTTTTTATCTCATTAAATCTATCTCTGAGTGAACGCTGAAATTCATCTTGTTTCTGTTTGCATAATTCTTTAAAGGTTCGTCTGTGCTGTTTATATACTTGGTAATCTTCATCTCTATCCGTGTCTCTGAATCTATCCAGTTCAAAATACTTCTCCGACTTCAGTCTATCACACTCTGCGTGACACTATGCAGGCTGAACCTAGACGTGGTAACAAGGCGATAACGTTTTGATTTCCTGACGAAAAATGTTAACACACATTTTATTTTTTGTACTTGCTGATGTCTCATTTTTAGATGTGATTTTGTTGGAAAATATGAGGAGTACTGTTGTGGCTTCTACATGATGTTTTCCGATGGTGTTAAGAGAATACATGATCCTGTTAAATGTTATTGCTATTCAAATGGGTTTTTTTGTGATTTGACATTAAAAGTCTGTTGTACGACTTTCAGTGATCATGTTTATGAGGTTTGGTGGAGCATTGTTTTCATTGGACCCTAATTATTTTATGATGGTTGGGTCTCTTTGTCTCAGCTCCATAGCCGTGACGCTGGGAAAGGGCAGCATTTAATTAATGAGAGTAGGTTATATCATGGAGGATACACTTGAGGGAGAGGGTTCTACTAATTACCGTACCACAGGAAGAGACCTGTAGACGTGAGCGCGGGGTTGTGTGTAAGATGGCCGTTGCATAATGGCCGCCAGGAGTGCTAAACATTGAGCTAAAGCAGTGTTGTTTTCACGGGCCTGTTGAATAAATTCCCGGCGCTGCTGTCCATATATCTTCTACTTGATCCTGGATACATCATTTTGGCATTTTCAACGTACATTAATGGTTTACTAGTTATATCTTTTAGAGTATTTGTCAATTGTGTCGAACGTACAAGCAATAATTGTAATTTGTGGTGACATATAAATATAAAACGTCTTATTTAAAACATGAAGTAAGTACGATAGTAAATAATAATATTCAAATCGCATTAAAATACAATGATAACAACATTCATATGTAACCCTAAAGCCTGTGTTCCACATTCATAGCCAGGAGGACAGCTGCTGACTAAACAAAGGGAAGAAGCTTGCCTTTACATATACTGAACCAAATTAAAAACTTCACAATCCTAAAATTTTAACATTTTGACCAGTTATCATTGTGAGCCCTTATTGTGTATTTAAACAGTAATGGCCACGTATTGTCTTCAGATAACACCCGTTTTTGTGCAGGTGAATCGATCAAAATCATGTGCACAGCACTATAGTGGCAAAAGTGGTTTTCCACCTGCAACTGGTCACGTAGCCATAATACCGCACGTGTTTTCAGCCATACTTGTTAGCAGTCATTAATAAAAAAAAGAAAAACACAAAAAAAACAAAGTCTTTACGGCCATTTGTCATGCCACGTCTTTCAAATGTGCAACGTGAACGTGCCATCGGCATGTTGAAGACGGGAACGTCCGTAGCTGAAGTCGCAAGGACGATGGGTTGTAGTCGACGGACTGTTTATGATTTACAGACGCGTTTACAGCAAACGGGTACCACCACTGATCGCCCTCGGCCAGGCCGACCACGAGTGACGTCACATGCAGAGGATCGTCAGATTGTCTTTACGTCACCTGCGTAGCCGATTTTTGACGGCTACATCAACCAGAAATTAACTGTTTAGGGGTAGACTGAGTGCGCAAAATGTTCGAAACCGTCTGAGAACTGTTCACCTTCAAGCACGACGGTTATACTGCGGGCCGATTCTGACTCAATTACACAGACGTCAACGTCAATTGTGGGCACAGCGACACTTACGATGGACTCAGAGGAATTGGAATCAAGTCGTCTTCAGTGGAGAATCCCGATTTAATCTACGATTTGTTGTTGGTAGGGCGAGGGTGTGGAGGCGCCGTCAAGAAACGTTACGCCCAGTGTTGTGTACAGGAAGTTGACAGATTTCGAGGCGGAAGTGTCATGTCGTGTGGGGTGCTTTCTGTGGCAATGCACGTTCCAGGCTTCTTGTCATCCGTGGTAACATCAACGCTGCTGCTTACCGGGACCATGTACTGGCACCAAAACTTCTGCCTTTTATGGCAAACCCGTGAATATTCCGGGGTAGAATAGGTCTTCAGCAACCCATGTTTGCCGTAAAAGGTGACTATGCTTGTCGTAAAAGGCGACTTACGGGATCGGGTGGTCAGGATCGCTGAATTGGTTGATGCATGTCATCGATCCCAATTGCGTGGATCGATGCTCATGACATTAATCACTGGATTGTCAGGTCCAGACTCGATTATTTACAGACCGCCGTCATATAGCTGGAATATTGCTGATTGCGGCGTTAAACAACAAACCAACTAACCAACCAACCAACCTTTTATGACAGCACAAGTACATGGACCCGGTTTCATCTTCCAAAACGACAATGCCAGACCCCACACAGCAATTTTGACAAGGAATTTCCTTCAGGATGCGGGAGTCAACGTCATGGACTGGCCGTCAAGGTACACTAGTACAGCCTCACCACAGTACAGCAGTAGCACTGTACCACACGGGGTCAACTATGCTAACCGTTTCCGTGTAATACAGCAGCCTGCTCACAAGAAAATAGCTTCTGCTGACTATACTGCAGAAGTCCCCAGATACTACATTATTCTCCCCGAATTTTATTTATCTTACTGCACAATAACAATAAACTACAACAGCTTTATTTCCTAACTGATAGGTACATATATTGGTTTCTTCTCACAAAGGGACTGTCACTATGAATATTCACAACACCTTTTTATGCGTGTAATATCTGTTGAAAGCCTAAAGTACACCAATGTCTTCTAAAAACATGATTGACATATGAACAACAGCTTGTTTTCTCGTCTTTGTTGACTTGTCTTTGTATGTGTTTGTGACGGAGGAACCGTTGGGGCAGGATACGCTTACTTTTTGGCAACCGCCAGGTATCATCACTATCTGGTAGTCATTCATACGCACATGCGTGTGATCATTAAAGTCGAAATCGTACAATGGTCTCTGCTTCGAGCAGAGGTTTCGAATGATTCTGAAAAGGGTTATGTGGCTTTTATTTGCAACTGCGTTTCTTGAGAGAAGTCTCTTATTTTCAACATATCATCTTGATAATTGTACACTTCATTATCAAGGCATTTGTAATAATACGAGCATCACTAAATTTGTTATCTCAATTTCTATAGATAACGCCTGAATATTGATATAATAATCATTCAATGATGACCCTTTAACTACATAAATCGTCAACGCCAGAAAATAATCAGGCTCCATTGTCTGCTGAAACAGATTTCATTGGGTGTAAAAGGCAAGATTGTGCTAAAACATATGCTGAATATCAGTGATGTCACCAGGTGTTAATGAATAGTTTATATTTGTATATATTTGTTGGGTGTTTCATGAGCTCCTCCGTCAGTTCCATCGTGTGCCAGATTGGGAGAATGTTGTCTTTTGACAATGTCTCAGCCATTCATACATTTGCATATATACTTATCACTGTTGCAAATAACTCACTTTAACGTGTTTTAATCTTGGGGTGAGTCTTTGGTTCTAAACATTAGAAGAAAGAAGAAAGTATATAAATCGCCTCTACCCTTTACGTATGCCCTTGACATGATGAAGCAGTAGTGATAGTGATGACTGTGTTCTTTTAAGGCGTGTTTAAACCAAAACTCATACCAAGAATAAAACATGCGCAAATCAGTTTGACAATGTGTAACTATGTAAGGGTTTCCCAGAAAAACCGGACATCTAAAAGTAAAGACGTGTGTTTTCAGAAGAAAATGCTCTTAAAGTATAACACAAAGGTGTTTTCAAAGATAGACATGACCAAACGACTTGTTTTTACAGTCTGGTTGTTGTTATAAAAAGACTTATGACAAGCTTTAAAGTTGGACCATTTATTCCGCTGAATTTCACTCTCTACAGTTACCAAATGCAATCTCCTTTGTATTGATAAATGATTGTCACGTTTGCGTTGTAATCAAACAATAGGGATAAATTAGCTATTTGTTTGTTTATTGTAATCTTCAATCCTACCAATCCAGTTCGGAATCTTCAAATTCGCTGTCTGATTTAATCAATATGTATTTTACAAATAGCACCCACAGGGAAGGTGCTTAGTGAACACACAACTAAATATCTATATAGATACTTCTCCTATTAATTACATAAGCAGTATGCAAAATGTTAAATTGCATCATCAAATCAAGAAGTACATGTTTGATGGAAATTACAAATAATTCCTAGTTTGATAAGCTACATCCGGACAAGCGTATCTAATAGTTACTTTTGAATTCAATCGTTTTGTTTGTGTTATTAATAAACTGTAAAGATATGTTACTGTCATGGAAATTCCAACTGTATGCATTCCCTTCTAACCAAAGCAGTAAGAATCTTGCAACATTTGTTTTGATGCTCTACATCACCATGGCTTTCGCTCTTTCATTGCAGCAGCTCAGATATTATTTATACAAAGCGCCATAACAACATGTAGATTGTATTCTGAATACAACTTTCGCTCATTTTCAAGGACAGCGCACACATTTGCATTTCAATACAGTGCACACTGTCTACCCCTTGATCCCGTTAATGAACGCTTTGACCAAAATTGATACTCCTGCTTATTTGTTTCACTGCATGTTTTTAAAATGCAAATTGAAATAAAGCCAGCCAATTCCAGATATTATGGTACTTCAAATGGCCATCAAACCCTTTCGTGGCAGCCCAAATGATACATTCCCGTGAAACATGAACTCGGGTAAGTGACATTTTGTGGGAGATATATCAAGCATAAAATCACTCCTCTTATCATCATGTCCGGTTCACTCCTCTTATCATCATGTCCGGTTTCCTCAGGAACGTTATAGCACATATCAGTAGTTGATATCTTAGCTTGAAGTAAAACGCAATATCATTTAAGTGCTTGGATATTGGTCGACAACACGCACTATGTCCAGAGTTTACAATATGGATAAACATAGATCATTCTTCCATTGTGAACATTCAATTCAGTTTTCAGATTCTCAAACAAATTTCAAGGCGTAAATAAATATGACAAGATTTTATTGAACCAATTCCATTGGTTTGAGAATATACATAAATAGCCAGCATCACACTGCAGGTGATAATAACTCAATAATAGCCGATACCTGAAACAAAAAAATAGTAGAATAAAGTTGGGATATATGGATAAGTCACAACGAAGTCTTGAAACTAGCTGCATGATAAGCTAAACCAAATATTAGAGAAAGCAGAGAATAATTTTAAAGATGTTTTGTAAATGTCATCAGCTTTGTCGCGTAAAATAATAATACCACATAGGTAAATTATATAATTTTGCAAACGAGACTGAAGGTGGGATACGATAAACAAATGATATCATATTTTGTGAAATACCTTTTCCCAATCCCATTCCGTATCCTCCAATTCCGCCGTAGAGACCACCATAGCCTCCAAGTCCTCCGTACAGACCTCCCATGCCTCCGTATAGACCTCCTACGCCTCCGTATAGACCTCCCATGCCTCCGTATAGACCTCCCACGCCTCCGTATAGACCTCCCATGCCTCCGTACAGACCTCCATAGCATCCGTACAGACCTCCAAGGCCTCCGTACAATCCACCCATTCCGTAGCCAATTCCGCCAAGTCCTCCTTTCAACCCGCCAATTCCACCATACAGACCGGTAGGCTCGGCAAAGGCGGTAACAGCCAGGCAGGCAACAAGAGCGGCGACTATCTTCATCATTTTGAGTATCTATTGAGTAAGGTGAAAATCGTTGTCAAGAAAGGGAAATAGCATGTTATCGTTACTCATCTGGTAAATTCAGTTCACACCACTCATTGTGAATTATGTTATCAGTTTTACTTTCACCTGCATTCATAGATTTCCCAATTTACAAGAACGTTTTATGTTACATATTCGTACTTTTATGAATTGGCTCAACATAAAGATTGAAAACAGCCAGATGCGCAGCAGATGAATCAAACATTAAAAGTATACATATATATCACAAGCAAACCTTAAAATAGTACTTACAGTTTGGTCTTGACTCGTATAATGGTGTAAAGTAAGCATTCTTTTCGCATCAAAGGGCCCGAGGTTATCACCCTACGGGTACACATGCGAGCTGGTATACATGAACATCGATTAAGGAAGTACAAGACAACGTATATAAAGGTGGCAAACAGACACACTCTCTCTGGCATCGTCTAACTGCATTTCAAACAGTCCTCGATACTCAACGTTTAACCTATATCAAGTAAATATTCGATAACGGTCTGAAAAGTGTGTATCCAGTAAATATATGATGTGGGAGCAACATACATCAGACATTATAATGCATCTGTGTGATACGACATAACAAGAGACCAGAAAACTGACGCAACACACTAGTACAGCCTTACCACAGTACAGCAGTAGCACTGTACCACACGGGGTCAACTATGCTAACCGTTTCCGTGTAATACAGCAGCCTGCTCACAAGAAAATAGCTTCTGCTGAATATACTGCAGAAGTCCCCAGATACTGCATTATTCTCCCCGAATTTTATTTATCTTACTGCACAATAACAATAAACTACAACAGCTTTATTTCCTAACTGATAGGTACATATATTGGTTTCTTCTCACAAAGGGACTGTCACTATGAATATTCACAACACCATTTTATGCGTGTAATATCTGTTAAAAGCCTAAAGTACACCAATGTCTTCTGAAAACATGATTGACATATGAACAACCGCTTGTTTTCTCGTCTTTGTTGACTTGTCTTTGTATGTGTTTGTGACGGAGGAACCGTTGGGGCAGGATACGCTTACTTTTTGGCAACCGCCAGGTATCATCACTATCTGGTAGTCATTCATACGCACATGCGTGTGATCATTAAAGTCGAAATCGTACAATGGTCTCTGCTTCGAGCAGAGGTTTCGAATGATTCTGAAAAGGGTTATGTGGCTTTTATTTGCAACTGCGTTTCTTGAGAGAAGTCTCTTATTTTCAACATATCATCTTGATAATTGTACACTTCATTATCAAGGCATTTGTAATAATACGAGCATCACTAAATTTGTTATCTCAATTTCTATAGATAACGCCTGAATGTTGATATAATAATCATTCAATGATGACCCTTTAACTACATAAATCGTCAACGTCAGAAAATAATCAGGCTCCATTATCTGCTGAAACAGATTTCATTGAGTGTAAAAGGCAAGGTTGTGCTAAAACATATGCTGAATATCAGTGATGTCATCAGGTGTTAATGAATAGTTTATATTTGTATATATTTGTTGGGTGTTTCATGAGCTCCTCCGTCAGTTACATCGTGTGCCAGATTGGGAGAATGTTGTCTTTTGACAATGTCTCAGCCATTCATACATTTGCATATATACTTAATCACTGTTGCAAATAACTCACTTTAACGTGTTTTAATCTTGGGGTGAGTCTTTGGTTCTAAACATTAGAAGAAAGAAGAAAGTATATAAATCGCCTCTACCCTTTACGTATGCCCTTGACATGATGAAGCAGTAGTGATAGTGATGACTGTGTTCTTTTAAGGCGTGTTTAAACCAAAACTCATACCAAGAATAAAATATGCGCAAATCAGTTTGACAATGTGTAACTATGTAAGGATTTCCCAGAACCGTACATCTAAAAGTAAAGACGTGTGTTTTCAGAAGAAAATGCTCTTAAAGTATAACACAAAGGTGTTTTCAAAGATAGACATGACCAAACGACTTGTTTTTACAGTCTGGTTGTTGTTATAAAAAGACTTATGACAAGCTTTAAAGTTGGACCATTTATTCCGCTGAATTTCACTCTCTACAGTTACCAAATGCAATCTCCTTTGTGTTAATAAGTGATTGTCACGTTTGCGTTGTAATCAAACAATAGGGATTTATTAGCTATTTGTTTGTTTATTGTAATCTTCAATCCTACCAATCCAGTTCGGAATCTTAAAATTCGCTGTCTGATTTAATCAATATGTATTTTACAAATAGCACCCACAGGGAAGGTGCTTAGTGAACACACAACTAAATATCTATATAGATACTTCTCCTATTAATTACATAAGCAGTATGCAAAATTTTAAATTGCATCATCAAATCAAGAAGCACATGTTTGATGGAAATTACAAATAATTCCTAGTTTGATAAGCTACACCCGGACAAGCGTATTTAATAGTTACTTTTGAATTCAATCGTTTTGTTTGTGTTATTAATAAACTGTCAAGATATGTTACTGTCATGGAAATTCTAACTGTATGCATTCCCTTCTAACCAAAGCAGTAAGAATCTTGCAACATTTGTTTTGATGCTCTACATCACCATGGCTTTCGCTGTTTCATTGCAGCAGCTCAGATATTATTTATACAAAGCGCCATAACAACATGTAGATTGTATTCTGAATACAACTTTCGCTCATTTTCAAGGACAGCGCACACATTTGCATTTCAATACAGTGCACACTGTCTACCCTTGATCCCGTTAATGAACGCTTTGACCAAAATTGATACTCCTGCTTATTTGTTTCGCTGCATGTTTTTAAAATGCAAATTGAAATACAGCCAGCCAATTCCAGATATTATGGTACTTCAAATGGCCAACAAACCCTTCCGTGGCAGCCCAAATGACACATTACCGTGAAACATGAACTCGGGTAAGTGACATTTTGTGGGAGATATATCAAGCATAAAATCACTCCTCTTATCATCATGTCCGGTTCACTCCTCTTATCATCATGTCCGGTTTCCTCAGGAACGTAATAGCACATATCAGTAGTTGATATCTTAGCTTGAAGTAAAACGCAATATCATTTAAGTGCTTGGATATTGGTCGACAACACGCATTATGTCCAGAGTTTACAATATGGATAAACATAGATCACTCTTCCATTGTGAACATTCAATTCAGTTTTCAGATTCTCAAACAAATTTCAAGGCGTAAATAAATATGACAAGATTTTATTGAACCAATTCCATTGGTTTGAGAATATACATAAATAGCCAGCATCACACTGCAGGTGATAATAACTCAATAATAGCCGATACCTGAAACAAAAAAATAGTAGAATAAAGTTGGGATATATGGATAAGTCACAACGAAGGTTTGAAACTAGCTGCATGATAAGCTAAACCAAATATTAGAGAAAGCAGAGAATAATTTTAAAGATGTTTTGTAAATGTCATCAGCTTTGTCGCGTAAAATAATAATACCACATAGGTAAATTATATAATTTTGCAAACGAGACTGAAGGTGGGATACGATAAACAAATGATATCATATTTTGTGAAATACCTTTTCCCAATCCCATTCCGTATCCTCCAATTCCGCCGTAGAGACCACCATAGCCTCCAAGTCCTCCGTGCAGACCTCCCATGCCTCCGTATAGACCTCCCACGCCTCCGTATAGACCTCCCATGCCTCCGTATAGACCTCCCACGCCTCCGTATAGACCTCCCATGCCTCCGTACAGACCTCCATAGCCTCCGTACAGACCTCCAAGGCCTCCGTACAATCCACCCATTCCGTAGCCAATTCCGCCCAGTCCTCCTTTCAACCCGCCAATTCCACCATACAGACCGGTAGGCTCGGCAAAGGCGGTAATAGCCAGGCAGGCAACAAGAGCGGCGACTATCTTCATCATTTTGAGTATCTATTGAGTAACGTGAAAATCGTTGTCAAGAAAGGGAAATAGCATGTTATCGTTACTCATCTGGTAAATTCAGTTCACACCACTCATTGTGAATTATGTTATCAGTTTTACTTTCACCTGCATTCATATATTTCCCAATTTACAAGAACGTTTTATGTTACATATTCGTACTTTTATGAATTGGCTCATCATAAAGATTGAAAACAGCCAGATGCGCAGCAGATGAATCAAACATTAAAAGTATACATATATATCACAAGCAAACCTTAAAATAGTACTTACAGTTTGGTCTTGACTCGTATCTGTGTCTTAACGGCAGGTGAAGATAAGAGATGATGGAACAGTTTCCCCCATCCTTTATATATACCATTTGTGAATTATACGTGATTAATTTACCTTGGGCTGGCCACTTCCAGGTAAGAGACGCACCTCAGTTTAATGGTGTAAAGTAAGCATTCTTTTCGCATCAAAGGGCCCGAGGTTATCACCCTACGGGTACACATGCGAGCTGGTATACATGAACATCGATTAAGGAAGTACAAGACAACGTATATAAAGGTGGCAAACAGACACACTCTCTCTGGCATCGTCTAACTGCATTTCAAACAGTCCTCGATACTCAACGTTTAACCTATATCAAGTAAATATTCGATAACGGTCTGAAAAGTGTGTATCCAGTAAATATATGATGTGGGAGCAACATACATCAGACATTATAATGCATCTGTGTGATACGACATAACAAGAGACCAGAAAACTGACGCAACACACTAGTACAGCCTTACCACAGTACAGCAGTAGCACTGTACCACACGGGGTCAACTATGCTAACCGTTTCCGTGTAATACAGCAGCCTGCTCACAAGAAAATAGCTTCTGCTGAATATACTGCAGAAGTCCCCAGATACTGCATTATTCTCCCCGAATTTTATTTATCTTACTGCACAATAACAATAAACTACAACAGCTTTATTTCCTAACTGATAGGTACATATATTGGTTTCTTCTCACAAAGGGACTGTCACTATGAATATTCACAACACCATTTTATGCGTGTAATATCTGTTAAAAGCCTAAAGTACACCAATGTCTTCTGAAAACATGATTGACATATGAACAACCGCTTGTTTTCTCGTCTTTGTTGACTTGTCTTTGTATGTGTTTGTGACGGAGGAACCGTTGGGGCAGGATACGCTTACTTTTTGGCAACCGCCAGGTATCATCACTATCTGGTAGTCATTCATACGCACATGCGTGTGATCATTAAAGTCGAAATCGTACAATGGTCTCTGCTTCGAGCAGAGGT
The DNA here is from genome assembly GCF_023055435.1 of Haliotis rufescens. Taxonomy (NCBI): domain Eukaryota; kingdom Metazoa; phylum Mollusca; class Gastropoda; order Lepetellida; family Haliotidae; genus Haliotis; species Haliotis rufescens. The sequence continues at coordinate 571,914 of NW_025963802.1, forward strand.
TTCGAATGATTCTGAAAAGGGTTATGTGGCTTTTATTTGCAACTGCGTTTCTTGAGAGAAGTCTCTTATTTTCAACATATCATCTTGATAATTGTACACTTCATTATCAAGGCATTTGTAATAATACGAGCATCACTAAATTTGTTATCTCAATTTCTATAGATAACGCCTGAATGTTGATATAATAATCATTCAATGATGACCCTTTAACTACATAAATCGTCAACGTCAGAAAATAATCAGGCTCCATTATCTGCTGAAACAGATTTCATTGAGTGTAAAAGGCAAGGTTGTGCTAAAACATATGCTGAATATCAGTGATGTCATCAGGTGTTAATGAATAGTTTATATTTGTATATATTTGTTGGGTGTTTCATGAGCTCCTCCGTCAGTTACATCGTGTGCCAGATTGGGAGAATGTTGTCTTTTGACAATGTCTCAACCATTCATACATTTGCATATATACTTAATCACTGTTGCAAATAACTCACTTTAACGTGTTTTAATCTTGGGGTGAGTCTTTGGTTCTAAACATTAGAAGAAAGAAGAAAGTATATAAATCGCCTCTACCCTTTACGTATGCCCTTGACATGATGAAGCAGTAGTGATAGTGATGACTGTGTTCTTTTAAGGCGTGTTTAAACCAAAACTCATACCAAGAATAAAATATGCGCAAATCAGTTTGACAATGTGTAACTATGTAAGGATTTCCCAGAACCGTACATCTAAAAGTAAAGACGTGTGTTTTCAGAAGAAAATGCTCTTAAAGTATAACACAAAGGTGTTTTCAAAGATAGACATGACCAAACGACTTGTTTTTACAGTCTGGTTGTTGTTATAAAAAGACTTATGACAAGCTTTAAAGTTGGACCATTTATTCCGCTGAATTTCACTCTCTACAGTTACCAAATGCAATCTCCTTTGTGTTAATAAGTGATTGTCACGTTTGCGTTGTAATCAAACAATAGGGATTTATTAGCTATTTGTTTGTTTATTGTAATCTTCAATCCTACCAATCCAGTTCGGAATCTTAAAATTCGCTGTCTGATTTAATCAATATGTATTTTACAAATAGCACCCACAGGGAAGGTGCTTAGTGAACACACAACTAAATATCTATATAGATACTTCTCCTATTAATTACATAAGCAGTATGCAAAATTTTAAATTGCATCATCAAATCAAGAAGCACATGTTTGATGGAAATTACAAATAATTCCTAGTTTGATAAGCTACACCCGGACAAGCGTATTTAATAGTTACTTTTGAATTCAATCGTTTTGTTTGTGTTATTAATAAACTGTCAAGATATGTTACTGTCATGGAAATTCTAACTGTATGCATTCCCTTCTAACCAAAGCAGTAAGAATCTTGCAACATTTGTTTTGATGCTCTACATCACCATGGCTTTCGCTGTTTCATTGCAGCAGCTCAGATATTATTTATACAAAGCGCCATAACAACATGTAGATTGTATTCTGAATACAACTTTCGCTCATTTTCAAGGACAGCGCACACATTTGCATTTCAATACAGTGCACACTGTCTACCCTTGATCCCGTTAATGAACGCTTTGACCAAAATTGATACTCCTGCTTATTTGTTTCGCTGCATGTTTTTAAAATGCAAATTGAAATACAGCCAGCCAATTCCAGATATTATGGTACTTCAAATGGCCAACAAACCCTTCCGTGGCAGCCCAAATGACACATTACCGTGAAACATGAACTCGGGTAAGTGACATTTTGTGGGAGATATATCAAGCATAAAATCACTCCTCTTATCATCATGTCCGGTTCACTCCTCTTATCATCATGTCCGGTTTCCTCAGGAACGTAATAGCACATATCAGTAGTTGATATCTTAGCTTGAAGTAAAACGCAATATCATTTAAGTGCTTGGATATTGGTCGACAACACGCACTATGTCCAGAGTTTACAATATGGATAAACATAGATCACTCTTCCATTGTGAACATTCAATTCAGTTTTCAGATTCTCAAACAAATTTCAAGGCGTAAATAAATATGACAAGATTTTATTGAACCAATTCCATTGGTTTGAGAATATACATAAATAGCCAGCATCACACTGCAGGTGATAATAACTCAATAATAGCCGATACCTGAAACAAAAAAATAGTAGAATAAAGTTGGGATATATGGATAAGTCACAACGAAGGTTTGAAACTAGCTGCATGATAAGCTAAACCAAATATTAGAGAAAGCAGAGAATAATTTTAAAGATGTTTTGTAAATGTCATCAGCTTTGTCGCGTAAAATAATAATACCACATAGGTAAATTATATAATTTTGCAAACGAGACTGAAGGTGGGATACGATAAACAAATGATATCATATTTTGTGAAATACCTTTTCCCAATCCCATTCCGTATCCTCCAATTCCGCCGTAGAGACCACCATAGCCTCCAAGTCCTCCGTGCAGACCTCCCATGCCTCCGTATAGACCTCCCACGCCTCCGTATAGACCTCCCATGCCTCCGTATAGACCTCCCACGCCTCCGTATAGACCTCCCATGCCTCCGTACAGACCTCCATAGCCTCCGTACAGACCTCCAAGGCCTCCGTACAATCCACCCATTCCGTAGCCAATTCCGCCCAGTCCTCCTTTCAACCCGCCAATTCCACCATACAGACCGGTAGGCTCGGCAAAGGCGGTAATAGCCAGGCAGGCAACAAGAGCGGCGACTATCTTCATCATTTTGAGTATCTATTGAGTAACGTGAAAATCGTTGTCAAGAAAGGGAAATAGCATGTTATCGTTACTCATCTGGTAAATTCAGTTCACACCACTCATTGTGAATTATGTTATCAGTTTTACTTTCACCTGCATTCATATATTTCCCAATTTACAAGAACGTTTTATGTTACATATTCGTACTTTTATGAATTGGCTCATCATAAAGATTGAAAACAGCCAGATGCGCAGCAGATGAATCAAACATTAAAAGTATACATATATATCACAAGCAAACCTTAAAATAGTACTTACAGTTTGGTCTTGACTCGTATCTGTGTCTTAACGGCAGGTGAAGATAAGAGATGATGGAACAGTTTCCCCCATCCTTTATATATACCATTTGTGAATTATACGTGATTAATTTACCTTGGGCTGGCCACTTCCAGGTAAGAGACGCACCTCAGTTTAATGGTGTAAAGTAAGCATTCTTTTCGCATCAAAGGGCCCGAGGTTATCACCCTACGGGTACACATGCGAGCTGGTATACATGAACATCGATTAAGGAAGTACAAGACAACGTATATAAAGGTGGCAAACAGACACACTCTCTCTGGCATCGTCTAACTGCATTTCAAACAGTCCTCGATACTCAACGTTTAACCTATATCAAGTAAATATTCGATAACGGTCTGAAAAGTGTGTATCCAGTAAATATATGATGTGGGAGCAACATACATCAGACATTATAATGCATCTGTGTGATACGACATAACAAGAGACCAGAAAACTGACGCAACACACTAGTACAGCCTTACCACAGTACAGCAGTAGCACTGTACCACACGGGGTCAACTATGCTAACCGTTTCCGTGTAATACAGCAGCCTGCTCACAAGAAAATAGCTTCTGCTGAATATACTGCAGAAGTCCCCAGATACTGCATTATTCTCCCCGAATTTTATTTATCTTACTGCACAATAACAATAAACTACAACAGCTTTATTTCCTAACTGATAGGTACATATATTGGTTTCTTCTCACAAAGGGACTGTCACTATGAATATTCACAACACCATTTTATGCGTGTAATATCTGTTAAAAGCCTAAAGTACACCAATGTCTTCTGAAAACATGATTGACATATGAACAACCGCTTGTTTTCTCGTCTTTGTTGACTTGTCTTTGTATGTGTTTGTGACGGAGGAACCGTTGGGGCAGGATACGCTTACTTTTTGGCAACCGCCAGGTATCATCACTATCTGGTAGTCATTCATACGCACATGCGTGTGATCATTAAAGTCGAAATCGTACAATGGTCTCTGCTTCGAGCAGAGGTTTCGAATGATTCTGAAAAGGGTTATGTGGCTTTTATTTGCAACTGCGTTTCTTGAGAGAAGTCTCTTATTTTCAACATATCATCTTGATAATTGTACACTTCATTATCAAGGCATTTGTAATAATACGAGCATCACTAAATTTGTTATCTCAATTTCTATAGATAACGCCTGAATGTTGATATAATAATCATTCAATGATGACCCTTTAACTACATAAATCGTCAACGTCAGAAAATAATCAGGCTCCATTATCTGCTGAAACAGATTTCATTGAGTGTAAAAGGCAAGGTTGTGCTAAAACATATGCTGAATATCAGTGATGTCATCAGGTGTTAATGAATAGTTTATATTTGTATATATTTGTTGGGTGTTTCATGAGCTCCTCCGTCAGTTACATCGTGTGCCAGATTGGGAGAATGTTGTCTTTTGACAATGTCTCAACCATTCATACATTTGCATATATACTTAATCACTGTTGCAAATAACTCACTTTAACGTGTTTTAATCTTGGGGTGAGTCTTTGGTTCTAAACATTAGAAGAAAGAAGAAAGTATATAAATCGCCTCTACCCTTTACGTATGCCCTTGACATGATGAAGCAGTAGTGATAGTGATGACTGTGTTCTTTTAAGGCGTGTTTAAACCAAAACTCATACCAAGAATAAAATATGCGCAAATCAGTTTGACAATGTGTAACTATGTAAGGATTTCCCAGAACCGTACATCTAAAAGTAAAGACGTGTGTTTTCAGAAGAAAATGCTCTTAAAGTATAACACAAAGGTGTTTTCAAAGATAGACATGACCAAACGACTTGTTTTTACAGTCTGGTTGTTGTTATAAAAAGACTTATGACAAGCTTTAAAGTTGGACCATTTATTCCGCTGAATTTCACTCTCTACAGTTACCAAATGCAATCTCCTTTGTGTTAATAAGTGATTGTCACGTTTGCGTTGTAATCAAACAATAGGGATTTATTAGCTATTTGTTTGTTTATTGTAATCTTCAATCCTACCAATCCAGTTCGGAATCTTAAAATTCGCTGTCTGATTTAATCAATATGTATTTTACAAATAGCACCCACAGGGAAGGTGCTTAGTGAACACACAACTAAATATCTATATAGATACTTCTCCTATTAATTACATAAGCAGTATGCAAAATTTTAAATTGCATCATCAAATCAAGAAGCACATGTTTGATGGAAATTACAAATAATTCCTAGTTTGATAAGCTACACCCGGACAAGCGTATTTAATAGTTACTTTTGAATTCAATCGTTTTGTTTGTGTTATTAATAAACTGTCAAGATATGTTACTGTCATGGAAATTCTAACTGTATGCATTCCCTTCTAACCAAAGCAGTAAGAATCTTGCAACATTTGTTTTGATGCTCTACATCACCATGGCTTTCGCTGTTTCATTGCAGCAGCTCAGATATTATTTATACAAAGCGCCATAACAACATGTAGATTGTATTCTGAATACAACTTTCGCTCATTTTCAAGGACAGCGCACACATTTGCATTTCAATACAGTGCACACTGTCTACCCTTGATCCCGTTAATGAACGCTTTGACCAAAATTGATACTCCTGCTTATTTGTTTCGCTGCATGTTTTTAAAATGCAAATTGAAATACAGCCAGCCAATTCCAGATATTATGGTACTTCAAATGGCCAACAAACCCTTCCGTGGCAGCCCAAATGACACATTACCGTGAAACATGAACTCGGGTAAGTGACATTTTGTGGGAGATATATCAAGCATAAAATCACTCCTCTTATCATCATGTCCGGTTCACTCCTCTTATCATCATGTCCGGTTTCCTCAGGAACGTAATAGCACATATCAGTAGTTGATATCTTAGCTTGAAGTAAAACGCAATATCATTTAAGTGCTTGGATATTGGTCGACAACACGCACTATGTCCAGAGTTTACAATATGGATAAACATAGATCACTCTTCCATTGTGAACATTCAATTCAGTTTTCAGATTCTCAAACAAATTTCAAGGCGTAAATAAATATGACAAGATTTTATTGAACCAATTCCATTGGTTTGAGAATATACATAAATAGCCAGCATCACACTGCAGGTGATAATAACTCAATAATAGCCGATACCTGAAACAAAAAAATAGTAGAATAAAGTTGGGATATATGGATAAGTCACAACGAAGGTTTGAAACTAGCTGCATGATAAGCTAAACCAAATATTAGAGAAAGCAGAGAATAATTTTAAAGATGTTTTGTAAATGTCATCAGCTTTGTCGCGTAAAATAATAATACCACATAGGTAAATTATATAATTTTGCAAACGAGACTGAAGGTGGGATACGATAAACAAATGATATCATATTTTGTGAAATACCTTTTCCCAATCCCATTCCGTATCCTCCAATTCCGCCGTAGAGACCACCATAGCCTCCAAGTCCTCCGTGCAGACCTCCCATGCCTCCGTATAGACCTCCCACGCCTCCGTATAGACCTCCCATGCCTCCGTATAGACCTCCCACGCCTCCGTATAGACCTCCCATGCCTCCGTACAGACCTCCATAGCCTCCGTACAGACCTCCAAGGCCTCCGTACAATCCACCCATTCCGTAGCCAATTCCGCCCAGTCCTCCTTTCAACCCGCCAATTCCACCATACAGACCGGTAGGCTCGGCAAAGGCGGTAATAGCCAGGCAGGCAACAAGAGCGGCGACTATCTTCATCATTTTGAGTATCTATTGAGTAACGTGAAAATCGTTGTCAAGAAAGGGAAATAGCATGTTATCGTTACTCATCTGGTAAATTCAGTTCACACCACTCATTGTGAATTATGTTATCAGTTTTACTTTCACCTGCATTCATATATTTCCCAATTTACAAGAACGTTTTATGTTACATATTCGTACTTTTATGAATTGGCTCATCATAAAGATTGAAAACAGCCAGATGCGCAGCAGATGAATCAAACATTAAAAGTATACATATATATCACAAGCAAACCTTAAAATAGTACTTACAGTTTGGTCTTGACTCGTATCTGTGTCTTAACGGCAGGTGAAGATAAGAGATGATGGAACAGTTTCCCCCATCCTTTATATATACCATTTGTGAATTATACGTGATTAATTTACCTTGGGCTGGCCACTTCCAGGTAAGTGACGCACCTCAGTTTAATGGTGTAAAGTAAGCATTCTTTTCGCATCAAAGGGCCCGAGGTTATCACCCTACGGGTACACATGCGAGCTGGTATACATGAACATCGATTAAGGAAGTACAAGACAACGTATATAAAGGTGGCAAACAGACACACTCTCTCTGGCATCGTCTAACTGCATTTCAAACAGTCCTCGATACTCAACGTTTAACCTATATCAAGTAAATATTCGATAACGGTCTGAAAAGTGTGTATCCAGTAAATATATGATGTGGGAGCAACATACATCAGACATTATAATGCATCTGTGTGATACGACATAACAAGAGACCAGAAAAACTGACGCAACACACTAGTACAGCCTTACCACAGTACAGCAGTAGCACTGTACCACACGGGGTCAACTATGCTAACCGTTTCCGTGTAATACAGCAGCCTGCTCACAAGAAAATAGCTTCTGCTGAATATACTGCAGAAGTCCCCAGATACTGCATTATTCTCCCCGAATTTTATTTATCTTACTGCACAATAACAATAAACTACAACAGCTTTATTTCCTAACTGTTAGGTACATATATTGGTTTCTTCTCACAAAGGGACTGTCACTATGAATATTCACAACACCATTTTATGCGTGTAATATCTGTTAAAAGCCTAAAGTACACCAATGTCTTCTGAAAACATGATTGACATATGAACAACCGCTTGTTTTCTCGTCTTTGTTGACTTGTCTTTGTATGTGTTTGTGACGGAGGAACCGTTGGGTCAGGATACGCTTACTTTTTGGCAACCGCCAGGTATCATCACTATCTGGTAGTCATTCATACGCACATGCGTGTGATCATTAAAGTCGAAATCGTACAATGGTCTCTGCTTCGAGCAGAGGTTTCGAATGATTCTGAAAAGGGTTATGTGGCTTTAATTTGCAACTGCGTTTCTTGAGAGAAGTCTCTTATTTTCAACATATCATCTTGATAATTGTACACTTCATTATCAAGGCATTTGTAATAATACGAGCATCACTAAATTTGTTATCTCAATTTCTATAGATAACGCCTGAATGTTGATATAATAATCATTCAATGATGACCCTTTAACTACATAAATCGTCAACGCCAGAAAATAATCAGGCTCCATTATCTGCTGAAACAGATTTCATTGAGTGTAAAAGGCAAGGTTGTGCTAAAACATATGCTGAATATCAGTGATGTCATCAGGTGTTAATGAATAGTTTATATTTGTATATATTTGTTGGGTGTTTCATGAGCTCCTCCGTCAGTTACATCGTGTGCCAGATTAGGAGAATGTTGTCTTTTGACAATGTCTCAGCCATTCATACATTTGCATATATACTTAATCACTGTTGCAAATAACTCACTTTAACGTGTTTTAATCTTGGGGTGAGTCTTTGGTTCTAAACATTAGAAGAAAGAAGAAAGTATATAAATCGCCTCTACCCTTTACGTATGCCCTTGACATGATGAAGCAGTAGTGATAGTGATGACTGTGTTCTTTTAAGGCGTGTTTAAACCAAAACTCATACCAAGAATAAAACATGCGCAAATCAGTTTGACAATGTGTAACTATGTAAGGGTTTCCCAGAACCGTACATCTAAAAGTAAAGACGTGTGTTTTCAGAAGAAAATGCTCTTAAAGTATAACACAAAGGTGTTTTCAAAGATAGACATGACCAAACGACTTGTTTTTACAGTCTGGTTGTTGTTATAAAAAGACTTATGACAAGCTTTAAAGTTGGACCATTTATTCCGCTGAATTTCACTCTCTACAGTTACCAAATGCAATCTCCTTTGTGTTAATAAATGATTGTCACGTTTGCGTTGTAATCAAACAATAGGGATATATTAGCTATTTGTTTGTTTATTGTAATCTTCAATCCTACCAATCCAGTTCGGAATCTTAAAATTCGCTGTCTGATTTAATCAATATGTATTTTACAAATAGCACCCACAGGGAAGGTGCTTAGTGAACACACAACTAAATATCTATATAGATACTTCTCCTATTAATTACATAAGCAGTATGCAAAATTTTAAATTGCATCATCAAATCAAGAAGTACATGTTTGATGGAAATTACAAATAAATCCTAGTTTGATAAGCTACACCCGGACAAGCGTATTTAATAGTTACTTTTGAATTCAATCGTTTTGTTTGTGTTACAAATAAACTGTAAAGATATGTTACTGTCATGGAAATTCCAACTGTATGCATTCCCTTCTAACCAAAGCAGTAAGAATCTTGCAACATTTGTTTTGATGCTCTACATCACCATGGCTTTCGCTGTTTCATTGCAGCAGCTCAGATATTATTTATACAAAGCGCCATAACAACATGTAGATTGTATTCTGAATACAACTTTCGCTCATTTTCAAGGACAGCACACACATTTGCATTTCAATACAGTGCACACTGTCTACCCCTTGATCCCGTTAATGAACGCTTTGACCAAAATTGATACTCCTGCTTATTTGTTTCGCTGCATGTTTTTAAAATGCAAATTGAAATACAGCCAGCCAATTCCAGATATTATGGTACTTCAAATGGCCAACAAACCCTTTCGTGGCAGCCCAAATGATACATTCCCGTGAAACATGAACTCGGTAAGTGACATTTTGTGGGAGATATATCAAGCATAAAATCACTCCTCTTATCATCATGTCCGGTTCACTCCTCTTATCATCATGTCCGGTTTCCTCAGGAACGTAATAGCACATATCAGTAGTTGATATCTTAGCTTGAAGTAAAACGCAATATCATTTAAGTGCTTGGATATTGGTCGACAACACGCATTATGTCCAGAGTTTACAATATGGATAAACATAGATCACTCTTCCATTGTGAACATTCAATTCAGTTTTCAGATTCTCAAACAAATTTCAAGGCGTAAATAAATATGACAAGATTTTATTGAACCAATTCCATTGGTTTGAGAATATACATAAATAGCCAGCATCACACTGCAGGTGATAATAACTCAATAATAGCCGATACCTGAAACAAAAAAATAGTAGAATAAAGTTGGGATATATGGATAAGTCACAACGAAGTCTTGAAACTAGCTGCATGATAAGCTAAACCAAATATTAGAGAAAGCAGAGAATAATTTTAAAGATGTTTTGTAAATGGCATCAGCTTTGTCGCGTAAAATAATAATACCACATAGGTAAATTATATAATTTTGCAAACGAGACTGAAGGTGGGATACGATAAACAAATGATATCATATTTTGTGAAATACCTTTTCCCAATCCCATTCCGTATCCTCCAATTCCGCCGTAGAGACCACCATAGCCTCCAAGTCCTCCGTGCAGACCTCCCATGCCTCCGTATAGACCTCCCACGCCTCCGTATAGACCTCCCACGCCTCCGTATAGACCTCCCATGCCTCCGTACAGACCTCCATAGCCTCCGTACAGACCTCCAAGGCCTCCGTACAATCCACCCATTCCGTAGCCAATTCCGCCCAGTCCTCCTTTCAACCCGCCAATTCCACCATACAGACCAGTAGGCTCGGCAAAGGCGGTAACAGCCAGGCAGGCAACAAGAGCGGCGACTATCTTCATCATTTTGAGTATCTATTGAGTAACGTGAAAATCGTTGTCAAGAAAGGGAAATAGCATGTTATCGTTACTCATCTGGTACATTCAGTTCACACCACTCATTGTGAATTATGTTATCAGTTTTACTTTCACCTGCATTCATATATTTCCCAATTTACAAGAACGTTTTATGTTACATATTCGTACTTTTATGAATTGGCTCAACATAAAGATTGAAAACAGCCAGATGCGCAGCAGATGAATCAAACATTAAAAGTATACATATATATCACAAGCAAACCTTAAAATAGTACTTACAGTTTGGTCTTGACTCGTATCTGTGTCTTAACGGCAGGTGAAGATAAGAGATGATGGAACAGTTTCCCCCATCCTTTATATATACCATTTGTGAATTATACGTGATTAATTTACCTTGGGCTGGCCACTTCCAGGTAAGTGACGCACCTCAGTTTAATGGTGTAAAGTAAGCATTCTTTTCGCATCAAAGGGTCCGAGGTTATCACCCTACGGGTACACATGCGAGCTGGTATACATGAACATCGATTAAGGAAGTACAAGACAACGTATATAAAGGTGGAAAACAGACACACTCTCTCTGGCATCGTCTAACTGCATTTCAAACAGTCCTCGATACTCAACGTTTAACCTATATCAAGTAAATATTCGACAACGGTCTGAAAAGTGTGTATCCAGTAAATATATGATGTGGGAGCAACATACATCAGACATTATAATGCATCTGTGTGATACGACATAACAAGAGACCAGAAAACTGACGCAACACACTAGTACAGCCTTACCACAGTACAGCAGTAGCACTGTACCACACGGGGTCAACTATGCTAACCGTTTCCGTGTAATACAGCAGCCTGCTCACAAGAAAATAGCTTCTGCTGAATATACTGCAGAAGTCCCCAGATACTGCATTATTCTCCCCGAATTTTATTTATCTTACTGCACAATAACAATAAACTACAACAGCTTTATTTCCTAACTGATAGGTACATATATTGGTTTCTTCTCACAAAGGGACTGTCACTATGAATATTCACAACACCATTTTATGCGTGTAATATCTGTTAAAAGCCTAAAGTACACCAATGTCTTCTGAAAACATGATTGACATATGAACAACCGCTTGTTTTCTCGTCTTTGTTGACTTGTCTTTGTATGTGTTTGTGACGGAGGAACCGTTGGGTCAGGATACGCTTACTTTTTGGCAACCGCCAGGTATCATCACTATCTGGTAGTCATTCATACGCACATGCGTGTGATCATTAAAGTCGAAATCGTACAATGGTCTCTGCTTCGAGCAGAGGTTTCGAATGATTCTGAAAAGGGTTATGTGGCTTTTATTTGCAACTGCGTTTCTTGAGAGAAGTCTCTTATTTTCAACATATCATCTTGATAATTGTACACTTCATTATCAAGGCATTTGTAATAATACGAGCATCACTAAATTTGTTGTCTCAATTTCTATAGATAACGCCTGAATGTTGATATAATAATCATTCAATGATGACCCTTTAACTACATAAATCGTCAACGCCAGAAAATAATCAGGCTCCATTATCTGCTGAAACAGATTTCATTGAGTGTAAAAGGCAAGGTTGTGCTAAAACATATGCTGAATATCAGTGATGTCATCAGGTGTTAATGAATAGTTTATATTTGTATATATTTGTTGGGTGTTTCATGAGCTCCTCCGTCAGTTACATCGTGTGCCAGATTAGGAGAATGTTGTCTTTTGACAATGTCTCAGCCATTCATACATTTGCATATATACTTAATCACTGTTGCAAATAACTCACTTTAACGTGTTTTAATCTTGGGGTGAGTCTTTGGTTCTAAACATTAGAAGAAAGAAGAAAGTATATAAATCGCCTCTACCCTTTACGTATGCCCTTGACATGATGAAGCAGTAGTGATAGTGATGACTGTGTTCTTTTAAGGCGTGTTTAAACCAAAACTCATACCAAGAATAAAACATGCGCAAATCAGTTTGACAATGTGTAACTATGTAAGGGTTTCCCAGAACCGTACATCTAAAAGTAAAGACGTGTGTTTTCAGAAGAAAATGCTCTTAAAGTATAACACAAAGGTGTTTTCAAAGATAGACATGACCAAACGACTTGTTTTTACAGTCTGGTTGTTGTTATAAAAAGACTTATGACAAGCTATAAAGTTGGACCATTTATTCCGCTGAATTTCACTCTCTACAGTTACCAAATGCAATCTCCTTTGTGTTAATAAATGATTGTCACGTTTGCGTTGTAATCAAACAATAGGGATATATTAGCTATTTGTTTGTTTATTGTAATCTTCAATCCTACCAATCCAGTTCGGAATCTTAAAATTCGCTGTCTGATTTAATCAATATGTATTTTACAAATAGCACCCACAGGGAAGGTGCTTAGTGAACACACAACTAAATATCTATATAGATACTTCTCCTATTAATTACATAAGCAGTATGCAAAATTTTAAATTGCATCATCAAATCAAGAAGTACATGTTTGATGGAAATTACAAATAATTCCTAGTTTGATAAGCTACACCCGGACAAGCGTATTTAATAGTTACTTTTGAATTCAATCGTTTTGTTTGTGTTATTAATAAACTGTCAAGATATGTTACTGTCATGGAAATTCCAACTGTATGCATTCCCTTCTAACCAAAGCAGTAAGAATCTTGCAACATTTGTTTTGATGCTCTACATCACCATGGCTTTCGCTGTTTCATTGCAGCAGCTCAGATATTATTTATACAAAGCGCCATAACAACATGTAGATTGTATTCTGAATACAACCTTCGCTCATTTTCAAGGACAGCGCACACATTTGCATTTCAATACAGTGCACACTGTCTACCCCTTGATCCCGTTAATGAACGCTTTGACCAAAATTGATACTCCTGCTTATTTGTTTCGCTGCATGTTTTTAAAATGCAAATTGAAATACAGCCAGCTAATTCCAGATATTATGGTACTTCAAATGGCCAACAAACCCTTCCGTGGCAGCCCAAATGATACATTCCCGTGAAACATGAACTCGGGTAAGTGACATTTTGTGGGAGATATATCAAGCATAAAATCACTCCTCTTATCATCATGTCCGGTTCACTCCTCTTATCATCATGTCCGGTTTCCTCAGGAACGTAATAGCACATATCAGTAGTTGATATCTTAGCTTGAAGTAAAACGCAATATCATTTAAGTGCTTGGATATTGGTCGACAACACGCACTATGTCCAGAGTTTACAATATGGATAAACATAGATCACTCTTCCATTGTGAACATTCAATTCAGTTTTCAGATTCTCAAACAAATTTCAAGGCGTAAATAAATATGACAAGATTTTATTGAACCAATTCCATTGGTTTGAGAATATACATAAATAGCCAGCATCACACTGCAGGTGATAATAACTCAATAATAGCCGATACCTGAAACAAAAAAATAGTAGAATAAAGTTGGGATATATGGATAAGTCACAACGAAGTCTTGAAACTAGCTGCATGATAAGCTAAACCAAATATTAGAGAAAGCAGAGAATAATTTTAAAGATGTTTTGTAAATGGCATCAGCTTTGTCGCGTAAAATAATAATACCACATAGGTAAATTATATAATTTTGCAAACGAGACTGAAGGTGGGATACGATAAACAAATGATATCATATTTTGTGAAATACCTTTTCCCAATCCCATTCCGTATCCTCCAATTCCGCCGTAGAGACCACCATAGCCTCCAAGTCCTCCGTACAGACCTCCCATGCCTCCGTATAGACCTCCCACGCCTCCGTATAGACCTCCCATGCCTCCGTATAGACCTCCCACGCCTCCGTATAGACCTCCCATGCCTCCGTACAGACCTCCATAGCCTCCGTACAGACCTCCAAGGCCTCCGTACAATCCACCCATTCCGTAGCCAATTCCGCCCAGTCCTCCTTTCAACCCGCCAATTCCACCATACAGACCAGTAGGCTCGGCAAAGGCGGTAACAGCCAGGCAGGCAACAAGAGCGGCGACTATCTTCATCATTTTGAGTATCTATTGAGTAACGTGAAAATCGTTGTCAAGAAAGGGAAATAGCATGTTATCGTTACTCATCTGGTACATTCAGTTCACACCACTCATTGTGAATTATGTTATCAGTTTTACTTTCACCTGCATTCATATATTTCCCAATTTACAAGAACGTTTTATGTTACATATTCGTACTTTTATGAATTGGCTCAACATAAAGATTGAAAACAGCCAGATGCGCAGCAGATGAATCAAACATTAAAAGTATACATATATATCACAAGCAAACCTTAAAATAGTACTTACAGTTTGGTCTTGACTCGTATCTGTGTCTTAACGGCAGGTGAAGATAAGAGATGATGGAACAGTTTCCCCCATCCTTTATATATACCATTTGTGAATTATACGTGATTAATTTACCTTGGGCTGGCCACTTCCAGGTAAGTGACGCACCTCAGTTTAATGGTGTAAAGTAAGCATTCTTTTCGCATCAAAGGGCCCGAGGTTATCACCCTACGGGTACACATGCGAGCTGGTATACATGAACATCGATTAAGGAAGTACAAGACAACGTATATAAAGGTGGAAAACAGACACACTCTCTCTGGCATCGTCTAACTGCATTTCAAACAGTCCTCGATACTCAACGTTTAACCTATATCAAGTAAATATTCGACAACGGTCTGAAAAGTGTGTATCCAGTAAATATATGATGTGGGAGCAACATACATCAGACATTATAATGCATCTGTGTGATACGACATAACAAGAGACCAGAAAACTGACGCAACACACTAGTACAGCCTTACCACAGTACAGCAGTAACACTGTACCACACGGGGTCAACTATGCTAACCGTTTCCGTGTAATACAGCAGCCTGCTCACAAGAAAATAGCTTCTGCTGAATATACTGCAGAAGTCCCCAGATACTGCATTATTCTCCCCGAATTTTATTTATCTTACTGCACAATAACAATAAACTACAACAGCTTTATTTCCTAACTGATAGGTACATATATTGGTTTCTTCTCACAAAGGGACTGTCACTATGAATATTCACAACACCATTTTATGCGTGTAATATCTGTTAAAAGCCTAAAGTACACCAATGTCTTCTGAAAACATGATTGACATATGAACAACCGCTTGTTTTCTCGTCTTTGTTGACTTGTCTTTGTATGTGTTTGTGACGGAGGAACCGTTGGGGCAGGATACGCTTACTTTTTGGCAACCGCCAGGTATCATCACTATCTGGTAGTCATTCATACGCACATGCGTGTGATCATTAAAGTCGAAATCGTACAATGGTCTCTGCTTCGAGCAGAGGTTTCGAATGATTCTGAAAAGGGTTATGTGGCTTTTATTTGCAACTGCGTTTCTTGAGAGAAGTCTCTTATTTTCAACATATCATCTTGATAATTGTACACTTCATTATCAAGGCATTTGTAATAATACGAGCATCACTAAATTTGTTATCTCAATTTCTATAGATAACGCCTGAATGTTGATATAATAATCATTCAATGATGACCCTTTAACTACATAAATCGTCAACGCCAGAAAATAATCAGGCTCCATTATCTGCTGAAACAGATTTCATTGAGTGTAAAAGGCAAGGTTGTGCTAAAACATATGCTGAATATCAGTGATGTCATCAGGTGTTAATGAATAGTTTATATTTGTATATATTTGTTGGGTGTTTCATGAGCTCCTCCGTCAGTTACATCGTGTGCCAGATTAGGAGAATGTTGTCTTTTGACAATGTCTCAGCCATTCATACATTTGCATATATACTTAATCACTGTTGCAAATAACTCACTTTAACGTGTTTTAATCTTGGGGTGAGTCTTTGGTTCTAAACATTAGAAGAAAGAAGAAAGTATATAAATCGCCTCTACCCTTTACGTATGCCCTTGACATGATGAAGCAGTAGTGATAGTGATGACTGTGTTCTTTTAAGGCGTGTTTAAACCAAAACTCATACCAAGAATAAAACATGCGCAAATCAGTTTGACAATGTGTAACTATGTAAGGGTTTCCCAGAACCGTACATCTAAAAGTAAAGACGTGTGTTTTCAGAAGAAAATGCTCTTAAAGTATAACACAAAGGTGTTTTCAAAGATAGACATGACCAAACGACTTGTTTTTACAGTCTGGTTGTTGTTATAAAAAGACTTATGACAAGCTTTAAAGTTGGACCATTTATTCCGCTGAATTTCACTCTCTACAGTTACCAAATGCAATCTCCTTTGTGTTAATAAATGATTGTCACGTTTGCGTTGTAATCAAACAATAGGGATATATTAGCTATTTGTTTGTTTATTGTAATCTTCAATCCTACCAATCCAGTTCGGAATCTTAAAATTCGCTGTCTGATTTAATCAATATGTATTTTACAAATAGCACCCACAGGGAAGGTGCTTAGTGAACACACAACTAAATATCTATATAGATACTTCTCCTATTAATTACATAAGCAGTATGCAAAATTTTAAATTGCATCATCAAATCAAGAAGTACATGTTTGATGGAAATTACAAATAATTCCTAGTTTGATAAGCTACACCCGGACAAGCGTATTTAATAGTTACTTTTGAATTCAATCGTTTTGTTTGTGTTATAAATAAACTGTAAAGATATGTTACTGTCATGGAAATTCCAACTGTATGCATTCCCTTCTAACCAAAGCAGTAAGAATCTTGCAACATTTGTTTTGATGCTCTACATCACCATGGCTTTCGCTGTTTCATTGCAGCAGCTCAGATATTATTTATACAAAGCGCCATAACAACATGTAGATTGTATTCTGAATACAACTTTCGCTCATTTTCAAGGACAGCACACACATTTGCATTTCAATACAGTGCACACTGTCTACCCCTTGATCCCGTTAATGAACGCTTTGACCAAAATTGATACTCCTGCTTATTTGTTTCGCTGCATGTTTTTAAAATGCAAATTGAAATACAGCCAGCCAATTCCAGATATTATGGTACTTCAAATGGCCAACAAACCCTTTCGTGGCAGCCCAAATGATACATTCCCGTGAAACATGAACTCGGTAAGTGACATTTTGTGGGAGATATATCAAGCATAAAATCACTCCTCTTATCATCATGTCCGGTTCACTCCTCTTATCATCATGTCCGGTTTCCTCAGGAACGTAATAGCACATATCAGTAGTTGATATCTTAGCTTGAAGTAAAACGCAATATCATTTAAGTGCTTGGATATTGGTCGACAACACGCACTATGTCCAGAGTTTACAATATGGATAAACATAGATCACTCTTCCATTGTGAACATTCAATTCAGTTTTCAGATTCTCAAACAAATTTCAAGGCGTAAATAAATATGACAAGATTTTATTGAACCAATTCCATTGGTTTGAGAATATACATAAATAGCCAGCATCACACTGCAGGTGATAATAACTCAATAATAGCCGATACCTGAAACAAAAAAATAGTAGAATAAAGTTGGGATATATGGATAAGTCACAACGAAGTCTTGAAACTAGCTGCATGATAAGCTAAACCAAATATTAGAGAAAGCAGAGAATAATTTTAAAGATGTTTTGTAAATGGCATCAGCTTTGTCGCGTAAAATAATAATACCACATAGGTAAATTATATAATTTTGCAAACGAGACTGAAGGTGGGATACGATAAACAAATGATATCATATTTTGTGAAATACCTTTTCCCAATCCCATTCCGTATCCTCCAATTCCGCCGTAGAGACCACCATAGCCTCCAAGTCCTCCGTGCAGACCTCCCATGCCTCCGTATAGACCTCCCACGCCTCCGTATAGACCTCCCACGCCTCCGTATAGACCTCCCATGCCTCCGTACAGACCTCCATAGCCTCCGTACAGACCTCCAAGGCCTCCGTACAATCCACCCATTCCGTAGCCAATTCCGCCCAGTCCTCCTTTCAACCCGCCAATTCCACCATACAGACCAGTAGGCTCGGCAAAGGCGGTAACAGCCAGGCAGGCAACAAGAGCGGCGACTATCTTCATCATTTTGAGTATCTATTGAGTAACGTGAAAATCGTTGTCAAGAAAGGGAAATAGCATGTTATCGTTACTCATCTGGTACATTCAGTTCACACCACTCATTGTGAATTATGTTATCAGTTTTACTTTCACCTGCATTCATATATTTCCCAATTTACAAGAACGTTTTATGTTACATATTCGTACTTTTATGAATTGGCTCAACATAAAGATTGAAAACAGCCAGATGCGCAGCAGATGAATCAAACATTAAAAGTATACATATATATCACAAGCAAACCTTAAAATAGTACTTACAGTTTGGTCTTGACTCGTATCTGTGTCTTAACGGCAGGTGAAGATAAGAGATGATGGAACAGTTTCCCCCATCCTTTATATATACCATTTGTGAATTATACGTGATTAATTTACCTTGGGCTGGCCACTTCCAGGTAAGTGACGCACCTCAGTTTAATGGTGTAAAGTAAGCATTCTTTTCGCATCAAAGGGCCCGAGGTTATCACCCTACGGGTACACATGCGAGCTGGTATACATGAACATCGATTAAGGAAGTACAAGACAACGTATATAAAGGTGGAAAACAGACACACTCTCTCTGGCATCGTCTAACTGCATTTCAAACAGTCCTCGATACTCAACGTTTAACCTATATCAAGTAAATATTCGACAACGGTCTGAAAAGTGTGTATCCAGTAAATATATGATGTGGGAGCAACATACATCAGACATTATAATGCATCTGTGTGATACGACATAACAAGAGACCAGAAAACTGACGCAACACACTAGTACAGCCTTACCACAGTACAGCAGTAGCACTGTACCACACGGGGTCAACTATGCTAACCGTTTCCGTGTAATACAGCAGCCTGCTCACAAGAAAATAGCTTCTGCTGAATATACTGCAGAAGTCCCCAGATACTGCATTATTCTCCCCGAATTTTATTTATCTTACTGCACAATAACAATAAACTACAACAGCTTTATTTCCTAACTGATAGGTACATATATTGGTTTATTCTCACAAAGGGACTGTCACTATGAATATTCACAACACCATTTTATGCGTGTAATATCTGTTAAAAGCCTAAAGTACACCAATGTCTTCTGAAAACATGATTGACATATGAACAACCGCTTGTTTTCTCGTCTTTGTTGACTTGTCTTTGTATGTGTTTGTGACGGAGGAACCGTTGGGGCAGGATACGCTTACTTTTTGGCAACCGCCAGGTATCATCACTATCTGGTAGTCATTCATACGCACATGCGTGTGATCATTAAAGTCGAAATCGTACAATGGTCTCTGCTTCGAGCAGAGGTTTCGAATGATTCTGAAAAGGGTTATGTGGCTTTTATTTGCAACTGCGTTTCTTGTGAGAAGTCTCTTATTTTCAACATATCATCTTGATAATTGTACACTTCATTATCAAGGCATTTGTAATAATACGAGCATCACTAAATTTGTTATCTCAATTTCTATAGATAACGCCTGAATGTTGATATAATAATCATTCAATGATGACCCTTTAACTACATAAATCGTCAACGCCAGAAAATAATCAGGCTCCATTATCTGCTGAAACAGATTTCATTGAGTGTAAAAGGCAAGGTTGTGCTAAAACATATGCTGAATATCAGTGATGTCATCAGGTCTTAATGAATAGTTTATATTTGTATATATTTGTTGGGTGTTTCATGAGCTCCTCCGTCAGTTACATCGTGTGCCAGATTAGGAGAATGTTGTCTTTTGACAATGTCTCAGCCATTCATACATTTGCATATATACTTAATCACTGTTGCAAATAACTCACTTTAACGTGTTTTAATCTTGGGGTGAGTCTTTGGTTCTAAACATTAGAAGAAAGAAGAAAGTATATAAATCGCCTCTACCCTTTACGTATGCCCTTGACATGATGAAGCAGTAGTGATAGTGATGACTGTGTTCTTTTAAGGCGTGTTTAAACCTAAACTCATACCAAGAATAAAACATGCGCAAATCAGTTTGACAATGTGTAACTATGTAAGGGTTTCCCAGAACCGTACATCTAAAAGTAAAGACGTGTGTTTTCAGAAGAAAATGCTCTTAAAGTATAACACAAAGGTGTTTTCAAAGATAGACATGACCAAACGACTTGTTTTTACAGTCTGGTTGTTGTTATAAAAAGACTTATGACAAGCTATAAAGTTGGACCATTTATTCCGCTGAATTTCACTCTCTACAGTTACCAAATACAATCTCCTTTGTGTTAATAAATGATTGTCACGTTTGCGTTGTAATCAAACAATAGGGATATATTAGCTATTTGTTTGTTTATTGTAATCTTCAATCCTACCAATCCAGTTCGGAATCTTAAAATTCGCTGTCTGATTTAATCAATATGTATTTTACAAATAGCACCCACAGGGAAGGTGCTTAGTGAACACACAACTAAATATCTATATAGATACTTCTCCTATTAATTACATAAGCAGTATGCAAAATTTTAAATTGCATCATCAAATCAAGAAGTACATGTTTGATGGAAATTACAAATAATTCCTAGTTTGATAAGCTACACCCGGACAAGCGTATTTAATAGTTACTTTTGAATTCAATCGTTTTGTTTGTGTTATTAATAAACTGTCAAGATATGTTACTGTCATGGAAATTCTAACTGTATGCATTCCCTTCTAACCAAAGCAGTAAGAATCTTGCAACATTTGTTTTGATGCTCTACATCACCATGGCTTTCGCTGTTTCATTGCAGCAGCTCAGATATTATTTATACAAAGCGCCATAACAACATGTAGATTGTATTCTGAATACAACTTTCGCTCATTTTCAAGGACAGCACACACATTTGCATTTCAATACAGTGCACACTGTCTACCCCTTGATCCCGTTAATGAACGCTTTGACCAAAATTGATACTCCTGCTTATTTGTTTCGCTGCATGTTTTTAAAATGCAAATTGAAATACAGCCAGCTAATTCCAGATATTATGGTACTTCAAATGGCCAACAAACCCTTCCGTGGCAGCCCAAATGATACATTCCCGTGAAACATGAACTCGGGTAAGTGACATTTTGTGGGAGATATATCAAGCATAAAATCACTCCTCTTATCATCATGTCCGGTTCACTCCTCTTATCATCATGTCCGGTTTCCTCAGTAACGTAATAGCACATATCAGTAGTTGATATCTTAGCTTGAAGTAAAACGCAATATCATTTAAGTGCTTGGATATTGGTCGACAACACGCACTATGTCCAGAGTTTACAATATGGATAAACATAGATCACTCTTCCATTGTGAACATTCAATTCAGTTTTCAGATTCTCAAACAAATTTCAAGGCGTAAATAAATATGACAAGATTTTATTGAACCAATTCCATTGGTTTGAGAATATACATAAATAGCCAGCATCACACTGCAGGTGATAATAACTCAATAATAGCCGATACCTGAAACAAAAAAATAGTAGAATAAAGTTGGGATATATGGATAAGTCACAACGAAGTCTTGAAACTAGCTG
This sequence comes from Haliotis rufescens, assembly GCF_023055435.1. Lineage (NCBI taxonomy): Eukaryota > Metazoa > Mollusca > Gastropoda > Lepetellida > Haliotidae > Haliotis > Haliotis rufescens. The sequence continues at coordinate 594,240 of NW_025963802.1, forward strand.
CATGATAAGCTAAACCAAATATTAGAGAAAGCAGAGAATAATTTTAAAGATGTTTTGTAAATGGCATCAGCTTTGTCGCGTAAAATAATAATACCACATAGGTAAATTATATAATTTTGCAAACGAGACTGAAGGTGGGATACGATAAACAAATGATATCATATTTTGTGAAATACCTTTTCCCAATCCCATTCCGTATCCTCCAATTCCGCCGTAGAGACCACCATAGCCTCCAAGTCCTCCGTACAGACCTCCCATGCCTCCGTATAGACCTCCCACGCCTCCGTATAGACCTCCCATGCCTCCGTATAGACCTCCCACGCCTCCGTATAGACCTCCCATGCCTCCGTACAGACCTCCATAGCCTCCGTACAGACCTCCAAGGCCTCCGTACAATCCACCCATTCCGTAGCCAATTCCGCCCAGTCCTCCTTTCAACCCGCCAATTCCACCATACAGACCAGTAGGCTCGGCAAAGGCGGTAACAGCCAGGCAGGCAACAAGAGCGGCGACTATCTTCATCATTTTGAGTATCTATTGAGTAACGTGAAAATCGTTGTCAAGAAAGGGAAATAGCATGTTATCGTTACTCATCTGGTAAATTCAGTTCACACCACTCATTGTGAATTATGTTATCAGTTTTACTTTCACCTGCATTCATATATTTCCCAATTTACAAGAACGTTTTATGTTACATATTCGTACTTTTATGAATTGGCTCAACATAAAGATTGAAAACAGCCAGATGCGCAGCAGATGAATCAAACATTAAAAGTATACATATATATCACAAGCAAACCTTAAAATAGTACTTACAGTTTGGTCTTGACTCGTATCTGTGTCTTAACGGCAGGTGAAGATAAGAGATGATGGAACAGTTTCCCCCATCCTTTATATATACCATTTGTGAATTATACGTGATTAATTTACCTTGGGCTGGCCACTTCCAGGTAAGTGACGCACCTCAGTTTAATGGTGTAAAGTAAGCATTCTTTTCGCATCAAAGGGCCCGAGGTTATCACCCTACGGGTACACATGCGAGCTGGTATACATGAACATCGATTAAGGAAGTACAAGACAACGTATATAAAGGTGGCAAACAGACACACTCTCTCTGGCATCGTCTAACTGCATTTCAAACAGTCCTCGATACTCAACGTTTAACCTATATCAAGTAAATATTCGACAACGGTCTGAAAAGTGTGTATCCAGTAAATATATGATGTGGGAGCAACATACATCAGACATTATAATGCATCTGTGTGATACGACATAACAAGAGACCAGAAAACTGACGCAACACACTAGTACAGCCTTACCACAGTACAGCAGTAGCACTGTACCACACGGGGTCAACTATGCTAACCGTTTCCGTGTAATACAGCAGCCTGCTCACAAGAAAATAGCTTCTGCTGAATATACTGCAGAAGTCCCCAGATACTGCATTATTCTCCCCGAATTTTATTTATCTTACTGCACAATAACAATAAACTACAACAGCTTTATTTCCTAACTGATAGGTACATATATTGGTTTATTCTCACAAAGGGACTGTCACTATGAATATTCACAACACCATTTTATGCGTGTAATATCTGTTAAAAGCCTAAAGTACACCAATGTCTTCTGAAAACATGATTGACATATGAACAACCGCTTGTTTTCTCGTCTTTGTTGACTTGTCTTTGTATGTGTTTGTGACGGAGGAACCGTTGGGGCAGGATACGCTTACTTTTTGGCAACCGCCAGGTATCATCACTATCTGGTAGTCATTCATACGCACATGCGTGTGATCATTAAAGTCGAAATCGTACAATGGTCTCTGCTTCGAGCAGAGGTTTCGAATGATTCTGAAAAGGGTTATGTGGCTTTTATTTGCAACTGCGTTTCTTGAGAGAAGTCTCTTATTTTCAACATATCATCTTGATAATTGTACACTTCATTATCAAGGCATTTGTAATAATACGAGCATCACTAAATTTGTTATCTCAATTTCTATAGATAACGCCTGAATGTTGATATAATAATCATTCAATGATGACCCTTTAACTACATAAATCGTCAACGCCAGAAAATAATCAGGCTCCATTATCTGCTGAAACAGATTTCATTGAGTGTAAAAGGCAAGGTTGTGCTAAAACATATGCTGAATATCAGTGATGTCATCAGGTGTTAATGAATAGTTTATATTTGTATATATTTGTTGGGTGTTTCATGAGCTCCTCCGTCAGTTACATCGTGTGCCAGATTGGGAGAATGTTGTCTTTTGACAATGTCTCAGCCATTCATACATTTGCATATATACTTAATCACTGTTGCAAATAACTCACTTTAACGTGTTTTAATCTTGGGGTGAGTCTTTGGTTCTAAACATTAGAAGAAAGAAGAAAGTATATAAATCGCCTCTACCCTTTACGTATGCCCTTGACATGATGAAGCAGTAGTGATAGTGATGACTGTGTTCTTTTAAGGCGTGTTTAAACCAAAACTCATACCAAGAATAAAACATGCGCAAATCAGTTTGACAATGTGTAACTATGTAAGGGTTTCCCAGAACCGTACATCTAAAAGTAAAGACGTGTGTTTTCAGAAGAAAATGCTCTTAAAGTATAACACAAAGGTGTTTTCAAAGATAGACATGACCAAACGACTTGTTTTTACAGTCTGGTTGTTGTTATAAAAAGACTTATGACAAGCTTTAAAGTTGGACCATTTATTCCGCTGAATTTCACTCTCTACAGTTACCAAATGCAATCTCCTTTGTATTGATAAATGATTGTCACGTTTGCGTTGTAATCAAACACTAGGGATATATTAGCTATTTGTTTGTTTATTGTAATCTTCAATCCTACCAATCCAGTTCGGAATCTTAAAATTCGCTGTCTGATTTAATCAATATGTGTTTTACAAATAGCACCCACAGGGAAGGTGCTTAGTGAACACACAACTAAATATCTATATAGATACTTCTCCTATTAATTACATAAGCAGTATGCAAAATTTTAAATTGCATCATCAAATCAAGAAGTACATGTTTAATGGAAATTACAAATAATTCCTAGTTTGATAAGCTACACCCGGACAAGCGTATTTAATAGTTACTTTTGAATTCAATCGTTTTGTTTGTGTTATTAATAAACTGTCAAGATATGTTACTGTCATGGAAATTCTAACTGTATGCATTCCCTTCTAACCAAAGCAGTAAGAATCTTGCAACATTTGTTTTGATGCTCTACATCACCATGGCTTTCGCTGTTTCATTGCAGCAGCTCAGATATTATTTATACAAAGCGCCATAACAACATGTAGATTGTATTCTGAATACAACCTTCGCTCATTTTCAAGGACAGCACACACATTTGCATTTCAATACAGTGCACACTGTCTACCCCTTGATCCCGTTAATGAACGCTTTGACCAAAATTGATACTCCTGCTTATTTGTTTCGCTGCATGTTTTTAAAATGCAAATTGAAATACAGCCAGCCAATTCCAGATATTATGGTACTTCAAATGGCCAACAAACCCTTCCGTGGCAGCCCAAATGATACATTCCCGTGAAACATGAACTCGGGTAAGTGACATTTTGTGGGAGATATATCAAGCATAAAATCACTCCTCTTATCATCATGTCCGGTTCACTCCTCTTATCATCATGTCCGGTTTCCTCAGGAACGTAATAGCACATATCAGTAGTTGATATCTTAGCTTGAAGTAAAACGCAATATCATTTAAGTGCTTGGATATTGGTCGACAACACGCACTATGTCCAGAGTTTACAATATGGATAAACATAGATCACTCTTCCATTGTGAACATTCAATTCAGTTTTCAGATTCTCAAACAAATTTCAAGGCGTAAATAAATATGACAAGATTTTATTGAACCAATTCCATTGGTTTGAGAATATACATAAATAGCCAGCATCACACTGCAGGTGATAATAACTCAATAATAGCCGATACCTGAAACAAAAAAATAGTAGAATAAAGTTGGGATATATGGATAAGTCACAACGAAGTCTTGAAACTAGCTGCATGATAAGCTAAACCAAATATTAGAGAAAGCAGAGAATAATTTTAAAGATGTTTTGTAAATGGCATCAGCTTTGTCGCGTAAAATAATAATACCACATAGGTAAATTATATAATTTTGCAAACGAGACTGAAGGTGGGATACGATAAACAAATGATATCATATTTTGTGAAATACCTTTTCCCAATCCCATTCCGTATCCTCCAATTCCGCCGTAGAGACCACCATAGCCTCCAAGTCCTCCGTACAGACCTCCCATGCCTCCGTATAGACCTCCCACGCCTCCGTATAGACCTCCCATGCCTCCGTATAGACCTCCCACGCCTCCGTATAGACCTCCCATGCCTCCGTACAGACCTCCATAGCCTCCGTACAGACCTCCAAGGCCTCCGTACAATCCACCCATTCCGTAGCCAATTCCGCCCAGTCCTCCTTTCAACCCGCCAATTCCACCATACAGACCAGTAGGCTCGGCAAAGGCGGTAACAGCCAGGCAGGCAACAAGAGCGGCGACTATCTTCATCATTTTGAGTATCTATTGAGTAACGTGAAAATCATTGTCAAGAAAGGTAAATAGCATGTTATCGTTACTCATCTGGTAAATTCAGTTCACACCACTCATTGTGAATTATGTTATCAGTTTTACTTTCACCTGCATTCATAGATTTCCCAATTTACAAGAACGTTTTATGTTACATATTCGTACTTTTATGAATTGGCTCAACATAAAGATTGAAAACAGCCAGATGCGCAGCAGATGAATCAAACATTAAAAGTATACATATATATCACAAGCAAACCTTAAAATAGTACTTACAGTTTGGTCTTGACTCGTATCTGTGTCTTAACGGCAGGTGAAGATAAGAGATGATGGAACAGTTTCCCCCATCCTTTATATATACCATTTGTGAATTATACGTGATTAATTTACCTTGGGCTGGCCAATTCCAGGTAAGTGACGCACCTCAGTTTAATGGTGTAAAGTAAGCATTCTTTTCGCATCAAAGGGCCCGAGGTTATCACCCTACGGGTACACATGCGAGCTGGTATACATGAACATCGATTAAGGAAGTACAAGACAACGTATATAAAGGTGGAAAACAGACACACTCTCTCTGGCATCGTCTAACTGCATTTCAAACAGTCCTCGATACTCAACGTTTAACCTATATCAAGTAAATATTCGACAACGGTCTGAAAAGTGTGTATCCAGTAAATATATGATGTGGGAGCAACATACATCAGACATTATAATGCATCTGTGTGATACGACATAACAAGAGACCAGAAAACTGACGCAACACACTAGTACAGCCTTACCACAGTACAGCAGTAGCACTGTACCACACGGGGTCAACTATGCTAACCGTTTCCGTGTAATACAGCAGCCTGCTCACAAGAAAATAGCTTCTGCTGAATATACTGCAGAAGTCCCCAGATACTGCATTATTCTCCCCGAATTTTATTTATCTTACTGCACAATAACAATAAACTACAACAGCTTTATTTCCTAACTGATAGGTACATATATTGGTTTATTCTCACAAAGGGACTGTCACTATGAATATTCACAACACCATTTTATGCGTGTAATATCTGTTAAAAGCCTAAAGTACACCAATGTCTTCTGAAAACATGATTGACATATGAACAACCGCTTGTTTTCTCGTCTTTGTTGACTTGTCTTTGTATGTGTTTGTGACGGAGGAACCGTTGGGGCAGGATAC